>NW_004567117.1:30231146-30232237 GCF_000260355.1 Condylura cristata | reverse complement strand
ACCCCTTTAACAAAATACAATATGTGCCTGGTAATTTTTCTGTTCATTATCTCATTGTTTTCTGTAAGTACAAGGTTAGATTGAATTACTGCGGGCTCGGCTGTCTATTTGTAATTCTCCTTCCATGCCGAGCTGCTAATGAATGGGCAATTTAGTCAATTCTTTGTAACGGCTTCTTCTGTGCGTCAGCCACTTAATTACTCTGAGCCTTTCTCACTGCTGCTTTATTGCACAGAAAGTCGGGCTGCTTGGAGGGCTTGGCAGGCCGGATCTCCAGCTTCCAAAAAGAAAAAAAAAAATTGAAGAGGCAGCCAGGTCTCAGAATCCCCATACCTTCTGTAGCCCTGGTGGGACTAACTTCTGTGTCCTCCACCCACACAGCTCTCCTTCCATCTGCACACGGGTTCACCAGCCTCCTTCTCTGCTGGCAGCTGGGCTTAATCCTGGCCGTGGCAATCCTGGTCAGCGAGCAGGAAGGTGCAGACGCAGGCTTGGGGTTTTCAAATATTACTATTATTAGCTGATGAGTGGGCTGCCTAACCCATTGCCAGTAGCTCAACCATCTCCCAGGTCCCACTCTGGGCCACCCAGGGTTCTCCCTTGCCTCTGTGTGGAGCATCTCGCTCTCCTACAGTAGGGGAACAGGATGTGGTGATTATTATCCCCACCCAACAAGGGAAGCCTGAATCTGGGCACACAAAATGAGGTGCCCAAGGTCACTGAGCCAGGTATGGCAGAACCAGGGCTGGCTGTTATTCGGGCGACCATGCTTCTTTCTGTCTTCTTCCCATTCCACCCTGCTGACTGCTAGCTAGGCTGAGGTGGTGAATAAAAGGGTGAGTGTCCCCTAGAGGGACTGGAATAATTCTAGGGAGAGGGAGGGAACTATTTGGGGGCATGGAGAGATGGACAACCTCAGGAGACTGAGAACTCTTTACTAGAGGTTTACCAAGTGGTACCTTTGGCTGTGTCTGTCACTGAACCAGGATATTCCCATGTGCCCCAAATTTATATGTGCACGTAACGTATGGTTCCAACTGGGACACTTTTGGAAGTAAAAGGAGCCATAACGAATAGTCAAGTTGGCACCA
>NW_004567117.1:30228877-30230936 GCF_000260355.1 Condylura cristata | reverse complement strand
GCTACAGGGAAGCTCTAACCATGTCCTAACAGCCATGGATTCAGCCAGTCGGCCACGCACAGCTAAGTAATAGAGACGTGAGGATGAGAAGAGGAGATTTTCTGGCGTGTTGATTCGACTACTCGAGCAGAAGGGAGGCACACGGGTGTCTGAATGCTGCTAATCTCCAAAACAGGCTCCTGTACTGCCGCTCCTGATGAGAAAGCTCATCTCCTCTTGCGTCTGCTCACTCTTACTCTTTGACATCCTCCTGACGTCTGTGTACATTTCGTTTCCTCGGGGAGGCCTTCTCCGAGCACCAAGATCACATGAGGGCCCCGCCTTGTTGTATTTCATATACGAGATGTGTTTTCCCTCCTCATTACTCACCACAGTTGCGATGAAATCATTTGGATAATTGCGTGTCCCTTGTCTGTCCCTCCCGGCTGCACCCTGTCCTGTCTGTGGCCCTCAATAACTGCTGGTTCAATGACCATTGCTCAGTTTAAATAGCCCTGTCTGCATGCCGCTTCTCAGTGCTCTCCCACTGGCACTCAGGAAAGCTCACATACTGCTGTGCCTCGTGTACACACAAGGAAACCAAGTTAAGTGACGTCAGATGCAGCCTTCAAGTCCAGGCAGTCTGGATCTCTAGTCTGGAAAGAGTATAAACCTAGAACCAGAAGAGGTTAGCTCCAGGCCTGGCCTGACCATACAGTGGTGTGACTTTGGCCAAGTCACCAGGCCTCGAAGCCATGCTGTGCTCCCCTGTGCCACGGTGGTAACAGTTGACACCAGACAGGTCACCACTGTTCTGCCAGTGGCACAAACAACCCCCCACACTGCTATGGTGTGCAAGGATTTACAATGCTGTAGGTCTGTGTGTTGCTACCAGAGTGTACTTACTACCACCTTCCACATAATGGGTATCCCCATGAGACCCCCAGATGCCCTAGCATACCTAATCCCTCACCTTTATTCACACGTCGCAGGTATGGATGTCACTGGCCACAGAGGGAAAGGTAAAGAGGAGGCAGGTGAAAGCAGCCACAGTGATGGCTGTGGCGGACTACTCAGCTCTTGGGAAACTTACAGGGACACCTGGGGGTGAACAGGCCAGACCCCGTCAGTTGTTCTCCACAGACAAACAGCCCACCAGGAGAGCAAGGGAAGAAAAGGCTGTTTTCTACCTGATCAGGTCACAGTGATCTTTGAGGGTACCTGGTGTACCCCAACTAGATTCCTTCAGTTGCTCTGCGATTTCCTAGGAGTCCACAGGAGAACAAGAAGCCAAGAGAAGGAGAAAGAGATCCCTGTATTGGCCACCCCCAAAATGTTGCAGGGAAATCGGGGTACTGGGCAGGGGCACAAGAACTCACCAGAGACTGAGTGGAGAAGAGGGCAAGATGCAAGGTGCCAGTTTTCGGGGTCTTTAAAAATTCATTCCCTTTGACACAATTTTGGCACCCTAACTTAATTAAGTAATACTGAATCAAGGTCATGTACCACAAAGATGCTCTTCATGGTATCATTTTAGTAGAAGAAGAAAGGAAACTTACCTGCAGCAAAAAGGTGTCCAGGTCTCACCCTGACCACCTGTGGTCTGAGTCTCTACCCTGTGTGCTGTCCCCCCTTAGCAATGAATACATGGGGTTTTCTGTCTGTCTGTCTGTCTGTCCACCTCCACACTGGGCCCTCTGATGCCTTAGGGCAGGGTTGCTGCTTTATCTGCCCCTGACTTGTTACCTTGTATGACGGACCTCGATAAACATGGATGGAGACAGAGGGGAGAGAAGGTGTGTCTGCAGGTGATGGGTAGTATTGCCTATTAGATGTTTTCATCTCTGCTGTATGTTTGAAATTTTTAATAGTAATTTTTTATGGTAAGATGTTAGGTGGAGGCCCTCCCTGGTGGCGCAGCGGGTTAAAGCACAGCATTAAGAAGCTAAAGCCACTGCAGCATGAGTTTGATTCCCGCCTGCCCTGGAGGTGGCCACATGGTGAGGCAGACTTCTCCTGACCCGCCCACTGCTCCCCTCAGCAGTGTACTTCGTCGATCTGCCTGTTCTGCTCCCCACTC
>NW_004567117.1:30205322-30227577 GCF_000260355.1 Condylura cristata | reverse complement strand
GGCACACTCAGCCCTCAATCGGAGGACTGATTGTCAGTCATGACATCTCACTGTGCATTCATAACAAGGATTCCTTTTCTGACAGCTGCCAGTACCCAGAAACCTAGAGAAGGGGATTTTGGTTCATGGGGTGAAAGACTGGAGGAATAATGTTTCACTCGAGGATAATCATGTCAGCAGGGCAGGTCTTAGAGGGCCCATGTGAACCCCAGTGGGTGGAGAGGACTCTGGCTTGGAGTAAAGCATATTTCCACTGCCCTCTCTCTATGATGATGAATGGACTTCTGCCTATGATTTTAGGTATTAGAGAGTATCTAAAAGATTGCTGATTTCTACCCAGTAGAACTAGGAATGAGAATTTGTTTGGAATCTAGTCTCCAAATTCAGTGTGGACCGGAGGGAGTAGCTATGACTTGCTGGCCAGAAGCACTAGGCTGTGTGATCTTGGAAAAGTCTTAACCTCCCTGAATCCCAGTGTCCTCTCAAATGAAATCTGGGTTTTCTTCTGATATTAATTCTGTGATCCCATATATTGTCAGTAGTGTTAGACTCTACAGTAAGGATCTTCACAAGGTCCTTAAGAAAAATTTCAGACACAGGGTGGCACTGGGGGTGGGGGGCAGGTAGGGACACTTAGGAGTGACCCTGAAATAAAGATTCAAAGGGGCTGTCTTAAACTCACTCATATATGTTCCTAGTCGGTCTCCAACAGGAGATGACAACCTTTGTGAAAGCAGAGGCTGTGTTTTTATCACCTCCAAATTTACCTCCTTCCATCATGCTTGACCCTAAAGATGCTGTATTGCTGATTACAGGTTTATTGCATGAATAAATTAAATTGAAGTTTGCACTTATTAGAATCAATATCATAAGGTTGTATCTTAAGAACAAGGAGATAACATTCTGGAACCTGGAAAATTTGGAACTGACATCCAATTCCAGGCCCTCACTTCCTACTACCCCCACTTCAAACACTTACAGGAGGCATCCTCCACTCTACAGATGGAAAACTAAGGCCCAGAGAGGAGACTTAGAATTCTATATATGCACAGCAGGAAGGGGCCAGTGGGCCTCTATCTTGTTTTAAATTCCTTAATATTTCGTCTGAGGACTTTGAGGCTCAAGGAATCAGTGATGATGATATAAGGACCCACACCTCATCAGTAGTGGGGTTCCACCAAAGAATCCACCCCCAAATTACATTTTAGGGCTGCTTAACAAGTTTGGAGCTCAAGCAGCCTCGGGACCCAGCTCGAGGTTCCCATGGTAACCGTGTGGAACAAACCTTCCTCCTTGGATAGCATTGACTCAGCCTTTATGCTGCTTTTATTTTTCTGAAAGGGAATAAACATACATACACTCTTCACAACTGTCCAGATGAACTTATTCATGACAGGAAGAGACTAGGACACCTTCCAGAAAACAGGTGTCCAAGCGGGAAATGGAGAGCCTGACTAATGAAGATTGGGGAAGGCCTTGGGATGTGGGAGTGTGTCTAAAGAGGATGAATGGCTTGCAGAAAAACCATTCTGGAACCTCTCAGTTTCGATTCCTTGGCTCCTCTTTGCTGCCCCTACCTATAGATCTTTCTGAGTAATAAGAGCCCTTCATTGAACAAAAATGCTACTTACTCCTGGCAATTTGTGCTTCCCAAGAGGTTTTTACTATATGCATTTCATTTGATCCTGCAGAGCAGACAGGCAGATATTGCTGTTTACAGCTGGAGAAACTGAAACCCAAAAGGTGAAGGTCACAGGGCTAGTGTGGAGTCCCTCAGCAGACAGAGGGTCTCCTTTTCTAGAACGAGACCAAGGGATGAGCCCCTGGTATGTGTCAGACACTGCCTGGACCCCCAGAGGCCTCAGCGAGGACTCAGCCACTCAGAGCTGGACAGAGGGTTGGGAGGGGGCAGAGAGCAAACAACCAACTACACGTGGTTCTCAATTCTAGCATGATGTTATAACTGCCTCAGAGGATGCACGTAGAGGATACCACTAAGGTGGCCAGGGTGTATCTCTAAAGAGCAGGTATTTCAATTAAAAACTAGGGGCCCTCCCTGGTGGCACAACAGGTTAAAGTGCAGCACTAAAAAGCTAGCTGCAGCAGCTTCAGCACAAGCTCAACACCTAGCCACGAAGGTGACCACATGGCGTGGCAGACCTCTCCTGACCCGCACGCGGCTCCCCTCAGCAGTGTACTTCGTCGCTCTGCCTGTTCTGCTCCCCACTCTGTCTCTGGTAAATCCTCTCACCGCACCTGCACCTCTGGCCTGGATCCCAGTTCTGTATGCATACATAAATAAATCTTTTAAAAAAGTAAATAAAATTGAAAACCAAACGGTAAGGTTAGAATGGGTCAAGGAAACTCTTAGAGGGAACAGCATGTGCCAGCACCCTGGGAAGGAAAGTGTTCGGCAACTTCAGTGAAAGGAGACCAGCCAGGGTCCAGTGAGGGGTATAGAGGAGAGAATGAAGGTGAGACTGGAGGGGAGATGTGGGCCAGAGTCTTTCAGCCTCACAGGCCATAGTGAGCTGTATCTATGTAATCAATGCATCTTTACTCTCACAGGCTAAATATATAGATGTTCACACACGTGGACCACATGTCCACACACATGTGGAGTGTGCATTGTGGGTGCTCAATCACAGGCTACATGTCACTTACACAGATACATGAGCATGCTTGGAAATGCATAGGTACACAGCAGCACATCCTCACAGCGCTGACGGCGCATGATCACGTGTGCTGAGACACCTGTGCCCTTGCACACACAGCTGCGTATCTGTGTACCCATGTTCCCCTTCATACAGACACACAGGAGCAAGTTTACTCACATTTTCTCACGTGCACACACACACACACACACACACTGTTCGGCAATTGCACACATTTATGCATGCATCACGCATCACACATCACGCATCCCCACATGCACACAGAGAGCTCACAAGCCCAGCTCAGATGGGATCTCAGCACAGATAGACTTCTCTACTGGTTGGTTATAATCTTTCATTGGAACTGACACATTGATAGCCCCAGTTTTTCTAGGAAGTGACCTTCATGCAGGCTATTGATTTCCAGTGGCTATCAGGCGCCTGCCACTGGAGTGACAGGCCGGTCGGAGGTCAGCCCTTAAATAAAGCTTCTGGATTACTAAACACCAGCCACTCCAATGAAAATGGAAATTGGCAGCCCTGGCTCCTTTTTATGTGACCGATTCCTGCTGATGGGGTTTCAGCCCTGAGTGACCACCTCCTGTTCCTGCACCTGCCCCTCCCGACGAGAGGTACTGTAGGTACCCACAGGTTTCTACTCTGCAAGACAGCAGGGCTGAAAGCTGTGGGTGGTGGTCCCCAGGGTCTGGAACTTCTGTGTTCTGACTCCCAGCAAGGTCTAGGCTGAAGTTGGCATCTGGTAACAGATAACTAACACAGGACCCAGCCCCACAGGTGACTCTGTGGTCTGGAGTGGGGGTATCACCGCTCTGGGCCCCTGATACCACCCCGATACCCAGGTCCTGCCCAGCCGGCTTCTCAGCTCACAAACCTAGAGTCCAAAATTGAGTTACTGGAGGTTTGCGGGGTTGGACAGGACAGACTACAAGAAGATAGTGCTACCCATATCCCTGCTGTCGAGCTATGACACTTTGCTGAGGACACAGCTCCACTTTTAATGATACCACGTGTTTATTAATGACCCAGGAAACCCCTCAGATTGCTGCAGCCTCTTGGCATCTTAGAGCCAGCCGAAGGATGGGACAGGGAGGGTCTGGAGGAAGTTTTGCCCTTTGCCTGTCCTTCCAGAAAAGCAGGTGCAGCTTATACTGCCTCCCTGGATGTCCAGGGCCTGACACAGCCTCACAACTAGACAGAGGTCACATCTAACAACCAGACACCATCCCTCCACATGCCTGATTTCTATTTCCTGTTGGTACCTGTGGGCACCTCTCTCCTCCGCCGAATGCACCTCTCTGAGCACACCACCACCTCTGCCTCCTCCCAGCAGCCCCGATCCTCCAGTCATGGATCTGGGGTGAACTAATTTTTGTTGTTTTATGTTTTTTTTATTCATCTAGGTATGCATATTTTCACACAAATATGAATTATATTTTTAAAAAAGATTTATTTATGTCTATAAGAGGTACAGGCCAGAGATGTGGGGAATGAGAGGACTCACCTGAGACAGAGAGGAGCAGAACAGGCAGATGTACTGAAATTCACTGCTGAGGGGAGCCGTGGGTGGGTCAGGAGAGGTCTGCTGTGCTATGTGGGTCAGCTCCCTGGCCGGGGATCGAACTCATGCTGCAGTGGCTGCTGATAGCTTCACAGTGCTGCGCTTTAACCCGTTGCGCCACCAGGGAGGGCCCCCCAAATATGAATTTGAGCTGTCTGGCCTGGGGAAAGCTGTAAGTACTGACTGCCCTGTGGACCTGCCCATGTTTCTCAGGACTCTCTGGGCCTGTGTGGGTCTGAAGCTAGGGTGAGGGGTGACTAGATGATGCTCACATGTCCCAAAAGGAGAAGAACTAGAGATGACTACTAACTGATTACTTGGCAAAGGCAGTGATCTATTCAAAAAATCAGAGAAGCAAGAGTCGCTGGTGTGCCCTGGAAACCAGATTAGCATCTGCCTGTGCCAGGACTTGCAGCCACAGGTCTGGCGTGCCCATCACAGGCTCCCAGCCAGCCTAGACAGCAAGGAGGACACGCAGTTCAGGCAAAGGAGTCCGGAAGAGTTCAGGGTCGAGCAACTGATGTGTATGATTGGACCGTTTCACGGCCTTGTGTGTAGCCTGGTGCTTGCTCCAGCGCCCACACACATGCTGGGGATTGGCTGGTTTCACACAAGAGTACAGAAGGTGCTAGGAAACATGCCCCTAGACAGTTTGCGGTGCCAAAATCAAAGCGATAGCCAGTGGATAAAATGGCAATGATAAAAGGGCAAATCATTTCATCAAGCTTCTATTTTTTAATCTAACTATTTCACTTTTTACTGAGTCTCTTCACTTGTACACTGTGATTTGGGGATTCTGAAATGCCCTGCTGGGAAGGTCTCTGCCAACCTGGTACAGTGTCTGAAATGTCACACTCAGCATGCCACTCTAGGGGTTCCCTCTCCAGGGGTTTTTGGGCTATGTTTGCATCCTTAAGGGGGTACAGAGGTCCTCAAACACCCTGGGTCCTGGGTGTCAGATACCACTGTGGGATGGAGGAGTCACTCCAGAACACAGAGAGGGAATCCCAGGGAAAGGGGGGACCGGGGGGCCCAGACAGGGCAGTGGGAGAGTGGGCAGCCCCAGGCTAAGTGTGTGATCCAAGGACATGCAGGGACCAGTGGGCTGGGCAGGAATCTCTACGCAGGAAACAGGTCACAGGGCCAAAGCAAGGTCCCAGCCGAGACACCAGACAAACTGACTTCAAACCCAGCTCTGTCACCTCCCAGTGGAGTGGTCTCATGCAAAGCACCTCCTTGGCTGCCCTGCAGCGTCCTCCTCTGCAAAGAGGGAAACCTCAACCATGCAGTAGAAGTTTGTGAAGATGCAGCAAAGCATGGTTCATAAAACTCCCAGTGTCCACCTTTGCTGTCAATAAATGGTCATTGTTTGGGGAACCTGCAAGTCTGCATAGAGTCAGACTGAACTAGCCACTGCCCGATTTATCTCACAATTAGAGCCAGCTAGCAGCTTTTGCTTCCCCTCAGGGGATACGTCAGCAGTGTCTGGAGTAATTTTTACTTGTCACGTGGGGGTGAGAGGGTGCGGGTGAGAGGGTGCCGCTGGCATCTCATGAGTGAGGCCAGGGATGCTGGTAAACACCCCACCATGCATGGGACAGCCCCCCTCCCCCCCCAACAAAGTCCAAAGGCCCAGGTTGAGAAGTCCTGTGGGTCAGCACAAGGCTCTGACACCTCCCCATCTCCAGAACAGCACAAAGCCTCCAGAGCTGAGCAAGTGACTGCCGCCTGCCTCCCCTCACCCCCTCACCCCGAGGCCACTCAGCCAGATGGCAGAGGGGTCAGCCCCAACCAAACATCTAATGACGTGTGACAAGTGTGGCCAGACAGCAGGCCCAAGCTGGGCCCTTCCGAGGCCACTCATTGGGCAGGGGGGACTCATAAATAACAGCACAGTGACAGCCCAAGTCTTGCTCAGTGGGAGGCTTGGTGCTCGCAGGCTCCCAGCCCCTGGGCAGACCGTTATGGGACAGGGCCTCCAGCGTGAGGCCCCAGCCAGGATCTGAGATGGAGCTGAGTGTGCAGTGAAAGTGCCGGGGAGACAGGGGACCAGCCACGGAAATATCTGTGCCGCCCACCACCGATTTTGCTGCCCTCACTCTATCCCTGACGAGGAACATTTTGTCATTTCTGATCTAGTGCCATTTTGGGTTCAAAGCAATTTCCCATCGGAGCAAAGCAGCGTGGTGGAGAGCAAGTTGAGCGTTTGAGGGTGAGGCTCCAGCCCTCTTTTCACTTGACTGTATGCTCTCCAGCCTCTGTCTCCTCATCTGTTAAATGGGGATATTTGAACAGCAAGTATACTAATTCTTGGGAAATGATCCGCAAAGCAATAAATTCACAAAGGGATGATGATGATGATTGACGATAATGATTATGATTATGCAACCATTTGGGGAAGAGGAATTTATATTCAGAAAAAAAAAGATACTTTCTGATGCTCTAAAAATATTAATCAGATTTTAGGGTTTTAGGCAGTTCCAAATAGGCTCTTTGCAATAATAAGAGTAATAATGATGCATGTATTAAATAGCATTTTTATTTTCACATTTATTTTTCTCAAGCCTCATGTGGCTTAAAATGGGACCTGTTTCCAGTGATGCGTATTCTTCTAAACTAAAAGTGCAAAAAATCAAAATGAATGTCTGGAATACAGGCTGGCTTTGCTTTTTTGTTTATTACAAACTGTGTTTTGGTTTAGATGGTGTGCTGGAGGGGGAGGGGCAGTGAGTGGAGGCTGGTGCCTTCAAGCTCAGAGGCTGAACGTTGGGGTCTTGGTTTTGTCATTTACAAAATGACAAAATAATTTCTTGCTGACCATGTTGGCATTGCTGATTCCCTGAGACCACATACGTGGAAGCTCCATAAGACAAGAGAACACCACGATCATCATCACCATCGTTATTATTCCTACTGATAATGGCGAGATGGGCTTCTTCAAAGCACTATATCTCTAAATAGTTTTTTACATATGTTCACAAAAACATATACATGCCGACCATAAGAAACTGACCCTAGATATCTAAGTTGATCCTTACAATTTGAAACAAGCTCCCTGCTACCCCCTTCTCTTTTATTTCACGCTGGAAAACGGGGCTCCAGAGAAGGGCCCCCTTCTGGACCGAGCCTTGTAAGTCTTCTATAGAAATGGATCTCATGGCCTAAGACCTCAGATGCCAGCTTTCAGCCAGAAGCACATTTTTACAGGAAGGGTTATAAATCAAAACTTGGGTTCTAATGAAACCGCTGACACACTAACTGTAACGGAGTGCACCCAGGCACCAGTTGCAAGAAATTAGAGGCACAGGAGCAAGAAGTCAGGGACTGGGGCATCTGGGGCCTGGCCTGACCCCGCCCCTGTGTCTCTCTACCTCCTTCTTTCTTTTCCCTCCTTCCTATTCTTGCTCCTTTTTGTCCTTTACATTTCCTATAGCGATCTCTGGCTCTGGCCCCATTCTGCAGGTCCTTGGGGCGTCAGTCCCGTGGCCAAGCAGCAAGCCCTGCTGGTGAGCTCCCCAGGCAGTACCCCCTGCCCCTCCTACCCACATCGACTCCCCACTGTCTGCACGAGGCCTGTCAGGGTCAGTGGTCAGCACCTGCATTGCTTGGGTTGCAGAGCGTGAGGGAAGCAAAGCCTTCACTGCACACGGGATGCTGTTCCCGTCCTCTGCCTCACTTTCTGTGACCACATGGCCTTGGGGGAGGTGTTTAACCTAAGACTCTATGCCTCTCTCTGTGCTACGAGGACAGCAGCTGCACTTCCTTTTGAGCCTATTGAGAGGATTAAGTATAGGCAATACTGCCAGGTTAACTCTTCTAGTCTAGAGAGGTGGAGAACAAAGGGCGAGCAGAGGCTTGAGTTATTAAGGATCTTCCTGGGGGCCTCCTGTGGGTCAGCCACCGCCTCCCCACCCCCATCCAGACTGGTTTTATATTGAATCATAAGCAGTTGCTCCCACAGTTTGATTTCAAAGATTCTGAAATGAACATATAACCCCCAAATAGCTGTAGCACTGATGTTGTCTGTCAATAGGTGAGCAAGTCAGCTATATGGAAGTCACCCAGGCTGGGCACAATGCTACCTGGACAGAACATGCTCCCGTTTAATCACCCCAGGTCAGGGAAGCCCCGAGGGCTCAACCCCTCCATGTGGACTGAGAGCTGAGTTCACAGTAGGTCTGTCCATCAACAGTCCAATTATATTTCTGAGCCTTGTCCAGCATGGGCTCATCCCTAAGCCCCTGAGCAGATGGGGATAAAGCTCGTTCTTTAAAACGCCCCCAGCCCTGCAGCTCAAATTTCCCTCTCCTTGGAGCTGAGGAAGCTTTTGTGATTTTTATTACTTATCACTAGACAGAGACAATAATCTCAATCAGACTGGAAGCCTCATGTGGGCATAGAATATACACATAATGTCTTGCAATTTCCTAGAGGGCCTTGCTTCACTGATTATGATAATCTGGGCATCTTTCTAACAGCAAACATTTCTTACTTGTGTCAGATATGACACAAGCAATGCAACGTCTATCGACTGACAGATTCCGGGTAGATTAGGAAAAGCTCTGAAAAATCAGAATTTGCACTGCTAACTTACGTTATGACCTACCTTTTTTGTATAATCATAATATCAAAATATTCAGAGCAACCATCAGTTTACAACTGGATTGTCCTAGCCTCATAAGGTGGCTGCCTGATTCAGGCAAGCTGCCCCAGGAAGGGAAATTCCTCTGTCTCCTGATACAAAAGGCAAGCCCCGGGAGAGATAAGATCCCTGGGCAAAAAGACTCATGGACAATTTTTAACCTTGATCACACAGGTGTTGCTTAATACGTAACTGTACAACTTTCCCTTAATTTACTCCTTTTTAAAAACAAGCACTAACTACTCTCTGCTAGCCTTAAAAATTAGCCACTAGCTTTTCTTTAAACAACCGCTGATAACACTGCTAACACAGTTTATTACTTCCCTAAAACCCCTAGTAACCTTTTGCTAACAAGCTAAACATCTGCATACATGGCAATTATCACAAAAATGTATAATTTAGTATACCATGAAATGTTAAGGAAAAAAATGCTTTATTCCCCTTGTCCTGGAAATGTTTATGACAATTTATGGTTATCTCCCATTAACTTAGCCTATGCATTATTACAATTAACTACTTGTTACACAGTATAAAGACCTGCTGAGGGAATGGCAGGAAGACTTGCGCCCAACCCTGACTCTGGGGTCTTCCTCGCACAGCTCCCCTCTCCCCTTTTGGAATCTCCGCTCACCCACGCCTTCCCACCTCAGGACCCTGCCTGTGTTGCCTCCAGACACCTCGATAGTTAGGGCTGGTCCCCCAACACAAAAGTCCACGGAAGGTCTGCTGCACTGCGCCTCAGGCATTTCTACTTCAGTCATTGGCCTGAGCAATCACATGGTCATCAGGGAACAGGAGAGGGATCGAATCCTGTTAAATGGGACTTGCTGGAAGGGACACCAAATATTTTGAACAAGAATACAGTCTGGGCCCTCCCAGCACTGGGAGGCTTAAGCCACTTCTGAGTTCGATCCCGCCTGCCCTGGAGGAGATCCACATGGCGCTGCAGACCTCTCCTGACCCACCAGCTGCTCCCCTCAGCAGTGTACTTCATCAGTTGGCCTGTTCTGCTCCCCACTCTGTCTCTGGTGAGTCCTCTCACCACCCTTGCACCTCTGGCCTGTACCCCAGTTCTGTACGAATAAATAAATAAATCTTTAAAAAAAAAAAAAAGAATACAGTCTATCACAGATCTAGAACAGTATTTTCTACAAAACTGTTGTTGAGTAAATAGTTAACAGAGATGATGAGCCAGATATTCTGAGACAGAAATATTTGAATGCATCATCTTGGGGTCGTTGTTAAATCTAAACAAGCCAACTAAATGTGATAGTGATCCTTATGGCCTAGGATAAACTTAAACCAACAAAGCCCTCTGGCCAGAACATAAAACCTGTGTTTTCACAGAAGAAATTTCCCCAGACCTAGCGCCTCAAGTCATTGCCTGGGGGCTGTGAAGACACCCCCCGCTAAGGGCAGTGTGCAGGTAGTGGATGCCATCTTTGGAGACACCTTAGAAGGGGACTCCTGCAAGAGAAAGAAATTGAGTAGAGGGCCCTCCCTGGTGGTGCAGCGGGTTGGAGCACAGCACCGCGAAGCTGGCTGAGGCTGCTTTAGTGCAAGTTCGATCCCCACCCTGGAGGTGACCTACGTGGCGCTGCAGACCTCTCCTGACCCACTTGCTGCTCCCCTCAGCAGTGTATTTCGTCAATCTGCCAGTTCTGCTCCCCACTCGGTCTCTGGTGAAGCCTCTCACCGCCCCTGCTCCTCTGACTTGTATCCCAGTCCTGTGTGCATAAATAAATAAATCTTAAAAAAAGAAAATAAATTGAATAGAGAGGCCTAGGACTGTGTCCCCACACTCGCATTCCTTAGGAATGAGTCTAAACAAAATTTAAAAACCCCATACACCATACTGTGAGAAGTCGGGAACTGGAGACAAGCTGAGGGGCTTCCTGGAGGCGGAAGCATGAGACCTGGGAGGATCCTCCAGGGCTCCAAAGGACCAGAATCACAGAAGTGGAGGCTGGAGGTTTAGAGAGGGCAGTGGCAGGGCAGAGGCCCTGTGTTACAGCAGGGAGGCTGGAGGCAGTAGGCCCCTCGTCTCCCTGTGCCCTCCAGCACCCAGGGTCCCAGGGCATAAGGGAATCGTGGCTGAATGGAGCCACTGCTGTCCTGTTTCACGTCCTTCCCCCATTTCAGGTTTGCATCTTATTTTCCTGCAAACTTTTTCCCTTCCCTTTGCAGCTCTGGCTTTTGTTGGTATAACCTCAATTTCTTGCTGCCTTTCAAAGCTTTTATTCCTCCAGTGCAGGGAAGGGACTTTCAATGTCACGGCAGGTGCCAGGGCCAGTTGTCTTTCCAAATCAGTTAGAGGCTGGGGAGGCTGGGGAGAGAGGGTGAGTCAATAGCAAGGAGCAGAACAACAAGTGCAACGGATGAAGGTCCCCGAGGTGATTTGCAAATCTGCTGAAATCCTGAACAAGCTTTGATTTAACCCAAGCTTGAAATGGCTTTTATTTACTGTCTATTGTGGAATAAATGACATCTCATAAACAGGCTTTATCCATTACCCCAGAATGGAGAGCACGGTGTTAGGGACATTTTATCCTCTTGATATCAAAGGAGATATGCTGGGGTGTGTTATTACAAATAGAAAAATCAATGCTGAGACACACACATCTGAAATTTCATTTTCGTCGAACCACATTTTCAAAGGGGGAAAAAAAAGGCAATTGCTAATAAAAATGACTACAGAACCTGAGGATTTACCAAGCCTGAGCAAAGGACCGGCTGGGACTGAGCCCAGACAGTGAATAAATTGGGTTCTGCCCAGGGGCCATTTCCTCTCACCCTCCCAGACTACAAGCACCACTCAGGGATGACCCCAAGCTATGCTTTTAGTCTCCTGACCACGACCCTCCCCATCCCAGGCAGGTCCCCCCAACCACCCTCCTCCCCACACACAGCCCAGCTGCTGCCTCTCTCAAGGCCGCTATCCCAATTGCAGTGGACACAGACCCCATGGGAAACACTGGAAAGATCCAGAAGCCACGCTGCTTGCCGCTTCTGCCGTGTCTGCATCACCTTAACAGCAGGGTCTTCTGAGTCTTCCAGGTACAGAGTAAAAGTACCTGGGAGCATGAGAAAGGCTGGATGGCTTCTGCTCCCCATTGAGCTTGAGGCCCGTTCCCACCTTCCCCCCTTCAGGGCAACCTGAAGGAAGGCAAACGCTTCTAGCTTTTCATAGCAGGATCTTCAAGTCACTGTCCCTGAGCTCCCATCCTCGTAACGTTTAGTGAAACCCTGTATTAAGGGGGTTTGTAAGTTCGAGCCCTGAGTCTGGGCTCATGGGGTTCACCCCTATATTCTCAGCACTGAGCACAGGACTTGCGACATAGTTGCTGCTCAATAAATGCTGAGTACAGAGAATACGGATGCAGGCAGCGAGGGGGCAGCCCACGGGGTACTCATGGCTGCCTGACTTCGCACACCAGAAGCCCACCACGTCTCCCAAAAACACACACGTCAGCTCTGGTCACGAGCTCCCTCCTTCAGGCAGAAACTACGGTTGCTGGTCTCCATGGCTTCTGGCTCAAGGATGCCTGAGAGGAGAGGAGAACAGGCCAGTAGACGCTGCTGGGTTTTAAGACCTCACGCGGAATCCTCACCTGCCTGCCTCCTGAAACGGACACAAACACTGGTCAGATAGTGACTGAGAAGCCAAGCCAGACAAACCCAAGTTTCTCCTGGGGAAAAAAGCCAGAATGGGAATGCCAGAGCTGCCTGGAGTCAGGAGTCACCTCAACCAAGTCGGTCTCTTGGCAGATGGGGAAAATGAGGCCCATAAAGGGAATCTAGTTTACTTCCAAGTCACAGGGGTGTTGTGGCCAGTAGGGGCCAGGCTCCCAGGGGCGTTGTGGCCAGCGGGGGCCAGGCTCCCAGGGGCGTTGTGGCCAGCGGGGGCCAGGCTCCCAGGGGCGTTGTGGCCAGCGGGGGCCAGGTTCCCAGGGGCGTTGTGGCCAGTGGGGGCCAGGCTCCCAGGGGTGTTGTGGCCAGTGGGGGCCAGACTTTGAAATCTGTGATGAGCCCTTTGCTCCGCCTGAGAACTAGGAACACAGTGGGAGCAGAACAGCCCCACAAACAGTGACTCCTCTGAAGTGACAGCCACCTTGTTGAGATGGCAGTTTTTTAAATAATGAGCCAAATGAATGATCTAGAAAGCATGTGCAAGTTCAAACAGCAAGGATTTTCCTTTGCTTTTGAAGAGAAACTTGGCTAAAGGTGGTTAATCAGAATTGGGAAAGGTTGACACCCGCCACATTTGGGGGAGACTATCCCCCACCAGCAGAACCCTGTTCCCACAAAAACACGTTCCTGTTTCTTCCCTCTGTGTTTCATAAAGATTTGAGAGAATAGCCTAATAGCCAGCATGCCATTCTGCCTGAAACAGGCGACAGTATTTAAATAAGGCTTCCAGAGGAAGAAAAAGTCTCTTCGGACTTGATCTTTGATGTAGTTATCAGGAGGAGAAATTTGCAGAACCCATTAGCTGCCACTCCTTCCCCCAGGAAATCCCTTGTTTGTGGAGCATGAATCTCTCTGGCTTTTTCTCTGCAGATTGTCCTGGGTAAACATCTGCCTCACACTGTGTGTTTATAAGAAGAGGCATTTGTGGCTTTGATTGTTTAGAGGTTTTGCTGAGCACACTCGCTCTTTCTCTCCTCCCCCGCCCGCTCCTCTGTGGCAAACAGCCACCTCCGTTTACTTAGGGCTTTTAGGCATTGCAGGAAAGGTGGTGCCCCAGCCCACCTGGTCTGCTCTGGGACAGAGCACAGCTCTGAATTAGGCTCGTGTTCACTCCTCACAACTTAGGTGGGTATGCTGAGCTCTGCCGGCATCCCTGTCAGAGGGGGCTCAGGGTTATTGAAGCGACGGTGGCTGCTCACGCTGGTGAAACACTGCAGGAATGGGGAACCAGTCACTGCCTCTCTTGCTCTTAGTCAAATTGAATTTCTCACCTCGAATCCTGAGGTAGTTCGAGCCCACCCCATGAGCCAGATCTTTTGATCCTCTCTGCTCCTGGAAGAGAATGGCAAACAGGTTCCTGCTATTCACGCGTGTCTCTAAGGGGGTTTCCATGCATGGCTGGCTCCGGCCGCTGGTGCGTAACCTAGTAAAAGCTCTATTAACTGGAACTCAAAAAATTCCCGGTAGATGGAGTTTTTTCCATCACTCTAATTTACTTGAGAAACAAATCACCTACACACAGGAATGTTATCAAACATATAGTAAAATGCCGGAAAGGATGGCAAGCTGGGTTTGGGATTAGTCCGGACCCCACACCCCCTGGCTTCCGGTACAGCTGGGGAATGAGCCCTGCTGTCCTCAGAGAACTGACCAGAATAGCCCCTTGTCAACCAGCATAGTGCATGATGCCACGTGGTAGGGACTTCCTGCCATGGGGAGAAGACCCAGATATTTCAAACGTGGTTGAAAGGACTTTTAGCTTTATCTTCAGTTTTCAGGAAACCACCATCTTGGATACTCTAGTGTGGCAATGGTTCAGGTGATTCACATGGGTGAAGGGTAAGTCTGTCTTGAGGTCGATGCTTCAGGGGAGACCCAGCTGCCTGACAGCCAAGTCCTTGACACATGGCAGATGACCTTGGATCAGTCACTCCACCCTCTTGGCCTCCATCATAGCTGCTCTCTGATGGCCTCGTGTGTCTGAGGTTCAGAGACTCCAGGCAAAGGATTTTAAATGTTGCTTTTTTTTTTAGTTCCCCAAAGAACTATCTGAACTCCCATGTTTATTGCGGCATGATTCAAAAGAGCCAAGAGATGGAAACAACCCAAGTATCCATCAACAGAAGAAGGGATAAAGACCCTGTAATGTGTATATTCTACAGGGTATCATTCATCCTCATGAAAGACGATCCTGCCATTTGTGAACATGGATGGTCTAGTGGATACTAGCCAGACTCAGAAAGAAAAATACTATATGATCTCACTTATATCTGGAATCCAAACAAAGCAGAACAGAATCTAGAAGCTTAGAAGAGAAAAGCACACACCAGCAGTGGGTAGGGGTGGTGGTTAGAGAATTGGGGGGATGTCGGTCTAAAGGTACCAAATTGCAGATACGTATGATGAATAAGTCTAGACCTTGAATATGGCTAATAACATCATATTGTACACTGGTCATTTTCTAAGTAAATTTCAGATTCTTTCACCGCATACAAGATAAAGCAAAAGTCTTAAGATTTATTTCTTTATAAACACAGAACTGGGGTACAGGCCAGAGGTGCAGGGGTGGTGAGAAGATTCACCAGAGACAGAGTGGGGAGCAGAACAGGCAGCTCAATGAAGTACACTGCTAAGGGGAGCAGTGAGCGGGTCAGGAGAGGTCTGTGGTGCCATATGGGTCACATCCTGGGGCGGGGATCGAACTCATGCTGAAGTGGCATTAGCTTCTTAGTGCTGAGCTTTAACCTGCTGCACCATCAGGGAGGCCTAAAGCAAAAGCCATTTTTAAAAAATGAAGATGTGTATTATTAGTTTGAGCTCTAGTAATTATTTCTTGTTTACATGTAGTTCAAAATGGCAGCTGCACTTCTTCAAAATATACAATTGTTACTGATAAATAAATACCTAAACTGCTGATTTCCACCTTGGCTGTGTATACCCTATGAGAATCCCTCATGTACCCACTGGGGCCTGGGGCCGCTGACATAGATACTGTCACCTGGGAATGCTCTAGAGTCTCACTGCAGAAATACAGTCAGAGCACCGGGGCAGAGCTACTGCTGGCACTAAGGCATGGAAATCCAGTGTGTATTTCATACTTATTGTACATCTCAATGACCACTGGTCAGTGAGCCGGTCAGCAAAACCCTTGCGTTGGCCCATGGGCTGAGAATACTGGGCATTATGTACCAGGCATGATAGCCCCCAAAACTCACATCACCCCATCTGGCCTGTCCCTCAGTCACCCTCAATCACAGAGCAGCCTACACCACAGCCAAAGAAAGGGAACCCGAGGCTTTCCTTCACACCCCCCACATACATCCTCCACCCCCACCCCAGTCCCAGGCAGCAGGATTCATTCTGCGGGCAGAGAAACAGCCCTTGCTCCAAGGCACGCTACCCCCTCCCAGCAAGGCCTGTGGGCCAGTTTGATTTCAAAAGGACGAGTGTGTAAGATCGTCTGGGAGAAAATTACAAGCCACAAGAAACAGAACTTGCAGTGTAAAGAGGCCAGCTCCTTAAACCCGTGCTCCGTCCCTGGGTTCCCAGGCAGCCTCATAAAACTGGCGCAGGTTGGCGGTGGGCACCCTGTGAAGCTGGTTCCACCCTGTGGCAGCAGCCTGGGGCCACGACCCATACCACACCACTGCCCCCACCCACAGGGGCTCTGCTGTACCAGACGCAAACCCTGGAAGGGGCCAGCTCTCTTGTCACCCCGAATTCAGGTCCCTGGCTATGAAATCCAGTCTGCAGGAGATTGGGTTATCCTGGGGACACAAATACTCCTATGAAATTTGAAAAGTGGTGGCTTTCCTGGGGGAGGGGAGGTAGTCCTCCAATCTGGGGTGGCAGTCTCAATCAGGGGCCTGGGCCTGAGCACCCCTCCTTTCTGCTCCAGAGCCCACCTGCTGTTCAGGAGGGGTTTGAATATGGGGACTTGCGCCTTAAACCAAAAACTAACAAAAATATTACTTGGGATTTCATATACATGAACTAGGAAATGTGAGAGATATAGATAATGTAATAGGGCATGTAGGAGAACATACACACATAAAGAACAGGAGTGTGTGTATACATATAAGTGTGTGTGTGTATCTATCCATGTCTGTGTGTGTGTGTGTGTCAGCAAAGTTCCTGGCCCACACAAGCATGAAGCCCTGCTTGAAGGCTGGTGGAAAAGATGCAATTTACCTTTGGGTGGTGATGCTGGGATTCCCATTTAAAAGTCTAAGCCTGCTGATTATTTATTGATGTCTCTCTCTCCATAGCTGTCTGACTCTTCCTGGTTGGAAGAAGCTCCTGTGTGCCTAAAGGATCTTTTGAATTAAGTTCTTTTCAGTCATTTTCCCCTCAGGTGTTAACCAATGAGACTGTACTTTGACAGAAGTCGGATTCTTTCTCCCCACCCCCACCCCCCTTCTTTTATGTCGTGAAATAAAATTAAGTATCAGGAAGGCAGCGATCAAACAACCGGGCCTGACATCGTTATTTGGCATTTATTTTGTATTTACAGAAAGAGTGAGAATAATGCATTGGAACCACTCATATTTTACAGTGAATATGCCTCCAGATCCCATCGGGACACAGACAGAGGCAATTTCGTGAGGAAACAGAGTCTATTCTGGGGGACTTCACCGCGCGCCTGCTGCCAGCCCAGAAATTGTCCTTCAAGCTGCCGGTGTCCTCGGTTCCCTGAAGTCACCAGGGTTTGGCCTCCTCCCCTCAGCTGGTCCATCTGTAAAATGGAGCAGAAGCCCTTACTGCAGGGCGGAGGACTGAGCACCCCTCCAGCTGTAACACTCAAGTGCCCATCTACTGGGATCTTGCTTTCCAGCTGACCTTCAAGGGCAGCCAGACCTGCCCGAGGGACTCCTTACTTTGGCAAGAACCCCTCCCCTTCCCACCCACCCCCACTGCTGCTTCTCCCCCCATTCTAGCCAGCGGGGAAACAGCCACCAAAGGCATATTCTGGAGGGAGAGAGCAAGGAATAGGGAACAGCTGGTGAGGCTTCCATTTAGATGGGTCCTTCTGACCACTAGGTCAGACCGACCTTCACTCGTTCTACTCTCTGGCAGGACTGTTCCCCAAACAAGCGATGATCACACGCACTTCATGTGTCATGCATAGTGTACACCCCTGACAAGAGCCTCGAGGGGTGTCATGACCATACCACCCTGCCTTGTGGCTGTGCTTAGGGGCAGGGGTTGCTGTCCCAGGAACAGGCTTCCCTGGGGACTTCACTGGGGCATTCAGCGCTGAAGGAGGAGCTGGGAACTTCAGGGGAGGGAGCATTGACAGGGAATTATTGGTGCAACCTAACTTTCAATAGTCTTTGGAGTAAAAAAAAAAAAAATAAGAATGAAATAAAACAAAAGGCAGGTTTGAGTTCTAGCTTCTCAGGCAAGTCTTTTAACTTCTCTGCTCCTTTATTTTCCCATCTGAAAAATGGGGACACAACTGATGAGGCACCTGCAGTCCATACTCACCTGTGGCCAGCAGCCCAGCTCTGGGACACTGCAGCCACTGCTGGAACTGGATGGGATGGGGACTAGAGCTGCCTGGTTCGGAGTCCTTGAACTACAAGCCACGGAGCCAGGAGACCACACACCTTCAGGAGTCCATGCTTGCAAATAGAGACCCTGCTTCACCCAGTAGGGCCTCTGAGACTCTGTGTGTGTGTGTGTGTGTGTGTGTGTGTGTGTAGCCAAGGCCAGTGTTTCTAACAAAAGGGCAAGACAGGTCCAATCGGGGAAAGTGGTGTCTTGTTTTTTATAAGCACAGAAGAGATAAAGCAACAATTTCTATTTGTAGAGCATGTTTAGTTTTTCTTTTACACGTAAGTCTCCTCTTCCAGGAAGTCCCCCTGATTTACTCTTCTTAGCACAATTATGTGTACTCTGAACACTCCCTACCTGCTGTGGTTCCTTCTTTTGTGGCATTAACCATGATCTTCCTGGTCTTATGACAATTTGTGTTCTGGTCTAACTAGAATTACAGATGGAGTTAGATTATTTATGTCCTTCCACAACCCCTAGACATGGGTAGAATATTGTAAGACAGCCAGATGAATGCTCATGAGTGAATCAATGATATGCACCTATAGAAATGCAAGAGGCTTTCCCTAGGGTCTTTTTCCTTGATCTGCGTGGTCCAGAATTCCTCCTGTTATACACACTTTTGACCCCAACATCTCCCAAACCCTCCCCATGCCCTAATCTTACAATATCTGACTGCTTCTGTGAGCAATAGTGATATTGTCATCAGAATAGCTTAGATGAACCCCAGCCACCTTCTCTTGGTGACAATATCAATAGTGACAAGTTCAGGGACCCACCTCGTGTGCAGGGTACAGCTGTTGGGTCGCTAAAGTGGGAGGTTAATAGGTAGACACCTCCTTGTCTGACCCTGTCACCTACCCCCTCACACACAGAATCTCTTTAGGCCCCACGAGATTAACACCACCGCTGAATAGCTGAGCGTTATGTGACTACACTTAGAAAAATGTAACCAATAATTGAATTGGTGACTCCATCAGAATATTAAACAATGATTGTAACAATGTGTACCCCAAAGGCAGCCATCTATATCCACTGAGGATGCAGGGACTATATTTGGTGCTTTCCCAGGGAGTCGGCAAGGCTCCCTGGGACATTATCCAGCAATAACATTGGAACAGGGGCTCCCATGAGGCCCCAGGGACCCAGCAAGGGAGACAAAGTGCAAAGAAAAGCAGACACTGGCTCTGGGCTGACATTCTTTATGCCTTTGCAACACAGGTCATGTCTGTAGACAACTTGGGGCATCCAGCCACGCCAGACATTCATTCCCTGGGGGCTCACGACTTTTGCTTTGTCTATGACCTAGTATTTCCCACTGTTTTACAACCCATGCCAATAAATCAGCTAACCAGAAGTCATTGATCACAGCAGACATGGCTAAGAGTGAGGATGTTTACATGAAAACTCAGTTCACTACTGAAAATGTAATAAAAGGCCATTGACGTGTTGAGGCTGTCCCGTCCCGGCAAGAACCACTGGCCAGGTGTGGAGATGGGGCGTGGGGGTGGAGCAGAGGAAGCATGGCCCTCTCTGCTGGGGGCTCACATTAAGGGGCAGGCAAGCCAATAGGAGACACTTGCTCCTGACGGTCTCAAGTATCAGAACTAAATACAAAAGGCAGGGCTGGGACTCTCCAGCCTCTCTTTAGAGTAAGAGCATCTGCGCATGTGCTGAAGTGAGCATCGTGGACTTGGTGCTGGGAGCATCACAGAAAGAGCCCAGAGCAGCCAGACACACTTGTTTCCACAGAGCAGCCTTTGCTCTTACTACCAGATGCCCTTGGACACATTGCTTATTCTCTAGAAATTTCCACCTTCTCTCTTAAATGGGGCTAATAATGCCTTCTTTACTAGACTCGGTAAGAAAGTTGAGCATCAAGACTAGTAATGTCACTGACATATTCATGGTACCTAGTGACTCTGTGTATCTTCTTCATTCGCTGGATCAGCAATAGTTACAGACCGCCAGCTGGGCAACTCTACAGTAACCAGCTCAACTTGAAAGAGATAGCAAGGAGTCAGGTAGACCCACCTGCACATGGGTCAAGAAGGGGAGCAGGAATATCCCTGCACCAAAATATCCTCCCTCAGTTCTCGCTAGTCTGTGCAAAGGGCTGCTGGTTGGCGGGGGCTTTGTGTCCCTGGTGGCTGCAATGAACGTGGTGGGTCTGCTGGCTACATGAGTGGACGGAGGGAGGGAAGAGAGACAGTGAGAAGGAAGGATGAGAAAGAGTGATCGGGAGGAGAAAGGGGAGAGAAGATGTGGAGGACTGAGCGGGTGGAGGAATGGGTGGGAGAGGAGCAGAGGGGAGTGAGTGAATGGGCCGATGGGGAGGGGAGGATGAGCAGAAGGTGGGGGAGGGCAGGTGGCTGTACAAGGATGGGTTTCCGCTACTGGGGACACTCTTTTGCTATCCACATTTTATCATTTAAAGAGAGGTTGAACTTGCAAAGGGCTGATGGTTTCAGGAACTTGCAGGTTCATCCCTGTCTTGTCTTCTTGCAGCTAAGTCCTGTCTCTTTCCCTCCAACCCATCCTAAATCCTTCAAGATGGAACTTAAGTTTTCCTTCCTCTGCAAAACCTTCCCTGACTAGATGTATTCACACTTCTCTCTCCCTTTCCTGAACTTGTTAATCCTGTTTCCCACTTGATCAAACTTTCAGTTGCTAACCGTGAGGCCTACATCTTACCTCCCTGGATGGGCTCCAGGTTTCCCTCCTAGCGCCCAGTGTGACGCCAGCCACGTGTGCCAGGAGCGCAAAGACAGTGGGAAAACGCTTGGGGACTGCTCGATGAGCTCGAGTTGTTAACAACACAAGCCAGCACTCCTTGGCCGGGGGTGGGGGGGAGGGGTTGTTGCGGGGGGGGGGTGGAAGGGGAGGTGGGGGGCAGACACTTCCAGAGCACTTGAAACACATTATCTGACTCAAGCCTCACAACAGTCTTCCAAGATGGGCATTATCGACCCCATTTTACAGGTAAGGAAACTGAGCTGAAGCGTGTACCCACAATTCCCCCAGGTTCCTCTGCATGGCCCTGTAGCCCTCCCTGAATGTACGCACTTCAGCTGCACCCACCACAACAGAGTGACAGAAGTGAGCTGTGCGACTTGAGCCTGGTGGTGCAAGGTCAGAAGCTTCCACTTGCTTCTCTGCCACCTGTGCTCGTGGAGATCTGAGCCTCTGTGTAAGCACTTGAGGTGTTGTGAGGGCGCCATGTTCCCAGGAGGCCCGCCATGTGGAGAGGCCAAGGGAAGCGGTCTTTGTGGCAGCCCAGTCCATGAGCAAGTGTGTCGGCCAGAGAGCGCTTGGGTGATTCCAACCCTGGAGTCAGAGCTCACCTCAGCTTCCACGTCTCTCCCATAAGGACCGGGATGCTGTGGAGTGGAGACATCGGCCTTACGACACATGCTGCAGACTCCTGGCTCACAGAACTCGAGGCTGCCAAGTGTGGGACTTATTGGTTATGCATGAAAAAAATGAGGAGAGAAGTTCATCGAACTCACGCAAGGTCACCAGCTTGTTAGAGGCAGGGGTGGGATTCAAACCCAGACAGTCTGGCTTCTGTCCTGTTCTGGCACTACATAAGTGGACCCTCTGTGTGCGCCTGGCCACTCAGCTCCCAGCTACGACTGAATGCAGAAACGGGACCCTGCAGAAAGAAGGCAGAGAGGGGGACCAGTGAGATCTCTGAGAGAGAAGGGAAGTGGCTTGTTGGGTGTGAACCATGAGACTCTGCCTCAAGGGCAGGATTGTGTAAAGTCCTAGGCAGCAAAAAGTGTCACTGCGAGACACCTGATGGGGAAAGAAGGTCAGCACAGTGCGTGCATGAGCGGTGCATAGAGTGGAGTGTGTGGACCGGGCTCTGGTCAGTCCCACATTTGGAGTTGGTAAGGGAGAGAAGATCCAGTCAGCATCACTCCAAAGAGCAGAGGGAAAGGACACTGAGTGAGGCCAGAGCCCTGGGTCCTCTGCCCGTAGGGTACCCAGACTCTGGGTGCTCCATAATGTCCAGTTTCTCAAGCTGTAGGGACCCTTCCTGGCAGAGTCCTGAGTACATTGCTGTAGATTCCTCCGTTCAGCCTCCTTCCAATGCAAGGCTGCCTCCATCCATCCTCCATCCATCCATCC
>NW_004567117.1:30187994-30205168 GCF_000260355.1 Condylura cristata | reverse complement strand
CCATCCATCCATCCATCCATCCATCCATCCATCTATCCATCATCCATCCATCCATCCATCCATCCTCCAGCCAGCCAGCCATCATCCATCCATCATCCATCCATCCACCCACCCATCCATCTATCCACCTATCCATCTACCCATCATCCATCCATCCATCCATACACCCATCCACCCATCCATCCAGCCATCTGTCAGTCTGTCTGTTCATCCAACTATCCAACTATCCACCAGTCTGTCCATCTGTCCAACCATCTGCCAGTCCATCTGTCCATCCACCCAGCCATCTGTCTATCCAACAGATATTTAGGAGTTGCATCCTGCAGGGCAGGCCCTGTTCTGCCCCCTGGGGACAGCTACCAACATGCCTAGGGCCTTCTCGCAGTTCACTAATCAGGAACATACCGGGAGAAATGCCAGAGGCTGGGTGACAATGAGAGGCACAGCAGCGACCTGTGGGAACTCTGTGCAGGTTACCCAAGTGAGGACCCTGTGCCTTCATATATCCTGACTTTTAGGGAGCACTCTCCAGAGGCCAGAGGCGTGGCGATGAAGGGCATGGACTCCAGCCAGACCCCCGGGTTTGAGTGTGGCTTTGCCAGCTACGAGACTCCTACCAGCTACATGACTGGCCAATCCCTTAACTTCACCTGTTTCCATATCTACCAGAGTGGGGCCATGCCAGCAGCCCCTGTGTCAACTGTTACAGGGATTAAACAAATGACACTTTTGCCAAGGCTTAGGGAGGTGCCTGCTGCGTCGTAAGTGGTTTAGATACATTTGTTAAACGATGACAGACACTCCATCCCCAGGACTAGACAGTGCCCTGGTTCCACAGGAAAATGGTGCCACACTCAGGGAGCCCACGGCTTGGTGTCCTCCTAAGCTC
Source organism: Condylura cristata (assembly GCF_000260355.1). NCBI lineage: Eukaryota > Metazoa > Chordata > Mammalia > Eulipotyphla > Talpidae > Condylura > Condylura cristata. The sequence continues at coordinate 30,204,279 of NW_004567117.1, read as the reverse complement.
GCCACAGGGTCATGCGTTCTGCTGGTCAATGTCAAGTTTTTACTATTGTAACGGCTTTATCAGCAGGTGGTGTGGATGACGTCATCTTGATGTCACGGGCTGATGCAGTGTAGTGAGTGGCAACGGGGGGATAGGGGGTGGGGTGGGTTAGGAGGGACAGGATGGGTCCCCTGTCTGTGGGTTTTGGGAAATGAACCACATATGCTGGTCTCTCTTCACCGCCAGGGCCCAGGTGACTTTGAGCACTGAGAGGTGTCTCGTCCAGCTGACGTGAACTGTATTACGTGGAGGCCAAACAAACACACTCCAGGCTCCTTAGCACACGTTCATAGCCACGCCGTGCTGAACAATAGCATTTTAGGCAGAGAGCACTGCTTAGGCTCCTAAAATTAAGTTCACTTGCTTCTTTTTACTTTCTGAATGTGGCCACTGGAAAATTTTCGATTGCTTCTGTCCAGTGGTTTCCTCCAGTAATACGTCTCATCCTTTGGTGAGAAAAAGACAATCCCATTTGGCGTTGAATGTTGCCACGGCAGGAGCTGGCTTCAGTTTAGGTCATTCTGCTTGAGGTCGGAGTTCCCAGAGTTATGGTGACGTGCACTGAGGGCTCGTGTGCTGCCCTCTGGCTCACACCCCTCTCTGCGAGGCACCGCTGTCTCTGCCTATGCTAACTGGTAGCTCCCAGCAACCAGAGACCTAGAGCAGACTCGGCCTAGCACAGACGTCACAGAGCCGGGTGCTAGAGAGACAGCTCTCCTGTGTGCCCCAAGTCTGACACACACCCCTCCTTAGTGGGTGCTCATTTTATTTCTTGAATTATTGGTGATGGCCTAAGGGAATGGAACTACCAGGCCTAGGAATGGAACTACCAGGATTCAGAGGACACGCTACATTTGAAATGCACACACACACACACACACACACAAAACACACGTGTACCGGCACACATACATACATACACATGCACACACACCCAAAGATCTCAAGATGACCACATCAACTCAAAGCCAGCTAGACCCCGGCTCCCTCCGAGGGCCAGGCCGGCAAGAGTAGTCCATCAGGTGCTCCCGGTTTTCAGGGTTGGCCTCCCTTGACCCAAACCCACTGACATTAGCCTCGCCGCCTCCTTTTCAAAGGCTGTTTGATCTCCATCACCCCTTGTCTCTGTGGCTGAACCAACAGCCCCCAGCTTCCCTGGGACCACATCCCCACACCATCCGTGGGGAGGAAGTTTAGGAAAAGTTGGGTGACTGTTAATGGCTCCTGGGAAGGGAGGGGGAGGATTAGGCAGGCCAGGCTGGGGCCACCCCTCGGAAAGGCAAGACTAATTCTGCAGTCTAGTCACTCTGTCAAACATTTAGTGTATCCGGGTGATTGTTCCCCGGCAGGCCACGACGTCTATCTGTTGGGCCTTTTGTCATGTTAACTGCAGCCGATCAATGGATTGAGGTCAGGACTTCTGATGTAGGTGCAAGCTTAGAGGGAAAAAAGTCTCAAAGATTCATTTTTTCTCGTCTGGTAACACTCCGGTCACTTATTTTTTCTCAGTTAGCCTCTGCCGCTCTAAAGTGGATATTGATCAGTGCTTTAATGCAAACCTGTCAAATTAATTTTGCAGACCTGGGATATGACTGGCCTAAAATTGCTTCTGCATCTGTTCTCTGCAGCAAGCCTATGAATTTTAATCACGGCCAGAATGGGTTGGTGGCTTTTTTTGTTAGAAACTTGAATAGGAAAGGTTTAAACTGTAAATGCCAGGGAATGATGCTGTTTTGTTCTTTTCAGAAACTCATGTGGTGGAGGTCAAAGAAATTATTATGTCGGGTGTATTCTTGGCAGATGCTGTGGGAAGCTTTGCGGGCTGACTTTCTACAGAGCTGCTCCCGGAGCGCCCGGGCCTCCAGAAACACCTGCAAGGGTGGAATCACAGCTTTGGGGAAAGGTAGGGAAGAGACAGCCACGGATGCTAGGTGGGCTTGGGAGGTGCTGACCCTGATGCCTGTATTATTGCTCCCTGAGACAATTCTACCTCCTGGGGTGAGAGAGTTTCTGATTTCACTTTTCTGAAGATTGAGTTTGCAGGCTTGTTTTTGCCTCATCCTTCCTTCCTGAGTTACGCGGGCAAGGCCAGGTGCACAGCTTGCTAGGACGCCCATCATCATCTGCAGAGAACAGTGCTCTGGGACTTCTTTTCCGGGACCACACCTTAGGCCCCACGGTCCAGACTCTGGCACAAAGTCTGCTCCAAGGTGGGAGACCTGGACCTCTCCACCGCCAGCCTGTGCCTTACAGTCAACACCCAAGCCTTGGTGGGGGGCCCTGTATACCTCTGAGCCCCGGAGTGGGGCGAAGGCTGTTCCACAGTTGCCATTACACGTTGGCGGTCTCTGCTGCTGCCACCGGCTGTCCTTCCACCACCCTTTGCCACCCTCACCCCTTGGCACTCTTCCCACTTGGAGCACAGGGCCAGGCAGACCCCTCTTAGAGACATGTGCTCACAGCAGTTCCTGTTCCCTGAAAGAGGGTGCACAACCCAAACCAGCACCGGGACTGTGCCTCTTGCCCTCCAGGGGCAGGTCCCTCCCACAGTCATGCCCAGCCCCAGCAGAGAGACAGCTGAGCACCACCCAGCCATCTTGACCTTCCCTGCATCTATTCACAGTCATTCTTCTTTGGAGTTGGGCTGAGTATTTGCCGCAGGGTCCCTGCAGATACCAGAATCTGAGGAATCTCCCACTTGCACACACCATCCTGTAGCTTGCAAACCATCTCTAGGTTACAAATAATACAGAGTGCCTGCTATGTATGTAGCTGCTGCACACGCTACTGTTGAGAGAATATGGCCGGGGAAAGCTGCCCAGGCTCAGTGTAGATGCAGCATCACCAGCCTGAGAACATGGAGGATTTTACATCCACAGTCGGTTAAACCCAAGGGTGTGGAACTACTGTCATCTGGACCAGGCTCTAGTCTAGGAGCTTCCATGTATTCCCTCACCGAATCCTCATGAAAACAACATGAAGATGCTACTATAACCACCCCCACATTATTGGGGGTCCTAGAGGGGAAGTAAACTTGTCCAAGTTGCAGAGCCAACAAGTGGCAAAGTCAAGTTTGAATCCAGACTGTCTGGCTCTAGAGCCCACCTGATCACCTGCTTTGGCCATCTTCAGTCTGTCTGTGCCCACGTGCAATGAGACATTTGATGTCACAACCTCTTCTCGAGACCTGATGCTGCAACTGTGTTTTTTCTTGCTCCCCAATAAAATGCCAAGCCCCTCAGGGTTATAATGCCTTCTGCTTCTTGACTACCTGAACAGATCAATGAAATGAGGAGTTAGACAGTCATAGAGGAGAGAGAGCAGGAAGATGTCTGGGGTCACTTCAGGAGGCTTCTGGTTGATTCTGCTTTGTAGGTCAAGGGAGACAGAGAGAATGGGAACCATTCTTTTCCCAGAAGCATCTCTTGACCTTCAGTTCAGCTATGACTGTGTTGAGAGTGCACAGGAGGTTCCAGGAGAGAGAAGCATTTGGATGCTGCCACTGAGATGTTGCTGACCCTGGAGGTCAACAGAGCAGCCCTCCAATCCTGAACTCATCCCTCTCCCTGTGTGACCCACTCTCTGCCCTCCTGGAGGAGCTGACCCTGAGGAATAGAGGTACCAGCGATTGTCTCAGGGCCTAACCAGTCTCCTTCCTCCCCATGCTTCACACCCTTGTCCTCTGGAGAACACTCAAGGAAGTTGGGGTGAAGAGATGCAAATCACGCTGGTTTGGAGGTTACACTTTCACCTGGGAGGAGTTTTAATAATTGAAAGTGACCAGAAAGTTAAGGAATGGAAGTTGTCATGTTGTCTGTCATTGAGGATGATGGGAGGTTCGGCATAGCTGGGTCCTACGTGATGGTCGGAAAAACAAACCAGCGCGTCGATACTTACTGATTTGGGAGCCCTGAATACTCTGGCTGGTGTAACATAACCAACAACTAGCACCACAAATAAATAGTGTATTCCACAGTGATTTTTGGATGTTCTTAGCAGCACCAGCCAAAGGACAATTGGCTGGTGGCTGGAGGCTGGTGGCTGGTGGCTAGGGGCTGGCAGCAGAGGCGGGGCTGGAGTGTCATCCAGAACAGCCAGACTTATGGGGATGCAGACTGCAACTCTGCAGAGAGCCTTGTTGGGAGAGCATAGAATTGGGAGACATTTTCCTCCAAATGCCCGATTTTAGGCTCATGGCTTCACCCTGCCCTCCTGCACAAAGAGAAGCCTTCCTTGTTCAATGACCTACAGGAAAGCTTCATGCTTTTCAGGGTCAGTGAGACGAAAACCAGCTGGTGGCCACCCATCACTCAACAGAGTCCCACAAGGACGGAGTTAGGGACATCTGATGATGGCAGAAACCCTCAGGATGCCTGATGTGGGGGCCAAGTCATCACCTGGACTCTGCCCCTTCACTTCTTGACTCTGCTGACTTCATTCCCTCAACTGCATGGGGCAGGGATGTGGAAACTCTCAGAAAGTGTCCAACTGCCCAGTGTCCAACTGCATCGCTATGGGACTAGTCGCTATGGGACTATGGGGGGCGGGGGATGTTTCTGGGACCAGTTCAGCCTGGAGGGACAGTGTTTTCTATCTTGAGAAGCCAGGAACAGGTGGCTTGGGGGTAGTTACATGGAGGGCGGCAATCTGGATGTGAGTGTTTTGCTTATTTTACTGTTTGGTTGTGGGTGGCTGTGATAGACTGTACTGACTTTGTCCACTTACCGCAAAGTAGTTGACCCCTTCCCTGCGGACATGGCCATCTCTCCTCCAGCCTCATTGCTACACGTAGGGTGGCTCAGTCTCCCTCGTGTGAGAACAGGCTCCTGCCTCCTTTCCTGTGCTCTCCCCTGGACCACGCAGGAAGCTGAGGATGGGAAGGCGCTCAATGAATGTGTCTTGAATGAATATCTGCTTAGTGAGTGAATGACTGCATGAATGGAAGGGAAGGAAATGAAAAGCAATTAGACACACACATACCCAGAGCTCACCTAACCACATTGTTTCCTGCCCTCCCCTGCTCTGCTAAAAGCTTTGTGCCCATAATATCAGGTTTGGGCTCCTCGGTCCCTGAGGGGTGGGGAGAGGGCCAGCAGCTCTGTGGGTTGCAGGAAAAGGCACCGGCCAGGGATCAGGGGATTTGTCCTGCATTAATTACCTGTGCGACCTTGGGCAAGCCACTTAACCTGTCTTTGCTTCAGTTTCACCATCCATCAAATGGGACTAGTGCTCTCTGCTGGTTATCCCACAACAGGATAACAGGAAATAGACGATATTAGAAAGTTGAAAAGAAAGGCCTGGTGCAGGAGAAACAGTATCATTGTGACTACATGTGTGCCTTGGTGTGGGCTCCAGTATGACTGCAGAGCTCAATGCCAGGTGTCAGGGGTGGTGGGGGGGAACCTTCCACAGGGAGGAGCTCACACTTGCAAAGAAAATTCTCCAATTCTGAGGCCCTGCCACATACCCGGTCTTGAAAGGCAAAGATTTAAAGGTGAAAGAAAGTTACTCCCTGCCCTCAAAACAGGATGTTCACTTACAACGCAGGTAGCAGCCTGCAAAGGGCCCACTGGTATCTCAGAACACCAGCCCATCATTAGAGATTCGTTGAGCACCTACTATTATGTGCCAGCACCATTTTAAAAACTGAGAATAAAATGTAGACACAGAGTCTTGTCCAACAAGCTATACATGCATGAAGAAGTGAATAAACTAGCAGAAAACGAATAAATAGATGATTTCAGGCTCAGATAAATGTAGGGAAGTGAACAGGGACACATGATGGAGAGAGGCTCAGTAGTATGGGGTTACTTCAGGGGAATGATCTTGCAGAGTATCTGGGAAGCGACGACTGAGAGCTGAGACCTGGGCGATGAGTGAGAGAGGGCACCATGCGGATGAAGTGGCCAGCAGAGAGGCCGAGTGTGCCGGGGGCGGGCGGGTGAGTGCACCGTGAACAGAGTGGGCAAGGGAGCAAGAGGCAGAGATGGGAGAGGTGGCTGGGGCCAGCAGGGCCACAGAGGAGAAGGAAGGTGTCTGCAGCAACAGGAAGCCAGCGGAGGTTAGAAGTAGGACCAGGGCGTGATGAGAGAGCGACAAAGACAAAGCAGAGACAGACAGAGAGAAAATGACCAAGCAAACATGGCAAGTTGTGCACAAGTGATGAACACGAGTGACAGCAGCATGAGAGCTTTTTCCATTCTTTGCAACTTTCCTATAGGATTGAAGCTATTTCAGAACAAAAAGTGCAGATATAAAAGGTCACTCTGGCTCCTGATGAACAAGTGGGTCTGGGGTCAGGAGAAGAGCATTGAGGAAGACTGGTACCCAGAATGGAGGAAGGAGACCAGTGAAGATGCCCAGAGCAAGAGTCCAGGTACTTGGGCTAGGGGAGGAGGAAAAGAGAGACCACTGTCTGAATGTGTTTACAGAGGTCTTTATGAGTTCTGTGTTGCTGCTACGACGATTTTCCACATGCTTAGTGGTCATAAACAACATCAATGTACAGTCTACTGGCTTGCTAAGAGACCCAGCAGTGCCACAGGGCTGCATCAGGACGACAGGCCTGGGCTCCCTTCCAGCGGCTCTCGACACAATCCATCCCTTGACTTTCCTGACTTCCAGAGGCTGCTCTTCAGACCTGGAACACAGCCCCTGCATTGCAGAGCCAGCAATGGGGTGAAGAAGTCTTGTCACACTGCCATCTCCTAGAAAGGTTCTTGCTAGTAAGGACTCAGGGGTGGCACTGGGTCCCTGTGGATAGCCCTGGGAAGTCTCCCTAGCTCAACACCCTTCACCTTCCTCACCTCTACAGTCTCTTTTGCGAGGTCCAGGAGACATGGGTATGGGCATCTTAGGGAGCTATGAGAGAAACCAACCAAAGACTCACCAGAGATCTTGAGCGATGGCAGAGCCACCCTGCCAGACGGCAACCCCATGGTGGAGGGGCTGGGCAGGCTGGGGACAATCAGTACTTCTGTTCCTTCTGGGCTAAGCCTGGAGGAGGTGCAGCAGGAGAAACTGGAGTCAGTGCAGACCAGAGTGATGGCAAGAACCTGCTGTTGGTGTCCTCGGAAGAGAGCAGCTTCAGCAAAGGGAGCCAAGGGCGGCCCTCGTGTGAATCACCCATATCCTGCTCAGGCCACCTGCAAGTTCCTAGTGGTTACTGAGCACTGGGGACCCAAGCACCTTCCTAAATAAAGGGTGTTCCAGAAAGGAATGGAAGCCCAAGTGGAGAAATGGCTGCACAGACAGGCCGGGCCACGGGTGGTGTTCAGCCAGTGACAAGGCACAGAAAAATGACATGAGGGTACCTGACATGTTGCATTCGGTACACAGAGGCCGAACTGGCTGAGTGAGGGCACGTACAGAGAGAACACGGACATGGGGCGAGCGGCCCAGGTGTGGGGACGCCAACCCAGGAAGGGAAACCCCACCAGGGCTGCCCCTTCCCGACAGCACTGGGCACAGCGGTGGGGGAGGGGCTTGTGAAGGGGAGAAGCATCTTCCTCCTTCTGTATTGCTGCTCTTAAATCAAACAATTCAATCCAGGTGGAAGAGGGTTGGCAGCTGGGAGGGAAGAAGAAGGAGAAGCAGACGATAAAAAAAAATCAATAACGCTTCCCCATAAAATAAATTGAGATTTGTGGAATTCACTTCCACTTGACATCAAAGATGCCGATTTGGTGAATTCGTTTAAGGCCAAATTGAAAATGAAGCGTTTTAATCCAGGTCCCCAAGCTGTCCCAGGCCCCGTGGCAAGGGCCCTGGGGACCGGGTTTACGGCAGCTCAGGATGCTTATTTGGGGCTGACTGGTGTCCCACTGCTCTTGAGAAGCTGTGGTCAGGGTGACAGGAAAGGCCGGATGAGCCCCCCTACTCCTACTAGGGCCAAGGTCCCTCCAGCTAGGGCACCCTGGAACTTCATCATGTGGCTTGAGTGACACTAAGAGGCAGAACTTCAGGCATCTGGCCTCAGGCAGCTCGTCACTGAGGTGCCCCATCAGGCCACCCTGAGATCCTTGGAACCATGTCCTCCAGACGCTGGCTCGGACTTTCAGAGAAATCTGAGCTAGGGGTAATAAAATCCCTGGAGGTCTAGGAGAAACTTCTGCCCTTGTCCAAGTCCTTTGCTTTCCCTAGTGGAAGCAGAGCTCATCAAGTCCAAAGCTTCTGACCCTGTCCTAATTGAAAAACAATCACACTTTCCCTCTTCATGACACGTGAGAATGGTGTTTCAGGCGTAGGTTTCCCAGTGGACGAGTCTTCTCTGTGTGAGGGTCTCATCTTTGCTCTCAGAGAAAGGCTGAAGTTAGTAGACCCCTTGTCTGTTTTGTCACCCCCGCTGTCTCTCTTAAGGCCCCAGACCCCCAAACGCAGGATAAATATCCCCATTCTACTCTCCCATCATTTTCTTTAGTGCTTACAGCCAGGTCAGTTCTCCATATGTGTATCATTACCTTTTGGCCTTTTCTCCCACTAGTGCGCTAATTTGTTCATCTAGACTTCGAGGAAGCAGATGGGGAAGTTTCCCCTGCAGCCCCATGGCCCCCTTGGGCCTTAGTGCCTCCTCCTATAAATGACAGTGGATTAAATAGAAGACAGAATCACAGAGCCCCCACACAGTGGTACTGGACCACCGCCCCCCGCCCCACGCTCCCCAGAGCATGAGAAGGATACGAGTGGTGGAGGGGAGGGCACAGAACCCCTAAATGTTGAGAAACAAACGAGAACATCAGCATATCATGAATGTCCTTGACTTTGCCCCAAAGATGAGAGCCAGGACACCCCTTAACCAAGCTAAGACTCACCTCTCCTCTTAGCAGGGCATGGCTCGGGTGTGGCCACAGGAAGAGTCAGCAGGCTAGCAGGATTAGGGTGGCCAGCGCCTCATGGGAGAGGGGTGAGGGGTGGAGTGGCTGTGGTCGGGTCAGCGCAGCGGGGTGGGCAGACATGTGGCTGAGGAGCTCGAGAGCCAGTTACCAGTGAAGAATCTTGCAAGAGCATCTCCAGGTGCAAATTCCAGATGCATGACCTCAGGCGACTAACCCTCTCTGTGTTTCAGTTTCCTTATCTATAAAATGAGAAATTGGTGAAAGTTATCTCCTCACAGAGGGTGGCTAGCAGACCCAGAACCCAGGTGAGCATGTGCTGAGCGCAGATGCTGGCCCTCACGTACGGGGGCACGTGAGGGCCGGATGGCTAATTCGCTCCCTCTCCCTCTGTCTGCTCTGTACTGGGGAAGGTGGAAGCAAATGCTCCCTGCAGCGCACACCAGCCTGGATTTGCGATTTGCCTTATCTTTGCATCTGTGGGTCCTTGTTGCTGATGTGACCGAGCAGCAGAACAGGGCTGTTACAGGAGAGTTCTTGGGCTCAGTAGCTTCCCGTCTCTAAGCCTTCTGAGCCTTGGACCTGTGAGTATCTGGAAGGGCTCTGAGTGGGTCAGCCCAGAGAGACCCAGGAGGGTGCCACTGGCTAAAGCAAAACCAAACCCATGGCCATGTCCATCCCAGAGCCATGTGAGTGGGCTGGGCCTGGGCTTTGGGCTGCAGCGCCCAAGCTCAATTTGACCTCCTCAAATTGAATGTTCACTTTAGCCTAGATTTGCAAAGCAATTTGTTAATGCTCCTGTGCAGGGGCTGTTTTCTCTAGGGTTTTAAAGAAAAAGCTCATTTCAATGTAAAATTCACAGCACCAAATTGAAATGTATTCTGAGCAGAGTGAGTAGTTCAGAATTCCCAGGCCCTGCCATCAGCACACGGCACGTTGTAATTACACCTTTCTTTGTGCATCGGCGGCAGATCTGAAGAGGAAAATAGACGATAATGCTGACCCTTTTGAGGAAAGAAAGGACTTTTGTGCTGTTGCCTTTCAGAGAGAGCTCTTCCAAGATGAGAGGAGAGAAGGACACCTGAATCAATCTACCGAGGGGAACAAAACCATTAGTATCTTCAGCCTCCTTGGCCAGATCGGTTCCACTCCCCAGTTTCTGGAACGTAATTCTTATTTCTTCAAATGCATTGGGGGAAAAAATTTGAAGCAACTTCTTTCTAACGCATCTTGGTTCATTTTGCTCAAAGATGATCTCCAGCCTTCTCTGTGCACACGCACAATCGTTACACACACATACATGGGGACACACACTGCAGGTGCTCACACACACATCCACACACGCTCCACTTCACCGGCTTAATCTCACGCATTCCTGTATGTAAAAAACAGAACTGGCAGGCATTTGATTGGATGGCAGTTCCCCACATTGCAACATTTGGATAAGGCTTGGTGGGACAATACTGGGAATTCTTAACTTTCCTGGCATGAGGATGGCATCATGATTAAGCAAAAGAGTGTCCTTGTTCTTAGGAGACACAGGTGAGAGTACTAGGAGATAAAGTGTCAGCATCTGAGGCTTCTTTCAAATGATAGAAATGGCAACTTGTTAGCAATGTTTGAATCTGCGTATTGCTATACTGTTTCTTTAATTGTTTATACATTTGGAAGTTTTTCAAATTAATAACTAAGGAGGAAAACATCAGTGGGACATTTTCGGAACTCCTCCTGCTGTCAGTTCCTTTGCATTGTGCATGCGTGGCTTGCAGAGGAATCTGGATTGTAATAATCTACACACAGATTCAACTTGACCAGCAGGCATTAGGGACTTTTGTAGTCGCTGGAAATGGGAGAGGATCTGAAAGGGGAGGGAAGAAACAAGGAATTTCTTGGGTCTGGCCAACGTGTGTAGTCCTCCCTCCTTAATCATGGTCAGCAGCTTTTTCTCTTACAGTAAGTGGTTAATGTAGGTGTCATGGCTTCAATCACGCAAACTAATGAGCTCCAGCAATTAATATTAGATTAGACCTGCAAAGTGGGCTCTCAGGTTATAGGTAAAGGAAGGCACGTGAGAGCCCCTGGCAATTGAGCCGAAGGTTACACATGGGCTCATCTTCAGGGTGGGGGGCTGTGTACATTTAACCCCACCCCCTACCTTCTATTTAGAGGCGCTTATCAGATACATCTGTGAGCAGAAAAGCATGCACAAGGAAGTCCGCCCCTTGCTCTCCTACTAGAAACACCACGACAATGCAGGCAGCCGCTGCCAGGCTGCAGCCAAGACATGCTGACTACATGCCAGGCACTTTCTAAGTGCTTTGCCAGAATAACTTATTTACCCCTATGCAGTTAACCCTGGTAGTAATCCTGTCATTAAACCCACTTTGCAAGGATACTGGCAAGGTTGCTCAATTGGTGAGTGGCAGAAGCTAGACCATCAGCTTAGGCCATCTGACCCTGAGCCTGTGTGTGTGTGTGTGTTTTGGTTTGTTGTTGTTGCTGTTGTTTTGTCTTTTTGCATAGAAGAGCTGGGGTGTAGGCCAGAAGTACAGGGATAAGAGGATTCCACAGTGACAAAGTGGGGGCAGAACAGGGGGGTCTACTGAAATACACTACTGAGGGGCACAGTGGATGAGACTGTAGAGATCTGTTGGGCCACATGGGTTAGTTCCCTGGCGGGGACTGAACTCGGACTGCAGTGGTGATAGTGCTAAACTTAACTCCTAGGTCACCAGGAGGCCCACAGAGGTGCTGATCACCATTTTGATGAACCGCCCTTGCCCAGCTGATGGAGTGCCCCATCGAAGACATGCTGGCCTCCCTCCAGGCCTCCAAGCAGGCTTTTGGTCATGACATCCTGAATCATTTTCTGTACCTGATCTTTTACAATAAGGCCTCCATTAACTGCAAATGATTCCAGTACCACATGGCTTTGTCAGAGATCTGAACAGAATAAAGGCTGCTCGTATCCTGGCTTTTCACCACCAGTCTGATCCATCCTTCGGGCCTCCCCGCACTGCCCCACAAACCAGACACAGGTCTGTGAAGAGCAGCCTGGATGGGCTTATTCATGCTACCACCTCCACTGACAATAAGTATCCTTCCTGCTCTCTGCTTAAAAAGATGTCAGAATAGCTGATGAACAAAGCCAGATGAGCTCATCTCCCCCGATTGTGCCTGCCAGGGAGCATCTATACCCTGCTCTAGGCTAGGTTTACAGTCTGGCTGGTTTCTTTCCCACTCTTGCCTTCTCCGGGCAGGTGACCGCTCCTCCCCCAAGGTAACTAGGGGCAAATCCTGATTGTTTTTAAGAAGTTCTAGAAATTACATTCCCCTTGGTTAGAGCTGGCTTGGAGCTGAGAGGCAGTTCCTACATCTGGGGAAGCTGTCTCACAGAAAGCAGAGGCACCCACGGGCAGTGTCCCTGCTACGTCCCAGGACCCCCATCAGGAAGGGATTGCCCCAAGCCATAGCTGCTGCCAGCTGAGGATACACCCCCTTCAGCTGGGATCTGGGCTGAGAGTGCCGAATGAGGTCCACTGTCTCGGGATTACACGTCCCCATTTCGCTCGAATTTTCTGATCCTTGCAACCAGAAGTATCCTGATTGACAAGACCTCCGTCGGGTAGCACACTCTGGCTTGTAGCTGGCTGTGGGCCCCACTCCCTGGCTGCTTTGTCTGGATCCATTTTCTCCCCTCAGGGCAAACGTGTCCTATCATCCGATATTCCTGGCAATCGGCTCATCGCCTGGCACATCGTGAAAAGGAATGTGTTAACCTCAGGTCGATAGTGCTTCATGCCTCTTAGGAATTTTCCAAAGGAATGTATCCATCTCACCTTTATTTTTGGAATGAGGTGGGAGTATAATGTGTAAGTAGGAAGAAGGACAAGAGAGAGGGAGGGAAGGAAGAAAGAGGGGAGAATCCCCCCAGCCTCGACGGCTCCTCTTAGTGACTTTCTGTGCCCTGACCCTGCCTCTCAGCTAAAGCTTCCCTGTCCTTGTCACATTCACACCTGAGCCCAGTTCTTCCCCCGCCAAGAGCCCCTGGCGTGTGCTGCACCTGGGCTGGGCCCAAGTCCGCCCCCGGCTTTAGCAGTGCCATTAAGACTTTCACCTTGACACTAAGCAGACTGCTCTGCTGGCCTGATCGTGGCTGTGCTAAACTGCCTGTCGTTCCCTACCCATTTCTCCACCCTGAAGTCCTGTGAGCTACTTGTGATCTTTCCAGAAAATTCCTTGTCTCCTTCGGTCAACCAGAGCCATCTAAGGCAGGAACCAGGGCCCGTGCACAGCTGGCAACAGGTGCTCCGTGCATGTCTGGCTACTCAGTGGCTGGGCCCATGGCAAGGAGAACCCCAGTACAGGCTCCTGTGCTCTCCCTGGAGCCAGCCAGGGAGAGGGGGGCCCTCTGGTTTTGCAGTGCATGAATATTCATAGTACTAAGCAGGCGCATTACCCACAAAGTGACTTAAAAACTGAGCATGGTGGGGCCTCCCTGGTGCCGCAACTGGTTAAAGCACAGCACTAGGAAGTTCTCCGCAGCAGCCACTGCAGTTCGAGTGGGAGTGGGATGCCATCCCCCCCACAGGGGGCTGACCCACAGGGCGCGGCAGACCTCTCCTGACCCTCCCGCTGCTCCCCTCAGCAGTATACTTTGTCGATCTGCCTGTTCTGCTCCCCGCTCTGTTCTGGTAAACCCGCTCACCGCCCACATCTCTGGCCTGTACCCCAGTTTTTGTATGCATAAATAAATAAATCCTAAAAAAAAGGAATATTTGTTAAAACTCAGCGTGGTGCCTGTCTAAAAATAAAGAGCTACTTGTCCGTGTGTCTGTCAACCCTCTGCACGTCTTCTTTGGAGGAGTCTCTACTTAGTGCTTCTGCCCACTTTTGGATTAGATTCTTTGTTTTCCTTTTGTTGAGTGATATGAGTTCTTCAGAGACCTTGGATATTAGCTTCTTATCAAATACAGGTGGTCAACAGACACATGCCAAATGCTCATCATTACCTGTCACCAGGAAACGCAAACAGAAAGCACCCTGAGCTGTCGCCTGTGCCAGTGAGAATGGCCATGTCCAAAACCCAAGCAAGCTGACAACCACCAACCAAAAATCCCAGAAATAACAAAGTTGGCAAGGTAGACCGCCCCTGTGGCCCCTCAAAGTATTAAAATGTGCGTGTCGGCCCTCCCTGGTGGCGCAGCGGGTTAAAGCACTGCACTGAGAATCTAAAGCCGCTTCCGCATGAGTTCAATTCCCGCCTGCCCCGGAGGTGACCACATGGTGTGGCAGACCTCTCCTGACCCGCCCGCTGCTCCCCTCAGCAATGTACTTCGTCGATCTGCCTGTTCTGCTCCCTGCTCTGTCTCTGGTGAAGCTTCTCACCGCCCCTGAGCCTCTGGCCTGTACCCCAGTTCTGTATGTACAAATAAATAAATCCTTAAAAAAAAAAAATTAAAAAAAAAATGTGCGTGTCACCTGCACAGGGCTGGGCCTCATCAGTTTTGGTCACCTTAATCTGGCCAGTGCTGGAGTCTGTCTCAGTCCATGCCTGGGGCCTCAGCTGAGGCTGTGTACCAGCAGGCCAGCTTGCTCAGGGTCCAGGCAGCCCAAGCCTCCTCCCGCCCTTCCTCCTCAAGTGTGGAATTCCGAAATGAATACCCTCCCCCTCAGAGAACAAGAGAGTATGTTCTCCTCCATGTCTGACAAGTTGGAGAGAAAAAAACCTTCAGTGGATTGAATCAGGCCAATCTTAAGTGAAGCCACCCCAAATACAGAACCTTGTCTCATCTTGGGACCTTTTCTTCCTGAGGACCGACCAGCAGGCCGGTCATGGGTATGGTGGTTTGGCCCCTTCATGCTGAGAGCACATATCAGGCCTTAAAAGAGACATTGATCAAGAATCTAGGGGGTCAGGCTTTCCTGACACCCCTCACTTCACCCAGCTAGGGGGCCACAGACAGGCCTAGGAGATCCTCAGCCATGGCTCTGCTTGCTACAAGTTGGTTTTCTCTTTTCCTGACAGTGCAATATTGCATATAATAACAATTACCAATGACCTCCATGGGTTGTCCAATCTCATTATTGCCCGTGAATTTGGTACCTGCCACTGCCAATTTGCCTCAGCTGAGCTTTTATTCAGTGGGATATGATAGAGCTGTACAGCAATCTTTTTCCATTTAAATAGTTTAATTGAGGAAAGCTATCAGATGTTTCCAAATTTAATGTATACAACAATTTGCTTTTTCCTATCTCTTTTCAGAGTTGAGTTGGAAGAAAATGACATCTGATTCTTATAGAAGGAAAGCAATTACATTTTGGCGTCTGCCTTCCCCGGCTTGCATATGTTTTTAAACATAAAAAGAAATTCTTAATATGTAATTGTCAGGTAATAAAAAGAGAAAAATATTTTACTTTGCGTTTATGAAGTAATTTTTCAAAAGCATAAGGGAATTACATGTTAATGTTTTATGTTTATGACTACACTCTAATACTGCACTATTTCTTCCAAGTTTGGGCTCTTTATTTTTTCCCTCTCTGAAGATGAGAACTGAGATGCTCGGGCCTAGTTCAAACCCTGCTGCCCTGCCAAAGATGTGCTTTTACCAAGTTTCCTTCTCTGAGCTCCCTCCTCAGAACCCCTATCTTCTGCACCATGATTTTATACTTGTCTTCCACCCTGAATACTTATTACAGAATGAGACAGAATGGCTTCCCTGTTTAGACTGTAAGCTGCTGAAAACTAAAGAGAATTCCTTTTATATTCCATTGCAAAAGATTGATCTCGAAACACTTGTTGAACAAATTTACAAACTAATTGCCCAATAAATCACCAAATAATGAGAATGGTACATGATACAGAGAGTGGCCCTGTGGATGGATGGGTAGATGGATGGGTGCTTGGACAGATGGACAAACAGATGGCAGACTCTACATAATTCATCTGAGATTTCTCTGACATTTTGCCCAATTGAATTAGACCCAGCAGTTCCCAAGCCTTTTCAGGATCTTTTTGTATCACACAGACTAACATCGTGGGTCTCCAAGTATTTTCCAGAGACTACTCACAGAGTCAGGGTGAAGGAAGCATGTCTCACTTTCTCCATTTCTCAGAGACATTGAGAGACTCCAAGTTCACTATAGTATTTATCGATAGATTATGATTACACATTTTAACTCAACACTGCTCAGGAATTCTGTGTAGGTACACTTACCTACTCCTGTAGATGACCCTCCCTCCTCAAATCACTGCTCAGTTGACAAACTCATCTCATATGTCAACAAGAAAGGAGAGAGTTCGCAGGAACTCCGTCATTTTTCCTTCACTAGATCCCTAGTCTACCTGCACCTTCTGGCCTGTCTTCATGGATAAACTGGCCTTCCTCCTCCCCATCTCCTGATCAGGACTATGC
>NW_004567117.1:30185726-30186601 GCF_000260355.1 Condylura cristata | reverse complement strand
TGCCTGTTCTGCTCCCCACTCTGTCTCTGGTGAATCCTCTCACTGCCCCTGCACCTCTGGCCTATGCTCCAGTTCTGTATGCATAAATAAATAAATCTTAAAAAAAAATCTCTCCCCTTCTCCTGGCACCCCTCTTCGGGGACCTCTCTGCTCACCATTGCAGTAATCCTTCTCAATGGTCTGTGTGCCCACTCCACCTCTTCACCCCCCATTCTTTTTTAGCATGTACCCACTTGGCTTCCGTCCTCACACACCTCTGAAACTGTTATCATTTAAGCCCCTAGTTTTACCTCCCTACTACCAAATTCAATGGTTGTTCGGGGGATCCTCATCTTGCCTTCTCAGCAAGCATTGGGATTCTCAACCTGATATTTATTGATCACTTATTTTTTGTATGCTCCTACTCTAAAATGTAAACTTCCTGTAGGAGGGACTTTGCATATCCAATTTATCAGCATAATCCTAGTGCTTCCTCTGGCACGTATTGCTTGATAAATGTTGAATAGATGTTGGAAGGGCCTGTGCTCTTGACTCCAACAATTTCAAATTTACTCCATATTACTGAAACATAGAGTTTGAATTTCAGGTATGGAAAAGCCAGAAGAAGTGACTAGATAGGGCTCTCTATGGTGGTGCAATGGGTTAAAGCACAGCACTGCAAGAGAGCCAGCAGCTTCAGTGTGAATTCCATCCCCACCACCCACTCCCCCACCCCACACTCCCATCCCCTCCTCCAGGTGATCCACATGGTGCAGCAGACCTCTCCTGTTTCACCTGCTGCTCGCCTCAGCAGTGTACTTCGTCAGTCGGTCTGTTCTGCTCCCCACTCTGTCTCTGGTGAATCCTCTCACTGCCCCTGCACCTCTGGCCTGTAC
>NW_004567117.1:30182786-30184996 GCF_000260355.1 Condylura cristata | reverse complement strand
TGTCTTGGTGAGTCCTCTCACCCTCCACATCTCTGGCCTGTACCCCAGTTCTGTATGAATAAATAAATAAATCTTTAAAAAATTAATTTTTACCTGTTTTATGAAGTATGCCATAAAGACATTTGCTTTCCTCAATGAAAAATATATCAGGACAATTTCTCCAAATGATACTCAATGCAACCTTTTGAAGAGCTGTGGATGAATATCATATCCTAAAATTTAGTCAACTCTCCTCCATTGTTTGTTTCCAAATTTGTGTTGTCGCAAACAATGCTGATGGTGAACATCTTAAACCTGGAACAATTATTTCTTCTTACTGGGGTTTCATTTTTTGAAGTGTTACAGGGCAACCCCAATATGACATGGTTTGGCCTGATTGTAGGTCTTCACCTAAATACTAAACAGGAACTTCAAATGGGACTCAACAGCTGGCACACTGCAGGGCAGTAAGGGTTTGTTTACAAAAAGGGGAAATGAAGAAATGAATAACTCAGGGAGAAAGAGAGAGAGACAACTTGGTGAATGTGACCAACCAGTTCTGCTAAGCTCAAACCCCCAAGGCACACTGAAAACCAGGAAAAACTAAGGACCCCCAAGTCTGCTATATGCCAAACCTGCAGCTTAATTCCACCCTCAGTTCCCAGAAATCCTCTCTTCAGGGGTGCTGACACTCTGGGCTTGTAATCCTTGGAGTCTTGGATCTCTTTGGTCTAGGGTGTGTGTGGGGTACGTTTGTGGAGTTTGTTCAGGGCATCCATTGCCCCCAACAACAGGACAGATTACCGCAAGTATATTGCTGGGTTGAAGGACATGTGCCTTTATGTTTCAAAAATCATTGCCCAATTCTTTCCAAAAACAAGTAATGATTCACATTTCCCCTAGCCATGCTTAGGAGGACATTTTCCCTCAAGATTCCTCCCGTGGCCCACGTTATCACTATAATTTTTATCTACTAGAAGAAATAACAGCTTCTATTGTTTTTGTTCATGTAAACCTGACTACCAGAACTGTTAACTATCATTTTACATGTGCATTGTTTAAATCTTATCTTCCTGTTTTATGCTGTTCTTTTTCTTATTCACTTCTTAGAAACTTTTATATAGTTTATATAGTTTATATATTAACATTTCATTAATCACCTGCATTGAAAATATCTTCCCCAGAATATTATTGCCATTTTTTATGTGACATGCTTTACAAGCCTACTGTTATGCTAATTTTCACATAATCAAATATGCCTTTTTAAAAATAGCTTCTAAATTTTCTGACTTGGTAAAAATTCTTTTTCTGTTCTCTACTACCCTTTCTCTCAACCATGGAACCACAGATCTTGTAATTTTTTTTTTTTAACATTGAGGTCCTTTATCCAGGTGGAATGTTTTTAAAATAGAATGTGAGAGGAAATCAAATCCTATTTTTCTTTTAAGCAGACTATCAGCATCATTTATTAAAATAGAATACTTTTTTCCCACTGGGATCTATTTCTGGGCTTTCCATTCAATTCATATATATGTAAATATGTGTACTTAAATGTACATAATATGTTTATGTTTATTTCTGGTAAGAAATCAAACTATTTCCTCCAACTATTCTTTACATTTTTTCTTGGCCTTTCTCAGATGCTTTTTAATGTAATTTTTTAAGGGAATTTAACAAAATAAAATACCCATTTGAATTCCATCTGGAATTGTATTACAATTTTACAGTAATTTGGGGAAGAATTAAAATTGTTTAGTATATTAAAACTTCCTATTCACGAAGGCACTGTTTTATTTCTTCCGATATTTATATAATGTCTTCATGTTGGTTCTAGTCCACGCTTGGATTTCCATTCCTGTTACCTTGAACATCTAGGAATTAGGCTGAGCGGAATATCACAGACCAACCTTGCTGACTAAGACTAAAGACCTTAATTTAAAGTTCCAACTTGTAAAAATAAAAATAAGGGCCCTCCCTGGTGGCGCAGCGGGTAAAGCACAGCACTGAGAATCTAAAGCCGCTTCCGCATGAGTTCAATCCCCGCCTGCCCCAGAGGAGATCCACATGGCACAGCAGACCTCTCCTGACCCACTGCTCCCCTCAGCAGTGTACTTCCTCGATCTTCCTGTTCTGCTCCCCACTCTGTCCCTGGTGAATCCTCTCACCTTTCGCATCTCTGGCCTGTACCCCAGTTCTGTATGAATAAATAAATAAATCTTTAAAAAAAAAAA
>NW_004567117.1:30132689-30182555 GCF_000260355.1 Condylura cristata | reverse complement strand
CCCCGCAACAAAGTTCCTAAAATGTCCCGGCTATGAGCCTCTCCATCAGCTGGAGACCCAGGTGGGTCTGACTCTCTGGGGTTCCGGGGCCCTTCCTGGCTCCCACCTGGCACCCCGGGGTCAGCCAGGGCGCTGGCAGCGGGACGATGGGAGAACACAGCTCCGCTGCCCAGCCAGGGTTTCCACCAACCTCCACTGCCCCTTTGTCCACTGCCCCTTTGTTGACAGAGAGAGCAACAAGCTCCCGCTTATGGAGGAGGTCAGGGGAACGTGATTTCAATTAGAGGGGGATCACCGAGGTCTCAAGCCAACACAGACGAGTTGTGTAACACCAGAGGCTCGGTGGCGAAAGCAGTCATTTATCCTCCCTGGAGCAGACCAGCCTGGGTTTTGCAAAAAGCCCATTGGCTGCTCCCCACCCCCACCCCCATCTCCCTGAAAGGACAGGGGGGAAAGGGCTGAAAACACAGAAAGGGTGGCTGCTGCATAATTTCTCCTCTCCCCAGGGTGTGTGAGGAGGCAATTACCTGGGAGGTGCCAGCACAGAAGATGCCCAAGAGCCAGCCTCTGGCCCCCAGGCCGACTCAACTGGTGCTCTTGGGGATTTCAAGGTTAAAAGTAAAGGAAAAGGGAGAGGCAGGCAAGTGCCTGGTGCCTGGCCCACCCTCCACCTTCTTTCTATGGGAATCCTGTCCAGGGCCAGTCTCCAGGCCCCTTCCTCCGGGAAGTCGACCCGCCCAGAGCATTCAGAGCTGGTATTGCTCAGTTCAGGCTGCACAGCCTCGCCATGGTGCTGGAGGTTGATTTGTCTCTCCAGCCACTTGTTTTAGCCCCTAGTCTGTTCAGCGGACTTTACTCCTACCGCTCCCTAAGTTCACTTCCGATACCAAAATACACCCAAAAGTCTTATATGAAGTGGCAGGATCCTTAAGGGTGCAGAGGGCATGAAGAACTAGAACTGGAGGCTTGAAGAAGGGAACAGGGAGGCAGGCCAAGAGAGCTGTCAGCCAGAGGCCGTCCCTGACGCCGGGTGACGACACTTCCATGCGAGCCTGTGACCCTAGCGGCAGCTCGTGAGGACAGTGAGTGGCACATGACAGGTGTTAGAAAGGTGGCAGCTGTCATAGTCTTAGGTGTGTGCCCACAGCTCTCAGGCTGAAGAGGCCCCAGGTGGGTTAGTGGTACAGCTAAGAGACTTCACACTGTACACTTCTTTGATTCTGAAATGTTCCTTTGTTTTAGACAGAAGGGGGTTGGAGCTACACGAGAAAGCTCAACTTAGAAAGCAACTAAATTTTCTTTATTTAAAGGAGGATCCACGGGAAAAAAGCAGGTCTTGTGATCCAGTTGCAAAGAAGTCGGAGAAAAAAATGCCCCAAAATGCAAATGGGGGGTGTGAACAGGTGTGTGTGAGTGTGTGTGAGTGTGTGTGTATGTGTGCATGAGTGTGGGGGTGTGAGTGTGAGGGTTGTGAGGGTGTGTGGGAGTGGGAGTGTGTGGGAGTGTGTGTGTGTGTATGAAGTGTGTGTGTGAGTGCGTGAGAGTGTGTCACTGCGTTGTGAGCATGAGGGTGTGTGAGAGTGTGGGAGTGGGAGTGTGTGGGAGTGTGTGTGTGTGTATGAAGTGTGTGTGTGAGTGCGTGAGAGTGTGTCACTGCGTTGTGAGCATGAGGGTGTGTGAGAGTGTGGGAGTGGGAGTGTGTGAGTGTTTGTATGAGAGTGTGTGACTGTGCATATGACTGCGTGTATGAGTGTGTGAGAGTGGAGTGTGCGTGCTGAGTGCAGGTATGAGAATGTGTGTGTGTCCACAGCATCCCAGGTGCCCCAGTGCAGAGCCCAGGCTCTAGGCTGCTGGCCCTGCTGCTAAAACATGACCTCAGCAAAGCCACTTAACCTCTGCCAAATGGGGTCTCGATATCTTTCCAAGTCACCTCACCAGGGTATTGTGGGGATCAACAGAGATAATAGATGTGGAAATACTTTGAAAAAAAAGGAGCTTGCGACCCATGCCAGCACGCGGGTGCAGCAGGACCTCCCGTGGGCGGGATGGATGGCTCACAAGCTTAAATAACAATCTCACTGCTCTGAGCCCTCTACTGCTATTCAAGTTTCCACCCAGCTGTTTTAATTGCTTCAGAATTACATGTGTACTACAGAGAACTGTGGCAGAGGATTCAGAACTCTGCCTGTCTTTTGTGCTGGTGTTGTTTTTCCCCGCTTGGAACAATGGCAAGGCTCCATACTTTGGAGTCATGGTGGTGGGGGTCACAGGGGGCATGATGTGTTCGGCACCCCCTTTGCCTTTGAGGGCTGATACCCCTTAAGTGCTGCTGTTTTCCATGCCCACCCTGCAGCAATCCACCAGGTGACATCCGTCCTCGGGCTGGGCTTTCTGACCTCTGTGCTCCTGAAATATCCCGGTATGTCCCACTCCTGACCACCTACTTCTGGAACTACCTCTTGTCTTCTGTTTCTGCCAATGCTCAAAAAATTACCCAGTTTCCATTTTATGGAAGTGCTCTTCTATATTGAGAAATGGCAGGCAGATTTATACATGGAAGGTACAAGTATATCTTAGCCCTTCGGTGGTCATGGAAGTTCTCATGCATGGGAGGCATTTCAGTAGTAGAATTCTGAGATGGTGACAAATAGATAAGAGAATAGCACCCACAAATCACCAACCTCAGGGAAGCTTAACGCTGGCCCCATAGCGGTTTTCTGATGTATGGTGCCTATAGGAACTGAGCTTGGCTGGTTCTACCAAGGAGCTCCAGCCACGCCTCTCTTCACCACTCACTGCCAGCCAATGATATATTTGCATATTGTGTGCCACCACTCACTGGCTCCATGCGTATACACTAAACATGGCACACTCCCTTATACATATCACTTCTATTTATATTGTATATGTCAGTAGAGACATAGATATATAAACATACACATATATATTATGCCAAGGCCCAAATCATCAAGTGAGTTAATCTGTAGTGTACAAATGTTTACAATAACCAAAGTCTAGTTCAGTTTCTGATTATAACACAGAAGGACAAATTTCTGATTTAAGACTCACCTTTTCACTTCTCTTGAGGACTATGAAGTGTGATCCTATGCCTCTGAATCACATACATTATCATAAACCAATATTACTTCAATTAAAAAGAAATTCATCCTATAAGCTTCAGTAAATGAACATGTCTGTATATTAAGCCACCTCAGCAATCACCATGTGTTTGCACCTCTGATTAAAATTAAGATGGTTTAATGTAATATGATTTATAAACAGAGGTGTATATCAAAGCACAGACATTATCAGTTTCATACTCTTCAGATTTAAAAGAAATTAAGTCTGATTAAAGCCAACTGTGATGAGTAATATGAATTAGTAGATCACACGTCTAAGGCGACATATTCTCCAGAAGCCCCTTCTTTCACTTATTTTCTCAAATGAGTGTGCAAGGAAAAGAATAAATATGTTCAGTATGACAGTATTCCTGCAGAAAAACTGCAGAAGTCACATGAGAAAATGCCACGTGGCAGGAAAAGGACACTGTCCCACCAACACAACAGGCAGAAGTGAACTTACAGAACAATCTGCTTAGTGTGATGCCATTTATATTCACTTAGCATCTACCTACCCTTCCTGGTGGCGCAACAGGTTAGGACGCAGTACTGCAAGCTGGCTGCAGCCGCTTTAGTGCTGGTTCAATCCCCCACCCTGGAGGCGATCAACATGGCGCGGCAGACCTCTCCTGACCCACCTGCTGCTCCCCTCAGCAGTGTGCTTCGTCCATCTGCCTGTTCTGCTCTCAGGAGAATCCTCTCACCGCCCCTGCACCTCTGGCCTATACCCCATATTTTTAAATAAATCATTTTTTAAAAATCTACACACTGTTAAGGAGATGTTTGTAAAAGTATGCAAGATAGACTCACCCATACACATCAAACTCGTGATGGGAGTAGCTTGGATCTGGGACACAGAAACAAGATGGCTGGAGAGGAGCTGGAGACAGATGAAAGAAGGCATCAATTCTACTCCAACTGTTGCATTTCTTTTACTGATAAGATAAAGCAGATTTGACACCATATTAGTAACCATCAACCTGAGTGCTGGGTACACAAGTCGTTCTATTATTTCCTAGATTTATAGAGGATATAAATATCTATAAATGTTAAGTTTTTTCTGAAAATAAAACATAAAATAAGCAGGGCCCTCCCTGGTGGTGCAATGGGTTAAAGTGCAGCTCTGTGAAGCTATCTGCAGCCACTGCAGTGCAAATTCAAACCCCAGCCAGGGAGCTGACCCACAGGGTGCATCAGACCTCTCCTGACCCACCCGCTGCTCCCCTCAGCACTGTATTTCAGTAGGTCTGCTTGTTCTCTCTCCACTCTGGTGAATCCTCTCATCGCCCATACCTCAGACCTGTACCCCAGTTTTGTATGCATAAAAATAAATTCTTTTAAAAAATGAAATAAAATAAGCAGATGAACCCAAATAAATAATTAACCAGAAGCACATATGCTGTTCACTCATCTATGTGATTTCTACCCCCCCCTTAAGGATTCATCAAATCCTATATTGCCCATGAAATCCACCTTCTACCCTACCACAGAGCTTCCTGCCCTGAATTTCTACAGTATTATGTGGGGTACACATTGGCCCCCAGATTATATTGAGCCTGGCAACTGTCACATTTTTCGCATGGCATTTTCTGTTGTCGGTACTGTGAGTCTTGCCTTCTGGTGGTATCAACACTCATGAGGACTCTTGTGCTCCTCTGAACACAAGCAAAGTTCACAGGGCACGCTTCAGTGACTTTGACGTATAAGGACACCTGTCAATGTAAAGGCATTTCCAGGACTCCAACTGACAGTACAATCCATCGCAGAAAATTCAGAATGATCAGATCTCCTTAGGGGCAGTGGTTCTCGGTGTAGCTGCCTATTTAGCCATCCGATATCCGTGAGCAGGTGACAAATGCCACCATCGTGTTCAGAGCTTTCCTTTCAGGCGCCTGGGAATGCTGGGTAACCACGAGGATCCCTGACCCTCAGCAGCCAGTTCTCAATCCCCTCCCTGAGTGCTTCTGGCCCCCACTTGAGCCCCTTGGTTGCAGCTGTGGTCTGCGTTGCCCAGGCCACCCTGCCCTGTCTGATGCCACTCTGGCTTCTGTTCCACTTGCTCCTCGGTAAATGTACATCACTTTTCTCCCTCCCTCCAGTCTTCCCTGCTATCATCAGTTGGAAGTAGCATGCCCCGATCAAGGCCCCCAAACTTTCTACTTTATCCTATATGATTGGGCCATGTTTTACATTTCTGCCTTACATGTCTTTGAGGATTGGAGCACCTTGAAGGAAAGGTCATTGAGAGGCAGCGCTTGGTTAACCGCTCAGCTCTTGGTTTTGGGTCACAGCCCTTGCCCACCTAAAACGGCAGACCAGGAAAGATGCAGTCTCATTCTAGCGTCCTCTCTGGGGCAGAAATGGGCTCTGTCCACAATGCCAGGTTACACACCTGTGTTTATCACGCCAAGAAAATCTTAGAATGTCCCCACTTCCACTTCTCCCCTCTGCCTGCCCATCCGACCCTAACCTCTGCCTCCAGGATGCTGAGTCCATACCTGAGCCTCAAACCTTAGCATACTACTCGGGGCCTAACACAGCGGCTGGTTAATCCTCTTCCTCTCCCCTACCTTGATCCCAGCTGCTATGACTAGAAGACCAAAGGCCTGCACTCTACTCGTTGGTCTTGGCATCTGTAAAATGGCCCTGGGGGCATTTCTGCGAACCCCTTCCGTGCTCAAGTTCCCTGGGCTTCCTTGTAAAGAGGGGCAAAGGCTTGTGGTCGTAACACCTGCAGATTTGTAGTCCTCACCGGCTCAGAAGCCCCTGGGGCTCCCACCTCCTGTCCTTTGTCCTTCCTCCCTCACTAGGGGCACCTAGCCCTGGCAGGGGCATTTTAAGCCCACCCAGGGACAGCAGCTCTTCTCTCCTGCCTTTGCAAGTACGCTCTTCCCTGCTGCCTGCTCTCAGCCCCTGGGGTGAGGACTGGCCAGAGTGGGCTCTATAGGAACTCGGGCTGACAGCGGGGGGGGGGGGGGGGGGGGTAGCTGGGAGGGGATCGGCTCAGTAAAGCCGTGGAGAACATTAAGCCTTTGCACTCTCACCCCCCCCCCCCACGAGATTGCTGATCAAAAAAAGGAGGCAAACAAAGACCAGTGAATGGGAATCAAATTGAGTTGGGGCAGCGGACAGATGGGGCCTGCCAGGTGCCCCCATCCCTCCTATTCATTAAAAAAAAAGAAGAAGAAGAAGAAAAGATAATCCTCCTCCTCCCCGAGGCTTTGCTAGAAGTAGGAGGTAAGGGATGGGGGTGGGGCGCTGGGCCTGGGGTCCCAGATGTTTTCCAAACCAGAGGATCCCAACCCACCAGCTTAGGAGCCCTCACCCCCAGTTAATTATCTGGCTTCTGCTAGGGACTTCTGCTTTGTATACCAGTTTGCCTAAAGTGAAGCATCCCTGTGCAGCAAGGTTGAGGAACAGAGAGGAAAGCCTTATGGGTGGTGATGCTGGAAGTCTGCCCAGCTGCTAGGAAGGCCAGTGGAGAGGCCAGGCACTGGGTCTATTCTCTACATGCCAGAAGTTGTTCCTATGAAAATCCCCTTCCTGGTTCTGTGTCTTGTCAATATAAAAAAAAAAAAAGATCATTCCCAATGGGAATTCCCCATACTCTCCTCCCTGCCCTCTGCCCATATGCAAAACCCCATGTACACCTCTAGGCACATGTGATCGTGCTTATATGCAACATAACCCAGTGGATGTTGAGAGCTTTCCAGTCACAAGGAATGTTCCTTCTGTGCCCTCACTGAAGCCCAGTAACACACGCATAAGGTGCACGGGGTTTGGTTAAGCTGTCCTAGTTTGCAGGTGAGGAAATTTAGGTGACTTCTTAGGCTCACGTGGCTACTAGCAATCCGTGCAGGGGTGTATCGTGCATAGGGCAACGTGCTCGCCTTCCTCTGCACACCTGGAGGCACGCAGCGAGTCTGTACAGCCGTGTCGGCCTTGCATCCTTCCCGCTGGTGGAGCATCACTGCTCACACGAACTTCCGTCTGCACACCTTTTGAGCACGTAGTACCCATCCTGGCAGGCACTGACTTTTGCTGTGGACTTAAGTTTCACCCTTCAAGGAACCAAACCAAATGACACAGATATGCCGTCTTAATCCCCATGATCGTTCTCAGAATCAGATTACAAATTGTTCTTGGAAAGTTGTTTGCCAGGCAGGAGAAGGCGACCCCATTAATGGGAGGAAGGATCAAGAGAGCAGCCTGAGAAATCAGGTGTCACGCTGACCTTTTGGAGCAAGCCAAGTATTCATTCTTACTATTGATTCCTTTCAAGGAAGACAGAAGGCACTTTATCTCCCAGATGTTGAACTAAGGGCAGGTCCAGCCACCTGGAGAAGCATAGACCACCATCTCCCATGGTACTAGGATGCATGAGCAATGGGCCTTTCTGACCTCAGTCTCTTAAATATTTGGCATAGACCTTGCAGTTCCCCCACTAGATATTTAGAATAAATATTGCTGTCCACAATTTTTAGAAATGAAAATTCGAACTTCACTTTAAGAAGTATACAGTGGATCTCTTGAATGAACATTGTTTAAAAAGAGAAATCCAAACTACTCCCAGAGATCATTATTCAAACATGCATTGAGCACCCACCTTCCATGGGTCTGAGGCTATTGAAGACACAGGGGATGAATTAAGTAGATGAAGTCCTTGCATGGTAAGCCTACCAGTGGGAGCTTATAGCCTACCAATGGGAACACAGCCAGTAAGTTAAGTTAAGATAAGTAGGCACAGAAATGTCCGATAATGACAAGTAGTATACACACTTAGGAGGATGCAAAGGACAAATTCATTTTGATGGCTAGGGAAGTCATCTCACAGAACATGGCACTAAGGCAAAAGCCCACATGTGAAAGTTTAGGGGAGAAACATTAAATATAGAGCAATGACCAGTACAAAAGTCAGAAATGGCCCAGCCCAAGTGAAAGTCAAGGTCAAAGACAGAGAGAGGTCAAGTCAGGTAGCCGTTGAAAAGCAGGCTAGAGAGCATCGATGGAAGTTAAGGGACATCATGGTAGTGGTGTTGGTAAACAGGGAAGTGACTGTCTGATTTGCAGTTGCATGGACTAGAGGGCCAAGAGTGGAAGCAGGAAGCCCAGTATGCCGGAGTCAAGGGAGAACTGGAGTGGAGGGGGCCAAGGTTGTAGAGGCGGAGACTAAGAGAAATGCACCAATACAAGGTGAGCACTGAGACGGCCCAAACCCAAAGCCTGGCTGGTGGATTGGATGTGCAAGCGAGGGAGAGAGAGGAATCAGGGCAACTTCTAGGTGTTGAGGTGATCCTCAGGATGAACAAAGATGTCACTGACTCAGGTGAGGAGGAAGAGCAGCTGGCAATCAAAAATCAAGTGTCCTCAGGCAAGAAAATAATAATAATAATGAACAGCTATATACCAAAGACATTTTATGAGGTGGAGGGGGGAATGGGTTCAAAAACACTGCGGGGAGGGAAGTGTACTGGACTATGGTGATGGACAATCGTATGGGTGATTTGGTGATGGGAAGCCCATGGGGATTACAACTGAGATGGAAAAATGCACAAAATGATATAAAAATAAACTATTACATTATTAAAACAAACAAACAAACAAGTGTCTTGCTTGGGTGTGAAGTTTGAGCTGTGATTAGCCAGTCCCCTGGAGGAAGAGGTAGACATTCAGATGCAGGAGTGCAGTTTCACTGGCCATGGACACAAGGCAGGTGTTTAAAGCCAAAGGGCTCAGTGAGACACTTAGAGAGTGCAGATAAAGTAGAGAAAAGGACTGAAGACTGAGCCCCAGGCCCCTTTGCAGAGTTCCTGCAGAAAGGAGGAGTTCATCCAGACTACAGGAGAACTGGAGAGTATGATATTGGAGAAGCCAAGGGAAGGCTGTGCTTCAAGAAGGAAATGGTTGACTAGAGATCACTTGCCA
The DNA here is from genome assembly GCF_000260355.1 of Condylura cristata. Taxonomy (NCBI): domain Eukaryota; kingdom Metazoa; phylum Chordata; class Mammalia; order Eulipotyphla; family Talpidae; genus Condylura; species Condylura cristata. The sequence continues at coordinate 30,173,511 of NW_004567117.1, read as the reverse complement.
GATGGGTCAGAGAGGGTAAGAGCAAATACAGGATTTTAGGGTTGGGTACCCTGAAAGGAAATGATGACTTTGGCAGGAATAGTGTCCATGGGAGCCCAGTAAATGATGATAAAGGATCACTGGGGCTTTGGTGGTGGGTGTGGTGGGGTAGTATATTTTTGAAGTGGTTAGAAGCTGTACTCCAACATTCCCTCAATAAAGATAATTTTTAAAAAGTTCTGTTGCATGTGTGTGCTGGGAGTGGATGGGAGTCAGCTGGGGCTGAAGCGACAGCAGGAACAGGAAGAGGGGAGACAGACTTGACCTCCTGCGAGGTGAGTTCCTAGGAAAGAGAAGAAGGCAGATTAGAAGCTGAAATGAAATGGAGCCCTTTATAGTAAGAAGCGAAGCTCCCTCTAGCTCTATGCGTATTGCTGCTGTGAAGGATCCAGAGAGGCACAGTCACCGGTGGAGAGCGTGGGCCAGCTGCAGCCAGGACTAGACAGAGGGCCCCGTTCCTGGAGCAGCCCTTGGAGGTGTTCTCAATTGGTGTCCGGTCCTACTTTGGTGCCCTGGCACGGCGGCCCAGCTCTCAAGACCTTTGGTGGGTCCCCTCACAGGGCCAGTGTGGACAGGCCAACAGTGCGCATGACTGGGTTCTCATGCTTGAGCCTCCCTTCCTGAGGGCCCCCCAGCAGGCCGTGATCAACCACTGACAACCCAGGAGCAGCTGAGTGACCCCACATCCACAGCTTCACTGGGCTGTCTGTGGGGGCCGCCTTGTGGAGAGACTCTGGCCCTGAGCCACGAGAGACTTCACGCCAGAGCCCAGGTGGGACTGGAAACACCTCAACTCATTCCATTTCCCCTTCTCCACCCACCCCCAGCCTCAATTTCCCCTTCATAGAGAGAGAGGACACCAGCTGTTTTCCCTTACCCCTTCCACTGGGTGGTTTTAGAGGGAATGGGCAAACTCCTGCGAGTTCTAAGCTAATAATGCCCCCCGTCTCACCCCAAGACCAGCCAACAGGCTCCTCCGTGGGGCCCTTCGCTGACCATAGAAATCCTCCCATTGCACTCTCGGGTGGCTCCTTCAGGATACTTTTGCTCTGATGTTGTTCCCTGGGCACCTGATGAGCTTTTCCCAGGTTTCTCCCCTTTTTCTAAGCAAAGCCACCACCACCCACCTTCCTACCATGTGTGTTCTCTGGACACCAGCCTCCTGGAGCCAGAAGAGCCTGGCCTTCTCACCTGCTCCTTGACGTAGTGAGGCACCAGGAGACCAAGACTCGGGTTGATACAGTCGTTTAACTTCTTGAAGGTGTTATCTAAATCCAGCAGGCAGACGGTGCACCTTTCAGAATTGCGATGGTTGCTATTTTACTTGTTTCCTTTCAACTTTTTGTACTGGGAGGTGGGATGCAGGGTGTGCAAAGGTCTTTTGCACTTTTCCTTCTAACACAGAGTGAAGAATATAATCAATTTGGCTGGTGCAGGGCTCATCCAGGGCGCTAAGGGGGTATTTGTGGTTGATAGAACAGCGGGGAGTAACGTGCTTGTGAAAACCAACTGACTCGTACAGCAGTGGAGAATGGATGCACATCCCTGTTCATCCATCTCGCCTAATGTTGGTGAAGCCCTACCTGTGCCACTGCTGGGCATCTGGGTGCTCTGGAAGTGGCAGCAGGTGGGCCCTGGAGGTGTCTGAGAGTCCTGGAAAGGAGATTTTATTCCCATTTAAAGAGACAGGCTCAGTCAAACCCTGGGTGCTCTAAACTGCTATAAAGGAGATTTTAGAGGTTGGGAGTACGTCCTCCTCCCCCAAACACCTTCCATCTGTTCCCAGATGAGGTCTACCAAGCAAGGGCCTCTCACCCATTATCCTGTCTTGGGGGATATAATGCTTTGGGCCTGACTGCTTTGCAAGAGCCTGTAAAATAATTTTTCCAACCTGGAAAAAAAATTGGCTGAAAAATAAGAAAACTATAAAATCAAAATTAATTAAGTGCAATCAAATGTTTGCAAAGTGTATCATTTTGTCAACTGCTCAAACACAGCTCAGATAATTAAATAAATGAGCTTTCTTGTGTTTAGACACAAATGAGCATATTCGTGATGCCCACCGTGATGGGGTGTGGGGTGATGTGGCCTCCAGTGAGAAGGCACTGCCTTTGGCATCATGCCATGGAGGGCACTGTGGCTCTAGCTGAGAGACCCCTGTAGTGTCACCTTGCAAAGCCTCCATCACCAGACCTGCCAAGGCGTAGATCACAGAAGTTCTGCTGCCCGAGAGGATTAGCTGTGGGAGGATGCAGAGAAGAGTTGCACCAGGGTTGTGATTTTCATCATTTAACAGACATGATCACCAAGCCTAAATCAATGCATCGACATGTTGGGGAATTGTCCCTTTGCTTAAAGATATTATTATCCAGGAGAGAAAAACGCACATTCAAATCCTCATAAAAGGCACAATCATAGCTGTGTGTCTGTGAGTGGCACAAATACAGAGGAGCAGTTTGCTGTAGTCTACAGAGATTTAGGAAGTGAGTCAAAGTCAGTATAAACCTACCAGTCTAAGACAGGTGACCAGCAGTGGCCTGGACCATGTCTACCTAATGTCCTCCCAGTGATCCCTGGGGCAGCTAATGGCTGGAACTGATGCCAATTCTTCAGTGCGGACCGTGGTATTTACTTACACTGTTCCTATCCCCTTCAGCTCCATTCCAAAGTTTTTTCCTTCCCTCCCTCCTTCTCTTCCTCTCTCCTTTTTTCCCTCCCTCCCTCCTTTCCTCCATTCTCACTTCCTCCCCCATCCCTCTCTCCTTCTTCCCTCCTTCCTGTTTATTTTTGAGATAATAATTCACATATCACAAAAGTCACCCTTTTAAAGTGTAGAATTCATTGAGGTTTTGGGCCGTCCCTGGTCGCCCAGCAGGTTAGGACACAGCACTGCAAGCTGACTGCAGCTGCTTCAGCGTGAGTTCCATCCCCGGCGCCGGAGGTGACCACATGGCGCGGCAGACCTGTCCTGACCCGCCCGCTGCTCCCCTCAGCAGTGGACTTTGTCGATCTGCCTGTTCTGCTCCCCACTCTGTCTCCAGAGAAGCCTCTTACTATTCCCCACCCGCTCACCTCTGGCCTACACAAAAACAAAACAATTATTAACTACTTTAAGGTATACATCTATGCTTTCTTTTAAGAATTTTAGAGAGTTGGCCCTTACATTTAGGTCTTTGATTCATTTTAAGTTTTTGTCTGTGATATAGGATATAAGGCAAGGGGTTATGCATTTTTGCGTGTGGCTGTCCAGCTGTCCCTGCCCCATTGGTCGAAAAGTCTCCTGCCGCCTAGTTGAATCATTTGGCATCTTTACTGAAAATCAACTGACCATAAATATCAGGGTTTATTTTGAGATTGCCAGTTTTATTCATTTGATCGCTGCAGCTATCCTTCATCTAGCACCACACTGTCTTGATTACCAAGGCTCCTAGTAAGCATTGAAATTTGGAAGCGTCCATCCTCCAGGTTTGTTCTTTTTCAGGACAGTTTTCACAATCCCTCCCCCTTGCATATCCATATTAATTTTAGGATCAGCTTGTGGATTTCTGCAAAAATGGTAGCTGGGATTTTAGTTGGGATTACACTGCATCTATAGATAAATTTAGGATTATCACCATCTTAACAGTAAGCCTCCTGATCCATGAATATGTGCTGTCTTTCCATTTATTTCCACTTTCTTTATTCTCTCATTTGTCTTGTACTTCTTTTGTAAAATGTATTCCTAAGTATCATATTGCCTTTGATATTGTAAGTGAAATTGTTTTCATGGAAATGCAATTGATTTTTGTGTATTGATATTTTTGTCCTCCACTTTTACTGAACTCATTTGTTAGATCTCATAATCTTTGTATAGTCCTTACGATTATCTGTACACAGTACTGCATGATCTGCAAATGGAGACAGTTTTAATTCTTCCTTTCCAATCTGATGATCTTCATTTTTTTTTCTTGACTATTCATCCTGGCTAAAACCTCTAACTCAACATTCACTTTTTCATCTTGTCCCTGATCTTAAGGGGAAAGTTGTCATAATTAAATATGATGTTAGCTATGGCCTTTTGATAGACCGATAAACCGTTTATAGGTTTGAGGAAGTTCCCTTTTATTCCTAGTTTGTTTATTTTTTTATTTTTTTATTTTTTTTTTAAAGATTTATTTATTTGTACATACAGAACCGGGGTACAGGCTAGAGGCTCAGGGGCGGTGAGAGGCTTCACCAGAGACAGAGTGGGGAGCAGAACAGGCAGATCGACGAAGCACACTGCTGAGGGGAGCAGCGGGTGGGTCAGGAGAGGTCTGCCACACCATGTGGTCACCTCCGGGGCAGGCGGGAATCGAACTCATGCGGAAGTGGCTTTAGCTTCTCAGTGCAGTGCTTTAACCCGCTGCGCCACCAGGGAGGGCCGGTGTTTATTTTTTTTAATTAAACAAGGGAATTGGATTTTGTCAAATGGATTTTCTGTATTTCTAATGATATAATCCTGTGCTTTTTTTCTCTTTATCCTATTAATATGGTAGATTACATTGATGGATTGCCATGTTTGACCCAATTTTCCATTCCTGGAATAAATTCAACTTCTAAGTCTTGTATTTTCTAAGTTAAACACAGAAAGTTTCATTACCACTTGTCACTTTAATTGAGAGCTAAAGTCAGGCCAGGTGAGAAGTAGAAGTCCATTAAAAATCCAAAGAGTCAGAATCAGGGGAAGAACAGTTGGGAAATTTCACAATTTGCAAAATACTTTTTCACATTGTTTGCGTTTTGTCAGTGACTATTTTCAGTAGAAGGACTTTACTCACTTGGGCAAGTATCTCCTACTCCTGGATTACTGCTGTCTAGTGGCAACAGTAGCACATACAGATACATATTTTCTTATTCAAAGTTATGTCAGAAAAATTGGGAAATGGAGAAAAGTAAATAATCACCCATATCTTATTATTTTATGAGAACCATGAGTAGCATTTTTGGAGGGAGGGGGACAGGTTAGTTGAGTTATAATAAATATACAGGAAAAAAGTCAGTTTTGAGGAATCAGCTCATGAATTTTGACAAAAGTCATACAAGTAATACCACAGTTTAGATTCATAACAGTTGCATCAAATTAATTCTCTTGTGTTCTTTATAGTCAATCTCCTCCTTCCATGAGAAGCCAGAGGGAAAGTCTGTTTTCTGTCTCTCCAGTTTTGCATTTTCCAGAATGTCATAAAAATGGAATCATAAACTCTGTAGACTTTCATATCTTACTTCTTTCACTTAGTATAGTGTTTTGGTGATTTATCCATGTTGCTTCTATCAATGATCCTTCCTTTTTTGTAGCTGAGTAGTATTCCACTGGTTGGATGTATCACTTTGTTTCCATTGATTGGTTGATTAACATTTGAGAAATTTTTTTTGGCAATTATGAATGAAACTTCTATGTGCATTCAAATACAGGTTTTTGGTGAATGAATGTTGTCATTTCTCTTGGGTAAATACTCAGGAGTGGGGTTTCTAAGTCATATGGTAAGTAGATATTTAACTTGGTAAACTATAAACTGTTTTAATAGTTTTCTGAAGTGGCTGGACTGTTTTGTAGTGCCACCATTCTACCAGAAACCTATTAGAGTTTTAATTGTCTCACAAATTTGCTATATTTGGTCTGGTTAGTTGTTTGAGGGTTTGTTTGTTTAATCTTATCCATTCTGGTAAATATATTGATTTTTTATGTGTTTCTACTTTTTTATATGTGTGTATGTTCCGCATACTGGAAATCATAGTTTCCTTGTAATATTGTATACATCTAGGGGTATCAGGAGCCCTTGTGCACCCAGCCACCATTGCACCCCTAATGTTCCACGGAGCTGCTGGATGCAAGCATCTCCTTTTAGTGTTTGTTACTCTCGATTTCTTTTATAAGCCATGCTGGCGATAAAGTCCTCTTTCATCTCTTGGAGCATTTTTCTCTGAAGTGGAAGCCCCAAGTCAAAGGGTATTAATAAGTTTTAACTTAGGGTTGCTTTCTGAGTTTTATTTATTTGCAAGGCCAATAAGAGAAATGGTTTTGGGGCACTGTTGTCAATATTAGGTATTTTTGTTAAAAAAAAATTTCACTTAACACATAAAGGTGATAATTTTGAAAAGATACATTTATTTATTACATTCCTGCTAGTGAAGCTGAATAATTATCTCTATTCCTGTCTACTGGTTATATTTTCCATTCTACTAGTAGAACATTTTCTATTCTGTTAAAACTTCATTCTTAGCTTATAACTAACTGAAACTTGTTTGGTATCTCCTTATCAATTGACATGATCATTTTCAGTAGTAAAGATGTTAATCATTTTTCATAAATATTTTCCCAGTCTCTCCTTTGCCTCTTTTTTCCAACATAAAGAAATGTTTTGTTCTTCTATATAGTCAAATCTATCACTCTTTTTTCCTCTGAGGGTTTCTATATTGCTTCTAAGCTTAGAAAAATCATTTCCATCCCTCTCTCCTGAGGCTTGATAAATGGTCAATTTAATTTTCTTCTAGATTTTCTCGAGGTTTAAAAATAATTATCTCTGTAGTATGTAGAGTTTACATTGATATATAATGGGATATGCAACCATAAAATATACTTTTCAATATGATATCTTAATTTAAGTAAAATATTCTATGAGCCACTAAAGGATTGAACCTAAACTCATCTGAATGTGATGGCAGGTTACCCCTGTGTTCCACTCCACCCATCCCGGGTATCAGGTACGTATTTTAACAAGGCTCATTAAGAACGACCGAGGCGCCATTGTTGATGTGTGGAGGATGAGCAGGCCCCGTGGCTGACAGAGCAGTTACAATACACCAGGGGTTTAAGCAGATCCCCATTTACTATCAGGGGATGCAGGTCACATGCTGATTAATTTTCACATTTTACAAATTTATACTCATATCTCCCTTTCTCTGAGGTCCTGTTCCATTCGCCCACAATCCCAGAACCCCAGTCCTGTTTCTTCCCTGTTTGGACAATTGCAGGCCTGTAGCAGCTTCTCAGGAGAGAGGAATTCTCCCTCTGCTCCTGTGGAGACTCACTTCAGGAACCCAGGACTTCCAGTCTATTAGACCAATCTACAGAGCCGGATGGAGCCACCTCCACAGCCTGTTTGCCTCCCTGGAACTCCTTTGCCCAAGCCATTTTTCTCATGATGTCAGAAGCAGATAATAACTCTCCTGCTTCATTAATCGAGCAGAGGTAACCCTTCTCCCACCAGGCGCAGTTCCATAATTGACCACATCCTTCCTCTAATCTTTGTCCAGATATTGGTAAATGGAATGAATTCTCTAAATGGAAAAGGCCCATTCCTCAGACTGGAGCCTCCTGAATGAAGAGGGGCCTGACCTATGCCCCATTTTTCAACAGATAGAAGAAATTGTTTCGTTTTTCACAGTTAAGCTGGGGCTGAACCTTCCAGCAGAAATACTCGCAAGCCCCAGAGAGCTTGGGAGCTGAGAGAAAGCAGTGCACTGAGCCAGAGCACCTCCACGCAGACCTGATCGATACGACTGGTGCAGGGCCTCGATCCACGGGAGGCCCTCAGCTCCTCTGGGGGCCGGGGACTGGGTCACGGTGGCAGGGGTAGGAGGGAGTGAGGCCCTTCCATCTAAACGCAGCAGGTTCTCCTCAGGGCCTGTCAGAACACTAGGCGTTTAGTTAAAAACTCTCTCCAAAAGAAAGAGCGTCAAGGCAGAGAGCTTGAAGTGGATCCCGAGTAATTAAGTGTATAAATTAATTCTTCCCCTAAGAAATGTTCCTCTCCTATTATTAGATTTGGCTCTCAGAGGAGCTACATCCAAGTAGTGGGTTTCCAGATGTGTGTGTGCGTGTGTGTGTGTGCATGTGTGTGTGTGTGTGTGAGCACACATTCTGGGCTCTTCTGCCTGAAGCCTGCAATTAAAATAAGTGACATGAATGTGTCTTTAAAAGAGAGATCTGTGGAAAACTAACGGATTGTCTGTCAGGAGAAGAAAAAAAAAAAGAAATATGGCTGCCTCAGTCCACTGAATGGATGAATAGGAAAGTACTTGTCCATCCAAGTACCCAAAGGGATAAAACCCAATGATAGCCTTCTCAACTGCTTAGCGCATAATGCATGTGCTGTTTTGATGCTAGTAATGTGTTTTTTACTTCTTTCTATCTAGAAGGAATGAATCAAATATGAGGAGAGCTGGAACATGATTTTCAACCCATTGCTTTTGATTAAGTGCCCGAACAGGCAGGTCCTGGGACTTGCAGTAATACTAATGGGGCATAAAGTGCTATAAAAAGGACGGGGCCCTACTTTTGTCCAAATGCCATTATCCTGGAATCAGAGACCCTGGTGTAATATGTCCACGGTTAACCTTTTTTTTCTGACAGGAAATTTTCGCCATCCACTCACACCATCAATTATGCTGCATTTGGCCAGAGTGGTGAGTGATTACTTTATTTCAAATGAAAGAAGCACATGTGCCAGGCTCCCCAAATACAGAACACTGCCGAGGGGGGCAGGCCAGGAGGAAATGATGTTAACTCTGCTGGCCATTAGGGCTTGGACAAGATTATTCTTTATTCTTTAGGCTGTTTTTCCATTTCTTTGCTCATTCACTTGTTTTAGGAAAAAATGAGAGTAAAGAAATGTAAATATAATTGTTATTATTATTTTGATCTCAAGAATAGTTAATGGGTTGAGATTGGCCTTCTGAAGAGGACCCAGCAGCTAACAATTACCTGGTCAGGATGATTGGTTGAGAGACCCTGGGTTGTTGGGACTTGGTACTGCAAGAGAAGAGCAAAGAGATTCTTTGGGGCCTGATCTTCCCAGGGGAAGTCAAGTTTGGTCCCTACCCCAGGGACCCAGGCCCATGGGTTTTGTCCCAGCTCTGCTCCAAGACTACTACTCCCCCAGAGTGCCCCAAGCTGCTTCTGCACACTCCAAACTTTGCCATACACTTTTTTGCAATCAGCAGTTGCAGATTGTCCAACTATTCTGCCATTTATTGTAAACGGCTGCAAAAAGGAAGAAAAAAAAAGGAAAAAGAAAAAGAAAAGAAAAAAAAATCTCACAATGCTATAACCTAGTCCTGAGTGTAAATCAAACATTCCCTGTCATGTTGATAGCTTGTGTTAGTCTAATGTATTTTATATTACTCAAAAGCTTTGAAACCCTGCAGCTTTCTTCATATAGGCCATTATGCGGTTATCATTAAATTGTCTTGCAAAGAACATTATCGGTAATTATAGCAGACACTAAAATCAAATGATCAGAGTGGGACCTTTAACACCAAGAGGAACCATTAGAAGTTAATCAAATAAAAGGATGAGAATAATTATGTTAGGATTAAGCAGTAATATGCCAGAAGTTATATACTTTGCTGACTATATATCTTTACTCCCAGCTTCCTGAATTTCCTTTTCGTTGATGTGTTTTTATATAATACTTTGGCACAGAATGTAAACGACAATATTTTTGTCATGGCACAATCGGGCTCGAAGGTTCATAGGCGGTTCATATCTAAATGCCATCAGAGGCACAGAGGTAATGATGAAGATAAAAATAATAGTAATAAAAAAAAGTGCAAAGCTGAAAAAAAAAATCCATTGGTCAATGAAGCGTGGCAAAAAGATAAAAATGGTTGCAACAGGCACAGGTGCAAGCCACATCATTATTGGCTGGTGGCTCTGTCTGGGAGCGAGAGGACTTCTCCAGCCCAGCACACTCTGAAGGCTGCCTGGTGAGTCTGTGCCCGAGAGGAGGAAACGCCAGGATCTTGCAGGCTAAGTCACCCCTGCCCAGAGCTGATCTGTCGGTTGCTGGTGACTGAGGATGCTCGACCATGGTGCAGAAGGGAAGGAAGAGCCGTGCCTGGGAACAGCACTTCCAGCAGAGGCTCTCCAAGCCTAAAAGGTCACGCTTGCACCCTCCCTGCCCACACAACACAAACACACACCCCACCTGGCACCTGACAGATGCCTGTCCCTACAGGGAAATGGCTGGGGAGACACGTGACCCCACTAAGGCTTCAGCTCTACACTGTAGCTCCCACATTCACAGACAAAGCCATTGTTATGAGCAGGGAGGACTGAGAAAGTCTATCAATATACCTAAGGTACAGAAATACTATAATAAAAAAATTCAAACTCTACCTTCCACTTCTGCTTTTCCCTTATAAATAAAGTCGAGCTTGTACTAACAAGTTTGCATTGTGTCCAGCTTCAGGCTGAGCGTTGGGACACAGTAACGAATGAGGTGATAACAAGACTGTCGACTGAGAACGTTGCGACATTCAAATACAAATGCCAAAGTAGTCTGAATGGGAAAGCCCAGGCTGATACCTCTGTATTTTTCATGGTTTCTCACGTGGGAGAAGGCATGATATTTAAAGGATGGCTATGGCGCCATCTCACAGAGGTCCAGACCGAGGCCCCTGGGAGATGCTGACCGAGTGAAGAGACAGAGATAGGGCAGCCAGTCCACACAGGTTTCTGTGCTACTCACAGTAACCCTGCTCGCGACACCGGTTCACACTGTCCTCTTTCCCGGACTAACATCCTGGCCCATATACGTGTCACAAGGCCTCTGTAAGGAGAAAATGAGGTCAGAGTACAGAAAGACTTCAAAAGTTTAAAAGTGATCTTGGAGAGCTCGGTTGGGGCTGCTCATTCTCTAGTGAAATGATCTGCATTATTTTATGTGTTTTAAGATTCAAAGGCTCGCCCCACTTGGGGGTTTGAGAGGGCACCTTGGGGAGAGAAGGCAGAAGACACTCTTAGGTAATCAGACGTTGAAATTGGGGGATGAGTGGTTGGTTACCCCACACAGAATTTGGGCTCACATCTGTCAGTTATCTGCTGGGTGAATGAGCTATAAACAGGAAGACTCTCAAACCAGAAACAGGAACTTGAGCAAGATCTTGAAATGGAAAAAGCAGTTAGCTCTTAAAGCTGGTTCAGCGCCCCGGTGGGCAGGTCTTGGGAAGATGCCCATCTGCCAACACCATGGAAGCCAGAAGGCCATCGTGAAGACCTGTTCTAGAAACCAATTTAGGACCGTAATGCAAAAGACCTCTGGCTCCACGACTAGAGCCAATCCCAACAAAAGTTTATTACTCTACTTTAAATACAAACACTCAAGCACAAATAAATAAACCCATCTACATAGCCTGGGGAGGACGGGGTCTCTTTCTCAAGCCCATAGTTCCAGGCCCAAGGGAGAATCTTGGATTGTCCTTGGCATTGCTCACGTGCCAAGTTAGATACGGTCCAGAAGGCATTGAGAACCCCCAGTCCTAGCAGCTTTTTCACCCCAGTTCTACCACCAGCCTAGGTCTGCACTTCCTACCTGCTCAGACGGGAAGGGCAGATCTTCCAGGCAAGAAAGAACTTTCTAGACCTGGGAAAAGAGTCATCAGGGAAGAGGCCATGACAATGTCTGGCTTGGCCCCACTGAACAGCTCGAGACAGGAGAGACACCTTCAGCCAGGACATGGGGTCTGGATTTTGCTAATTTTTTATTTGAGTTGGATTTTTTTTTTAATTCCCTTTTCTGTTTGTTAAGAAGGAACAAGTGACTGGGAAATTTGACAATCAGTTCTTGAAAGAAAAACCCAGAGAGAAAATTAGGTATAGCTGCTGGTGGTTGTAGGACTGCAACTTGGGGACAAACAAACCAGATTCCTGGAACCTGCAGGTGATAAGAAATTCCTGCTTGAGGAATTGATTTTATGTAAAGAGAGGCACTTGGAACTGAGGTAGGAAAACCCAGTGTTTTCCCTCTCCCCATTGTTACCCAATTCCAGTAACTGAACACAGAGGAGGGGCAAGTAGAGATCAAGCGGAGAATCTCACAAAACTCGATAAGTGTTTGCAGGCCAATTGATCTGGGTGTGCTGAGAGACGTTAGCGTAGAACATCTCCACTTAAACATAACCGTTTGGAAACTTCCCTTCTCCCTGGGAAGCTGGAGGAACACAATTGATGTCCTCACAATAACCACTTTCCTATTACCCAGCATTCTACCAACAAGTGTTCCCGTTGCATTATTTCATCGAATGCTCCCAGTCACCCCATGGGAAGGGAACAGTGGCATTTTTATCCCATTTAATAGACAAGGAAAGTAAAGTCAGTGAGAAAGGCTCTTGTTCAAGGTAACAGCTGATTTGTAAATGAGCTGAATGCAGCCCTCTGACCTGACCAGACACCATACCTCTGAGCGTTCACACTCCAGATGGCAAGCCCAATGGGGGCGAGATTTGGGGTATGCCCTGAGTTTGGGGGGTCAGATTACATAGGAGGCAGTGCCAAGGCTCCGCTTGAAAAATGAATTGAAAGATATGAGCGTTGATCACTGAGGACAATATGAGGAAATGTTACACATCCCCACACCTCCGTTTTCCAGAGCCAACCCTGAGGGGACTTGGTTAAGCAGTGAGAATGCCACCCCACCATTGCCATCCATCCTCAAGGCCATAGCCAGAGTGAGGCTCAGAATAACAGCCCTGTTTGTCAGCAGGCTTGGAGGCAGCAAGGTCCTTCACAGATGTGGTCAAGCACAAGGAAGGGGAAGGAGCCAGAAGGTATTCCTTCGCTGCCCCCACAGCCCCCGCCTTCTGTCAAGCTCTTAAATTAGCTCTGAAAACCCAGGTGTCAGCCGTCCCCCTGGAACAACCCAGACGAGCCATTAAAAGCACCAAGAAGAAATGAATGCCTAAATCACCCTGTCTCTCTGAAGGTAGAGTCTTGCCTAATCACACGTCAAATCATATTTTTTCTTCTCCAGATGGATGTCTTCTTTCAAAGTCTGATGGTCACAGACACAAAGGTAGCACTTCAGCCTTAAGTAACTATTGAAGTTTTACCCCAATAGATTATTTGCTAGGAGTAACTAACATAAAAAATGCCCTGTCAGACAACAGCTTGCTTTTCTCTCTCTTTTTGTTTTTTTTTTTTTTAAGGGTAATATTTAGTTTCATCTTGCAACTACTTGGGAAAATTTAGCACTGAGTCAGAAAGGTTGGCCAACAAGTAGCACTTCATAAATTGCCGGAGCCCTAATCAATACATATTGTCATCCACTCCAGTCCTTCAGGCAGATTTCTCTCTGCCCCAAGTCGTTGGTGTATTTTATGAGGTTGTTACAGGCCGGGCTTGCATGGCCTGGGCCTAATGAACCTGTCACCGCTGCTATTGATTGACATGCCAGTGTAAGTGAGACAGGCGATTCCGATTGACTTCCTAATTACTGCTGCTGGGCTGCCTCGCCAACTGCTCAGGCCAGAGGTTAATAGTTTTGATGTTCAGCCCTCCTAGCTGTGTAGGCCAGAGCGAAACGGGCTCCTCAGAAGTCAATACCTGAATCAAGTTCTCAAGGCTACTGCCCTGCCTGATCAATTAAGGCCTCTGTGTTCTTCCTGGTGGTGGTTGACAAGAGGCTGATGAGTGGAGGAGCGCAAAAGCAAATGGTCTCAGGGACTTCAGGAGAGCTAAAAGCACCGCCCTGTGGCTGCTGGGTTGGAGGATGGGGGTGGGACAATTTAAGGGCACAGCACCCCAGGGTTGGCTGTTTGAGTTTGTTTTTCTTTTCAATTTTCCATGCTGAGGACTGAAAAGGAAGTGTTCCTTTTGTCCCCTCCAACGTCCAGAACTCTGCCTGGTACCTTGGACTCTCAAGCAGGAATGAGCTTGCCTGCACTGACCCATCCATTCAGCAGAAACCAATGGAATGTTTCCTTTACCCAACATGTGCAGGGTGTGAATAGACGTATAATCATCTTTCATTGATGCCCTATCATAGAGTTGGAACCATTTTCACTTATTTGAGCCTCACAACAGCCAAGAATTAAGGTGTTTGCTAGCTCCACTTTCAGTGAGAAAACTAAGACTCAGCAGAGGTGACTGACTCCCCAAAGCCACTATTAAAAGGCAGGAGAGCGACGCTTCATGCATAGAAGTTCTCACTCTTAGTCTAAGATTTTTGCTAGAATGCTGAGACGCTTGATGTCCGCATCCTACAGGCTTACAAGCTGACGGAGGTACTAAGACCTCGATGCCAATGGGGTAGGGCTCCCTGAGAGCCCCACCACCAGAGCTGTTACTGACCAGAACACACAAGATTCAGCACACAGTCATACTGTGGTCTTAATGCATCAAAGAGACTCAAAGCGAATTAATCAAGGGAAAAGGCACACCATTTACACGTGGAAGACACCAGGCTCAGTTTCTAAGAATCCCTTCTCAGCGGAGTCACACAGGATGCCCTTAACTCCCAGGCCGGGAATTGTGACAACACAGGTGAAGTGTTGTCTGTTGGGCAGGTGCATGAGAGACATGATGCCAGGTTTTTATTGGGACTGCTGACAGGGACACCCTCTGCCTAGCACATACCAAAATTTCAGACTTCCAGAAGAAAATCAGGTGTTAGTACAAGCCACATTATTTATATAATTCAGGCACAGGAAGATTCCTACCAACTTCAGAGTAGAAAGAATCCTCCCCAGATCCAAGTTCTCACACACTGGTCATGGGCCAGGATGCTGGAACTTTGCAAAAAAATGCACTATTTTAAGATAGCACTTCCAGATCTGCTATGTTAACTCACAACCAAGAACAGCAATGCAAAGCTGCAGATGGAATGTCTCAGGAGTACAGCCCAGTGGAGGTAGGTGATTCCGACAGGAGCAGACACTCCCGTGGGGGCTTCATAATGGAGCCTGCCATTCAACCCGCCATCCCACCAGGAATCCTGCCTTTCTATCTCCTAATGTCACACAGTGCTCTGACATTGGGCCCTTGCTGACTCTGGAAGGACTCCAGCCTCTCCACCAGAGTTAGCTAATTTCTAGCGATAATAATGACTTACGTGTTTTATATGTGCAAATAAACCAACCCAGACTCCTTACCTTCAACTACCTCCTAAATTGGGATCTTACACTCTGGGCCCCTAGTCTGTTATCTTAATCACTCTGGGGGCAGGTATCAGGCAACTGGGAGGCCCCGATATTCACAAGTCCACTGAAGGTTATTCAAACTAACCTGTCGGAGACCCACGTGCCTTGTCTGGCCTTTCCCACAGAAACCACGGAAAAGGCTCTTGTCCACATTCTCACCACACTCTGTCTCCCCCTTGACTCACCCTGGGGCTTCCCCATGTGGCTCTGCATGGCACGGTGGATTCAAATTATCTTCCTATTGCAGTCATCTCCTGACCTGTTGACGTCATCATACTTCCGTTGTAAAGAAGCCTACAGTTCCAAGCACCCAACTCTACCATTTTTCTGGTGATAGTGGAATGGCTACAGCAAAGAGGTCTTTCTGAGGGGTGGGTAAGTTACCACGAAATAAAGAGGAGGAGGTATGTGAGACAATGCAATGTTGCTGAAGGTGGAGGCCTGCCCTTCAATTTTAAGTAGTTGGGGATACTGCAGTGTCTGTCCCTCCAACTCCCTTACCATTCAGTGATGTCAACTACAAACGTTGTGTGAGTGTTCTGTTGGGACTCTGTAAACTCAGGGAAGGATTGAGTTCTGCACGGTGGCTGACGTAGTCTGAAGAGGAGAGCAGAGCTGATATCGAACCCAGGATGACCTGCAAACTGAACTAAATCTGCAGAGGCACTTTTAAGATGAAGGTGACCTTCAGAATATAAGACCCCTAGAATTAATAGAAATTCAGGGGCAGATTTTGGAACATCTCCCAAGTTTGCCCCTGGTTTTGTGTGTGTGTGTGTGTGTGTGTGTGTTGTGTGTTTTCCTTTTTTTTTTTTTCTTTCAAGATTTATTTATTTATGCATACAGAAGTGGAGTACAGGCCAGAGGTGCAGGGATGGTGAGAGGATTCACCAGAGACAGTGGGGAGCAGAACAGGCTGACTGATGAAGTACACTGCTGAGGGGAGCAGGCAGGCAGGTCAGGAGAGGCTTGCTGCACCATGTGGGTCACCTTCAGGGTGGGAATCGAACTCCAAACTCATAATGAAGTGGCTTTAGCTTCTTAGTGCTGTGCTTTAACCTGCTGCACCATCAGAGAGGGCCCGTTTTAAGAAGCCACTGACATCTAAGGTCTTCAGACCAATTTCACCAAGGACCAATTATTTTGGGCCCCTTTAGGGGCTGATGTTGAAGTTAGAGGACCACAGTGTGTGATACCCAACAGCCCAAAGAGCAATTGCTAGTTTTGACTAACTGATCTGCCTCCCTGAGTTCCTGAAGTCCCTCTTACCCCAGCTCCACCATGCTCCCCAGCTGGCTGACTCCATCATGGTCCTGGCAGCCACAATCCCCTGATCTGTTCCAGGCATCTTTGACGATGCCACCAACCTTGTTGGTGGAGTCTACTCACAGTCCTCCCTGAGTCTCAAGAAGAAACGGATTAGGCAACCTACAGACCGCAATGTTCTCATTTGGGGTTGCCAGACCACTGTGATTAACCCATTCATCTGAGTCACCTCACACCAAAACTATAAAGCAGGTATGATTATAGCTGCTTTACAGATGAAGAAATCGAGGCTTCTCGAAGAGGTTATTGACTTCAGACCATTGCTGTGAAGTAGATAGGCCAAAACAAGGAATCAGATTTACCACGTGGTATTCATTTGCTCCACTGTTATCTAATCTCTTACAGTGTGTGTATACCACAAATTCTGTTCCAACTCTATTACCGATGGAAATTTGGATTGTTTCCAAGAATTGGATGCTGTATGAGGATCATTGCATGTGATTCCTGTGGTGTCTTTCTCCAAGAATGAAAGTACTGAATGAGTACTGAGCACTGAGTATGCACGCCTCTGAATTTACTAGGTAACGCCGAGCCTTTTCCAGGTCATTGGCAGTATTTCACCCTCCCATTAGTTTCCATTGTTCCTTATCCTTGTCTGCATTTGCTTTTCTCAATTTTTTTTTTAGTTTCTGCCAATCTGATGAGTGGTCCCTCATCAAGTTGTCTTCATTCCTCTGACCTACAAGGCCGAGCACCTCTTCATTCATTTCTTGGTCAACCAGCTTTTTCTGTTATGAGAGGCATGTTTATGCTTTCCTCCCAGAACCTTACCCTTCCCTGGAGCACATCACAGTAAATTTTTTCAACTATATTCAGGATATAACTACCCAATAATGTCCAAAAATCACTTGCTCAGTCATGTTGTATTAAATGAGTTCTTACCAAATTTTTAAACCTTCCCCTCTAACCAGCAAAACCAGTCCTTGATTCTTAGTCAAACAGATCATATGCACCTTGCTTAGTTCAATTAATTTATGATTAAATAACCAAAAAAGAAGTAAGAGGGAATATGAGCATGTACTTTATGCCTTCTGCGTATTATATAACCAGCCCTGGGCTGGTACCCAATAAATGTTCTCTGAGACAGGACATTGGCCCTGAATCTCTCAGGAGCTGAAAATATGATGTTTCAAGAGAATACCAGTTACTATGGATACCAGTGCACTCAGACTTCTTATGTCTTCATCTCTTATTGTGTCCATAAGGCTGTTTTTGGCTGCCCATCCAGAAGTACCTTAAAGAATAATGTTTATTAACTCACCTAGCTAGAAGTTCAGCTGCAAGAATGCTCCAGAATTGGTTCATTCGGTGGTCAGATTGCTCTGAAATTTTCCTGACTATCCATTTCAACACCATGAAAGCTTCAACAGGTCCTAATGTAACCAAGTTAAATCTAGAAAGGCATTTTTCACCAATCTCTGCACTGGGGAGGGTGGTCTTTCTAAGACGACTGAGCAAACTTCCTGTTTTACCACACAGACACTCCAGAGAAGCCACAAAGGGAATGGGATGGCAGGGACGGGCTGTGAGGCCACCCACATTTGCTGCCTGGGGCTGGTGAGGGGTTGCCCCCCAAAGCACTTGGAAGGAGAAATGCTGGATCAGAATGGAGCCTCTGTCCCCAAGAAAGAGGACAAGGTTATCTCAGCTAATTGCTCGTCACCTGCCAACCCAAGGCCGGTTCAGAGCTGCAAGCTACAGTGTGGCTCAGGTGACCTTAGCATGGTCTAATGTTCCACTTCCCCATCTTAAATTTCTTAATCATCTTTGAATACAAAGTGCTGCATTTTCATTATTTTTATTTTTGTACCTTGACCCACAAAGTATTCTGTTTGCCCAGACTACAGCTTCCATGCCTCTGATTCTGTGCTTGGCTACTCTGGATTTCCCATCCTGCTCAACATGCAATAATGTTAAAGGAACTCTCCACCTCCTCCACTCTCTTTCTCTCCGCCAATTCTATTAAAAGTCTTTCACACTAAGAATCTGCTTATGTTGCCTTTGTACATGCAGATGGCCAGGCCCCTTTCAGAGCAGTCACCTCCTAACATTTTGGGGTCCCTGGGTACCACTAGTCACAAGCTAACAGCCACAAACATATTATTCCTTCTTTCAAAATCATTACCGATTGGTCAGTAGCCACTAACTACTGAACACTGGAAAAATGGCTATTCCAAATTGAGATGCACTACAAGTATGCAATACACACCAGATTTTGAAGTTAGAGTGAAGACGTAAAAAAATGGCTGATGATTTTTATGTTGGTTAATGTTAAATGATAACGTTTTGAATATACTGCTTTAAATAAAATATACTATTAAAATTAATTCTGCCTGTTTCTTTTTACCTTTAAATGTGACTGCTAGAATATTTTAAATTACATGTGTAATAATTTATATTATATTATACAACTTCATTCCTCTCCTCCCTCTTTTCCTCTTTTTTTGTAAGGGCACATTCATCGCAATTCTTGGTGTCTTATTTTTTATTGTTTGATTGAGGTATAATTGACATATAACATATTAATTTCAGGTTCACATAATGATTCAATATGTGTATGTTGCAAAATGATCACAATAAGTCTAGCTAACATCTGTCATCATACATCGTTACAAATTCTTTACTGTTGTGAGGAAAATTTTGAAACACATACATTATTTTTATAATTATCTTGTACATATTATGAGTACTATGCATATATTTCTATTATTTTTATAATATAGTCATTTTGCTGGGCCATATTACCTAGATCAAACTGCAATCATCCCATTCGGTCAACCCTTTCTCAGCCTTTCGAGTTTGGTTTCCCTTTATGCATAGCTGAATACTTCTTGTGTTCCCTTAACACACTGCCTTCTTGCTACTGGATTCGCTACTTATACCCCCCAGGAAACTGTGAGCTCAAAGACTGCCTCAAAGCCCAGCAGTACCTCGTCCAGGGCCTGGCACGTAATAGGTCTCAACAAATGCTTCTGGAGGAAATTGCTTGCAGCTGTTTCCAAGGACTTGTTTTTACCTCCTTGTTCCCTCTACCTGCACCTGCTTCAGTGAGAAGATTCAAAGTAATTGTTTCCAGTAAGAGATGGTGCAACCCTTTCTTTTCATGCTGTCAACTTCAGCTACACAAAGAATATACTTGGAAGCTTTAAAACTGTTGATACCTAGTGCGCCCCCCCCCACACTCCAAGGTGGGGTTTAATTGGCCTGGAGTAGAGCTCAAAGGAGGTAGCCAAGATTCCCAGCTAACCCTACATCCAATGATGACAAGAACCACTTTGAGCCATTGCATCTCCAAGTCTTCTACCCCTTGTTGGTTCTCACTCATTGAAAATGAAAAGGAGAAAATATAATAACAAAATCACCTCTTGTGGGACACCCAAGTCGAGGGTAACTGCCCCTCCCCTCCATCCAAGGAACTAAAGTATCCTCTTTCCCAAGAATCCTCTCCCATCACATGTTGAAAACTCCACTGAGTCTTCACTCTAGCTCACAGATGACATCAGGTAATCATCAGCTGAAAATGATCTCTGGTCAGAGGCAAACAATGGAGTTTGGGGAAAAGAACCCACGCTACACCACCAATCCCCTAATCGGCTCACCCCCTGGTCTAATTGGCTTCAGAGTTTCCCCAGACAGCTGTGACTAGTAAGGCAAACGCACCAAAGAGCCAAACTTGAAACCAGAAAGAAAAGACCCTAGAGTAAATTGGAATGACCAAACCAGCCCAGGGCCAGCCGTGAGAACTGCCGACCCGCCAGCAAGGAGGTGACCGCCTACATCGCTGAAGCTCCCATCTCCTCCCCTGCTACAGTTTCTTTCCAAAATACTCAAAGCAACTGCAGCCTGATTTTTGATGGATTGGCCACCGTGTTTTATTCGACAATGTATATCACTCTGCCAATATGAATTTGCAAGATGGTAAAAATACAACCCCTTGAAAAGATTACATGAAAGGGGAAAAAAATCATTAGGCAATTAAGAATGGCAATAATTCACCCATATCTATGCTTTGGGAAGAAATATTGCCCCAGGGAATTAGCTCTGCTTATCACTTTGTCATCTGTCTGGGGTATGAGTGAGAGGAGATTTCGTGTGCATTGCTGATGATTACCCGCAGTACTTCTAAGCGTGATCAGAACAAATGCCAGGCTTTTAATAGACCCCTGTCTCTCTCGGGGTAGTGGTAATTTGTACATATGACACTGAGCTACTAAATTAACTAAACGTATGCATTCCTTAAGCACCTTCACATAAATCCCCTTCAAAGGAAACATCTGACAATCACAGAATTTTCGAGCCGAAACAGACCTCAAAGGTCACTCACCACACTCATCATTTTATGGGTAGGACATTTGAGGCCCAGAGAGGGAAAGTAATATTTCTAAGGCCACACAGCTAACAGAGACAAAAATACAACTAAAGCTCGGACCTCCCAATTTGAAATCTAGCACGAATCTTTCCACTTTCCAACACCCCCCCCCCACCTTTACTAGCTCATTATCCATCATGCAGCCAGTGAAGAGGGTATGGCTAAGTCCCACAAGTCACTACTTAGAAATTGCCTTTTCAAGGACACCATCCTTTGCCCTCCATCCATCCCAAGTAACACCTTAATGTCCTAGGTTCTTCCATTTACCTTGTGACTGCATGTAACTACTATTACACTGTCCATGCTATTACATCATTGTAATAGCACATTTTCTGTGTCACTGGCAGACAAAAAGCTCTTTGAGATCAGGGTTGTTTCACATGGGTTTTAACATCCTAAGTAGCTAGAATACATAAGAAGTCTTATATTTGAATAAATCAGTAAGGAGTGCTTTTACCATGGCAAAGAAAGAAAACTATTCTTTTGCTCATTCCTTGGGCTCCGAGATGACACACCTAGCTCCTTCATGCCTACTGAGCGGCTCAGAGGGAATCTTTGGCCACCAAGACTACAAGAAAGTCTTCATCCCAATCAGTTGCTCTCCTCCCCACTTCACTACCAGCCCTGGCTCTCAACTCACCTCTAAAGCCCCATATTTTCATCAACACAGTGACTCCATGTTCATGGACATTCCTAGCTCCTGCCCACTCCTGTGATAAATTCTTGTTACGCCTCTTATCTGAAAAGCTCCTTTCTCCCTGTCCTCTCTCGTGGACTCTGTGGACCTATCCCTGATGAGCCTCAGGCCACACTGATGGTTACATGGTTTCTTCATTAGTGGCACCAGCTCGGACTTGCTCCGTCTAGAACTGTGTTATTCGCCATTGTATATTGTTTGTAATAGAGTTGTGTGAGTAAGGATTGACACTAACAAGACTATGAGTGATTTCAGGAGTCACAACTTCTATATCTGTCATAAAACATTACCTATCAGGTAATTACAATCAATCAGACAAAATGTTAGAGGCTCACTGACTAATTTAGAAAGCATGTGCCCCTCAAGATGCTCTCCTTTAGGGAGAGCACCTCTGGTGGGGGCAGGGGGCTGACCATCTAAGAGCACTGCCTGGAGGCAGGAGAAGGGAAAAATGGACATGTGGGTCACATGCCAGTGACCTGCCCATCATTTTGGTTGCAACAAGCTGCGTGTGAAAAGAACCTGACAAGAAGCTGCAGCAGGTCATATTTTATAAAAGTCGACACAGCCATGTTTCTAATACCACATGTGGCCACCTCATCAGGAGGTGGAGTCTGCTGCTCCTGCTCTCCTTGCAATTAAACTTGGCTTCTGTGGCAACGTCACCAAGGAGATGGCAGCGGAAAAAACAATATATCACATCAAGCCATTAAAGAGAAACTGGCTCCTGCCTCGACGCTCCTCTCCCGGATGCTTGACCTTGGAGGCCAGCTACCATATTGTGTGGGTCCCGAGTCACAAGCAGAAGCCACACGTAGAGTTCCAGCTAGAGCCTCAAATTACAACTCAGTCACCCGTCAGCATCAACCATCAGACATGTCAGCCAACCTTGAATACCTCCAGCCTTGTGACCCTTCAGCTGCCCTGGTTGACTACGGTAGAACAGAGATGGGTTGTCCTCACTTGCCCAGATCCAGGCTCCTGAGCAAAAGCAATGGCTGCTGGTTTTTTTTTTTTTTTTTTTTTTTTTTTTAAGATTTATTTATTTGTGCATACAGAGCTGGGGTACAGGCCAGAGGTGCAGGGACAGTAAGAGGATTCACCAGAGACAGAGTGGGGAGCAGAACAGGCCGACTGATTGAAGTGCACTGCTGAGGGGAACAGCGGGTGGGTCAGGAGAGGTCTGCTGGGCCATGTGGATCACCTTGGGGCGGGATTGAACTCATGCTGAAGTGGCTTTAGCTTCTTAGTGCTGTGCTTTACCTGCTGCACCACCAGGGAGGGCCTGGCTGCTGTTGTTTTAAACCATGAAGTTGTTACAGGTTAGATAACCTGAATGAGTACTGAAGCCAACTTGAAGCTATTTTTCTCAAATAACAGAGCCCAGGGGTAGACAGTGCAGGTGCCATCTCAGGGAACGGGCTCCTCTCCCGCCTGGCCCACCGCCCCTGCATGCAGCTTCGACTCCTTCAATTGCAAGTTGACTGTCTCACCTAGGGGCTTCACATCCAAGTTCCAGGCCAGAGGAAAGAGAAAGGTTCTGAGTCTGCCCTCATTTACCAGTTTTTCTGAAGACCCCACCAGCAAGCTGCCAGTATCTCTACGCCCCTCATTGGTGAGAACTCTGTCACATGACCGCCTCTCACTGCAAGAGGCAAAAGAGCCCGGAGAAGCTGAGTGTGTGTGTGTGTGTGTGTGTTATTTTAATGGGACCCCATTAAAATGACTGGGGATATGGGCACCATTTCAGCAGTGTGGCCCTATCAAGGTCACTCTGAGCTCTCTGCTACATGGATGAGGGGCAGCTGCCTCCATTTCCGTGTCTGTTGTCACAGGTGAGCAGAGCTGCACTGGGGGGGAGGGGCCCTGGTCCCCTCCAGAACCTCATGCAGGTGGTTCTGTTTTTCTCCCTCCACAAGCTGAATCACAATTCAGTGGTGGAGACTTAATAGTTCCCCACACATCCAGCCTTTTCACACCTCATCTCTGGCCAAGAACCTCACTGAATTCAAGTCTGCTGACCTCCTCACTGCCATTCACACATGCTCAACCACCTGTGACTCTCTGGGGGCTCAAACTGGGGCCCTTGCTGCAAATCATATCTCTAACGAATCATAAATGAGTCTCCCATATATACTGTGATGGTTCATTTTATGTGTTAAATTGGCTGGGCCATTATGCCCAGATATTTGATAAAATATTATTTTGGATATTTCTATGAAAGTATTTTTCAGAGGAAATTTCTTCAAATTGGTGGATATTGAGTAAAGTAGATTACCCTCCATAATGTAGGTGAGCTACATCTAATCAGTTGAAGTCCCTAAGAGAACAGGACTTCAGTCCCGTTCCCCCTCCCACCCCCCATCCCCGCCTCCAGTAAGAAGGAATACTGCCAGCAGATCTTCTCTGGGTCTCCAAGGTTTATCTTATCTCATTTATTTACTTATCAAGCTTCTACAATCACAACAGCAAATATCACTTCTATATAAACATATATAGATGTCTCTCATATGTATGATAGTTAAGTATTATATATTATATATAATAAAGATTTATTATGCATATAATCTGCAACAAATTATATATTAATAATACATGATCTATAATTATTGAGCCATCGCAGGCAACTGCCTTAGATGCCAAGGGGAAATAAAGATGACCAACACAGATTCTGTTGTTGGGGAGTCACAAGATGGCCGAATCACACAGTACACCAGCATCTCCCAAGGTGTCGCACCCACATAATCCTAACCCTGAGATGTACTCCTTGACCAAAGTGCTCCTTGGTCTGAGAAGTTTTGGAAATGCCACTTGGAGAGATTTTAACTAGGTTCTCCATAGGACTGGATGGCTCAGGATAGTTGCAACTTGTACCTAATTGTCCTGGCATCATTAATAATGGCTCCTCTTTTACTAAGTGTCCTCTGTGGGTCATAAATTGTATGGTCACCCTGGTTAGAGTGTGTGAGCATATTAAAGACCTGAGTCATCCTGCTTTAAAGAAACCCATTAACCTTGTTAAGTCCTGTGTTTCCCAAATGCATCTGAGAATGGAATCATTTTTACATTAACATCTATTAACATCTCCCAGGGTCAATGTTCTAAAGAATACTGACTCAGACAGAAGTGACAGTTGAGTAACCTCCACACACAATACGCAAATAACAAGGTCCCGAGGGCCAGAGAAGACTTCCAAAGGAGGAAATGTGCACTGGACCTTGAAGAGTGAGCAACATTTTGATAGGAAGAAAGAAGATAGGAAGAGACTATATCTGATGAAGCAGCACTGGTCAAAATCTCTTGTTCTAAATATGAATGCAAGAAGTGTGAATCAACAGCTCTACTGAAAGAGGTTTCTGTCTCTTCACCCTTTCTAATATGCTGCTTGGCTCATGTCTGTTAACACCATCTCCTGTCATCTCATCGGGGCAGACACTAGTCAGTCCTCTGGAACATAAACCAACGAAGAGTTGCTCACTGAAAGTTGACTAGAGAAGGAAACTGCAGTTGAAATAGTTAAGATAGTTGCACAGAAGTCATTAGCATCCCTGAAATCAGACCCCCTCAGTCTGAGCTTCTGGAGATATCTTTATCTAATTGTAAACTGATGTATCCCATTAAGCTAGCAATGGCCACATCAGCAAGTAATTGAATCCAGTGCAGTGATTAAAAACCACCAACATCACTCATCTGGGTGAGCCAGAGGACCCACTTTGGGTTTTAAAGTTAGCTCTTCCTCAGCGCCTGATTCTCGAGAGCACAAGGGAAGAGGAGGCAGCTGACGAGGAGGACAAAGACTGCCCAGATGATGATGCTTACCTTTGGTTTTGATCTAACTCACTAGAAATCCCTCAAGAACAGGGATCAGAATATAAATGTCTATAAAATGTCAGCCACCACCTTAGCCTGACACCCAGCAAGCAACTGACATTTTCTTTAAGGCAAAGCAAATACATGTTGCACTCAAGCAACAAAACTGACCTCACTTTCCTCTTCATCAAAGTAGTTTAATAATTCTGTCCTAGTGTGTTCAGTAACTGAGAAATTAGTTGGGGGTCCCCATATCCTTTAGTACTTAGGTAAAGTTGACTGAAGCCCTCTTTCCATAGATTTGAGAAAGGCCAAAATCTTCCTGAGATATCATATGTATAAGGAACAGACAAAAACCAAACCAAAACAAATTCAAAAAATATAACCATAGATTTGAAGATACCAGGGGGTTGGGAGTGGTGTAGGAAATCCTGGGGGGAGGGGCCAATGGACCATGGAGGAGGGTGTCTTGGTGATGGGTGTAGTGTAGTAACATACACCTGAAGAAATGTGGTTCTATACCCCTAAGTCATACACAGTGTTGTAAACCAAAGTTACCTCAATAAAATATCATGCAAACTATATGGATAAGTGAATTGAATATGAATATCAAACAAAGTTATATGCCATCCCCTGGGAAAATGACCAGAAAGTTTTACTAACATCCCATTGTATATTTGGATAGATAGCTTCTTAAATCCACCTCTAATGCTCCCTCACAGAGATGAGGAAACAGAGACACAGAAGAATGACATATTTTTCCCATAATCACCCAACTAGTTATCTTACCATTCCATACTGCCTTTCATGCCCAGTGTCAAAATTTTCAATGGCTTAACTTTCCCTCTCTCCACTCCTTAGTTTTATTGAGATATAATTAACATATAACATTATATAAGTATAGAGCAAACAACCTCATCATTTGATGTATGTAAACATTGCAAAGTAACGGCCACAATAAGTTTCATCAGCATCCATCACATACAGTCATAATTTTTTTTTCTACTAAGAACTTTTTAAGATCTACTATTAGCAATTTTTAGATACACCGTGAAGTGTTGGTACATATAGCCTGGTATAGTTGTTCCTATTTAAAATAAGGTATTTGAATATAACTGGAGAATTTTGTGGCCCATTTTTCCTACTCCATTAAATAAAAACTCTTTTTTATTTATCAAACTTTCCACTTATTACCTGTACAGCCCCTCATTAGTAAGCTCCTCACACTCCAGACCATGAGAGAAGCCCCAAGATTGTTTTCATCTCTATAACTCTCTTACCTTGTGTCAAAGAACACCCCTCCATCACCTCCATGTATGCAAAGCAAAATATCAAACTGTTAGGAGCTCAGATCCGGGAAAGGGAGGTCAGTTGTCAGATGCTGTAGCAGCTAATTAAAGTACAAGTCAAAAACACTCACGACTTTTATCAACTACTGCGATGGTTTAAGCAAGAAACAAAGCCCAGAGAAAGTGGCAAATCTCCCCATGTCCTCTTTCCATCCCCTCCACCCACGTGGAGGGTTGCAAGGGTCAGGTGATCAGCTCAGATATGGGGGTCATCTATCTCACTACTGAAGGAGACCTTCCCTGTGCTTCAGGGAACCCAACAAAGTTTTATGCACCCTGTGGACCAGGGAGAGGGGCCTATGGTCAGGCAGCATCTGTCATCAGGCCTGAAAAGCCACACAGAGATTTTTAAGCAGGAGCTGGATTCTTACAAACTCATTATAACACTTTCCCTGAAGATCAAAGTTCTAGATTTGGCCCACAAGTCAAAGCAAGAAAATCATCTGCAACCAAGGAATTGGACTCCTTGTAGTCTAGAACAAGACCTAAGACACAAACTGCTCATCCCTAGAAGCAATCACTGAGAGGACAGTTCTAGACAAAGATCCAGAAAATATTAGGGGAAAAGGATGTCCTGAGAAACTATAGATACAGATTTTGTGGACTCTGCCCCTACTCCAGACACCGAAGCTATGAATCCCAGCAACCCCAAAGGGAGGACTGCCAGGACCCGAGGGTGGGGTTAAGCAGCCATTTTGGGGTTTTGGATATAAAGCCAGACATGTTGGGCTGAGATTCTCTCTTTCTTTCTTGGCCTCGTGTCTGGCAGCTGGTCGCTTGGCTCGTGATCAGCTTTCAGTGTGCTATTGGGGATCCATATCAGCAGAACGGGTAGGATGCATTAGTTAACTGGTATCTCTCCCTTTCCCTGGGTTGTTCCTTTTCTTCCCCTTGTAAATAAACCTATTGTTGACCTTTTTGTGTGTGTTTGCAGCGCAGCTGAATCTTAAGCACATAGGTGAGGATCCACAGACGGGCCACCCAGTTCACTTTGGGGTGCCCTGGAACAAAACCAGGAGCCAGGAGGCCAGCAGCCCACACCCATGGGACACAACCAAACCCTGATCCTGTGGCCAGCCCCATGGGATGAGGAGGGGAGGACTGCAGAGGGCCACTGTAGGCCTACTAGGAGTTCTGAGACTGTCGTCTCTTAGTGAGATTGGGGAGCAGTAGCAGGCACAGGACTAACAGGGTCTGGGCTGTTTTTAAGCACAGGAGAGACAAGGGACAGCTGGCCTCTGTGGTGAGACACCATGGACTTCTTTTCGGACTAAGTGGCCAATGTGAAATATGGACCCAAGGAGACCAGCCAACCTATAACCCCCACTGTGCCTTTCTAACTCGGTGCCAAGCTTTCCAATAAACCCAGGCCATCGGACAGCACCAACATTGCTGGGTGCTATTTGGGTGTCAGCTTCCAAGTCTTTCCTCCACAGGTAGAAGCAACTCCCCCAACCAGCTCTAGATGATGCTCTGCTGGAAATGATTGCCCAGCTCTGGTCCCGTGGAAAGTCGGGAACCCAACAATCAGCTTGTGGTAAACCCTCAGGCTGCTGGCCCCGGGCAGAGTACTGCAGCCATAGGAATCCAAGCATCCCCTCTTCTACAACCTCATCCTCACACCTTCTCCCCATCCCCCCAAAAAGAGGGGAAAATCAATTTCAATCAACGTGGAATGTAATATTATCAAATGTCAGCTGCTGAGGTCATGCGCTTTGAAAATTATCTTTGACAGCTTCTGGTCGACTTAATTAAGTGCTCCCCAAAAAGGGGGGAGGGAAGCAAAAATACTCTGATTGCTAGCTGCTAGGCCTTTGTACTTTAGAGTTTCTATTGACAGCTCAGAGCAAGATTGCCTTAGGGGGTTTTATTGATAGATTCTCGCCTGATATTGGAATGATTCTTGCACAGATAAATCACATTTAGATTTGTTGGTAATTGAGGAGAATTGATTGGAGCAGGAGGGAAGCCCCCAAGGGGTGGTCTCCTGGTCCTCGTTGTAGGAAGCTCAGGGGAAAGTGGGGAGGGGTGTCATCAGAGAGATGAGAGCCTGCGGGGGGGTCCAGACCCCTTAGTTTACCTGCCAATTCTGTCTTCCTCTGAACTTTGCTCCAGCTTGCCCCCTCCTTTGGGGGGGTCCCGGGGGGCCCCAGAGAGATGGAATAAGAGGTTGGAAAAAGATTTGCTCCAGACACTTTTGGAGGTGCTGTGTCAGGTGTGTTCTCAGTCACATGCCCATTATCTCAGCTAAATCATCTTCGTTATTCCAAAGCAGCCTACCTTTCTTGACTTGAATTGCTTTTAAGACTTCCTGAGCAGGGTAGAGTTCAAACTCCACAGCCTGGCCCTACTTGTGTCCAACCTTCTGTAAGTTCGAAACTTGGGTTTAGTTTCCTTGGGGACAGATCATGGGAGCTCACCCAGATCATGGGGACTTACCTAAGAGCCAAAGGCTCCTGCAGACTGGGTCAAGGAAGCCCCTGATAGGTGGGCGGGCACCCATACATGTCAGAGCAGCAGACCCTCATGCCAGAACACGTTTCCAGGATCTCAGGCAACACACGGGGCGTGGGGGTGGGGGCGGAGGTTGGGTGGGGGAATTGGCAGAGGTGTTCTGCAGCCATCCCCTCAACCTGTCTTTCGCTTCCTCGCCCCCAGCCTGTCCTTGGTCCCTAGGGCTGCAAGTGAACACCATCAGAACACCTACCGACCCAGTGCAACTCTGTGCCTTTAGAGACAGCCAGGCCCAGAGTGGACCTGCGCGAGTCGAGGCCTCTCAGCCAAGAGGTCATGCAGGTTAGGACTGATACCTCCAGTCTCTGACTCCAGATTGGCCCTTCACTGAACACTTTGACCAATGCCAGTCTACCCCTCTCATTTTCAACTTGAGCAAGATGAGACTCGAAGGCATAGAACTATGGGCCCACGGTCGCATAGAAAGGCATGGGTGAAGGTGATTGTCAAGCTCTGATGCCAAGTCCTGCCTGAACTTTGGGAGAGCTAATATCTGGGCCTGGTGCTCACCCAGGCAAGCAGCGCCCATGGGGTGGCACCTTCAATGCTGGTGCTTCTGTCTCTTCACAGATCCTGCTCCCGGTCCTGGCAGGTTTGGGGATTTGGCTCTGGCACCCTGGTCTCCATTTTCCTCTTCCCCTGCCCTCAGATTCCCTCCTCTTCACTGTCCATGCCTTGCTCACAGCTGGGACCTGTGGCGCACACTAACTGCTCGGGAACACAGTACCGGCACCTGCAAAAATCTCTAAGGCCTGAGGTCCCTGCAGGGAAACATGGGGAGCATGTGAGGCCTGTAGGGGGGGAAAGGGGGATCAGAGCTGTCCCCACAGACAGACAGACAGTGGCTGTTGCCCACCACTCCCGAAGGGGCAGAAAGGGAGGCTCCGGGTCGGCGTGGTTCTTTTAACACTGTCAACTAGTTTGCAGACTTCTTCCCTCTCTCTTCTTAAAATTCACTGCCTGCCCCAAACCTGGACCCAGGCCCCTAGTGTGCTGGTCTTCCTCACACCTCTGAGCTTTAAGAGAATTGCTGCCCAGTGTCAGGCCCAGAGCACTGGCAGGGAGGAGAGGTTACTTCCATCATCCTGGACATGCCTGGAAAAATGGTAACAGGGAACCAGAGCTGCACTCAGGGCAATAGCCCCAGAGTCCCTGCAGGGACCAGCAGAATAACTGCCACAGCAGAGTAACACAGCCTGGCTGGCTTAATTAACCCAAGCATGTGCTTCTCCTAGTTCTGGAGACTTCAATTGCAAATCACGATGTTGGCAGATTCGGTTCTTGGTAAGGACCTCTTCCCAGCTTAGAGCTGGCCACCTCTTCCTAGGGTTATGCTCATGGGTCTTCCTCAGTACACAAATGTGGAAAATATGGTGCAACCCCCCCCCATCTTTAAAAGGTCATTGATCCCATTATGGGGACCCTTCCCTCATGACCTCATCTAAACCCAACTACTTTACTTCTCAAAGTGTCTACCTCCAAACACTCTCACAGCAGACATGGCGAGGAAGACAGAAACCCAGCCCATAACAGCCAGTGCCACACGGATGACTCAGAAGCGAAGGGGTGACGGCCAGAGGTGATTCCAAAGGATGCAGGGCTCAGATGTTCAGCCCAGAACCCACAGGCTATCCTCAGTCTCAATTGCTCCCCCACGATCCACTCTGCAGAGACCTCACCTCCCCACCCTCCACTCCAGGTCCTTTCTGTATTTGCAACATTAGCTTTCAGAAGAAATAAGGTGTGAGGACCTGAGTCGGCCCTGTAGAGGCAGCCAGGGGGGACCCTGTGGTCAGGACCTAGCACCAGGGTGCCTGGTGGACGGCGCGCAAGCTTTCAGAAGAAATAAGGTGTGAGGACCTGAGTCGGCCCTGTAGAGGCAGCCAGGGGGGACCCTGTGGTCAGGACCTAGCACCAGGGTGCCTGGTGGATGGCGCGCAATGGGGCTGAAGTCTACGCGGGCTCCGTTGGCTGAGCCCAGCTGAGCCCTCACCTGGAGTCACCAGCTCGTAGTAAAGGGGCCTTTTCCAAGCTGCCTGCCCAGGGGAGGTGCCGTTAGCACTAAATTCACCACGGTTTAACCTTGGCCCTACCTGACAGCAAATTTCCCTCAAGCCCTCTGAGGAGGATCCCTCCCCAAGGAGCAGCCCTCGGCTTCCTGCACCCTGTCCATCCCCTACCTGTTGACCCTCCACCTGGAACGCAGCTCCTCTTCCTTCCCACTCTGCTCTTGCAAGTTTCCCTGAGCTAGACAGTTGGTAAAAATGCATATGTGAAGATGTCTTAATATTAAATATAATTAGATATTATACCACATGCAGGGCTGTATGATTAGTGAAATATATGATCATTAGTTATTAGATTAATGTGTCTACTTGTGTAACTGAAAGCCATTTGCAAGCTGAAATGAAATAGCTCAATTTGCTGTAATTGACTGATCTCCCAGAGAGAGAGTCGTACATTTGCTTATGTACAAGGCGATTTCTTCAGATGTCGCCCCAGATGCAAGACAAAGAGCAAGCTCGCGCCGCAGGGCCAGCTGTGCCGCTCGCTAGCTGGACAGCAGTAGCCTGGTCACCCTCAGATGCATTTGGAGTTTCCCACTGAAAAGAGGAGACACAGTTGGGCTCCAAGTTTTCTTTTGCTGAAGGGTTAGCTTAGTCTAACTTCTCCAAATGCTCCCAAGGGAAACACTGGCTTCCCGCTGGCCAGAGACAAATTGAGCTGCCTACCAGACACTTTGCAGCAGCCCCTCCCCCATTTTTCTTGTGCTCTGTGTGTGTATTGGTTTCCAGGACAACTGAACAGCAACTAACTAATAAAAACGATTGCAAAGCACTCTGCAAGATAGGAGATACAAGTGGAATACTTATTACCGTGGTTATGGTCTAATAATAACCAGATGCGAAGGAGGGTGGCACAAGATTAAATTAAAAATAGGCAAGCTGTTAGGCAAGCAGCACTGGTTCTCGGGGCCCCAACAGCTCCCCCTTTCTGCTGCTTCACCCGCCTCACAGGCAGGTATTTTCTGACTATGCAGGTGAGCAAGTCTCTGTTGTCCAACAGGTAAGGGGCAGATGAGCACCAGCAAGTGGCCCCCAGAAGGGGCACCCAGAGCGTCTGCTGACAAGCACGGGGCAGTGGCCTCAGGGAGCCAACAGCTCTGTGAAACTCCATGACCACCTTTGAAAAATTCCCACGCATCGCACGGGAGCCTCACAGTTCTCTCCACGTAATCTGGGGGCTGACTCACCCCATTGTACAGGTAACAAAAGTGAGTCCAAGAAACACCTAGCAGTGGGATCTCAGGTAAATCGCTTTCCTCTCTGATCCCTGTTTCTTCGGGGGGATACGGTACATTTGCATTTCTGCTTTTTATCGTCTTAGCCAGAATAGCTAGTACCCTAATTTCTCTTCTAAAGATGTTTTCCCCTTTGTAGAGTGTTTAGTAATCAGTGCCTTGAAAAACTCCTTAAGAGACTTTAACTGGAGGTTTCCCTTGCAATTTTATTTATGAATCATGCAATCAATCAAATTAACAAGTATTTATTGACTATCTAATAGGAGCTGAGTGCAATGCTATAAGAGAGCAGAGAACAGAAGTTTAGGCTATGACCTCTGTCTACAGGCTCCTGGGTATGTGCAGAAGAAACGCAAGGGGGCTTCGTCACAACTCGAAGGAGCGTGTGCTGGTTGCTGGGCGCAGCCGAGGGTCTTGGTGCAACACATGTCTTCAGGTGAGAGACAAGTCGCTGTGGCAGAAGAGATCAGAAACCTGAGACAGCTGGGGTAGGTGGGAGGCTTGTGAGGGTTATTCCATTCCACTGAGCAGTTCCCTATACATTGTGCTGCTGTGCGGTCGGCCTTCCTTGCCTCAGTTTCTCCACAACATTTCACACCATGTGATCTCAAATACATTTTATTGCCCATCTTGATTTTCATGCCAACTAGAAATGTAAGCTCCAGAGGGCTGAAATTTCCAGTGGCTTTATTCATTGCTGTGTCCTCAGAGCCTGACATATAGCAGGTGCTCAAAAAGTGGTCATTGAATGATTAAGTAAATGCAAATTCCCACTGTCTGGCCCTCATCATTTCTTATTGAGACTACTACAAAAATCTCCAAGCCAGTTTCTCTTTAAAGAAACCCTGGACCATTCTTTGCCTGATTTGTGCTCTTACTGGTTATAACTTTTTCATGTTGGATCCTTCAGGTCCATTCCAAGTTCCTTGAGATCAAGACATAGTCTTCTCATTCAGTAAACCTTTGTTATGTCCTTAGTAGGTATCAGGCACAGAACTAGAGTTGAAAATCCAAAATGTGGTGATTAAGAATAGTCACAGGGTCCTCCCTGGTGGCACAGTGGGATAAAGCACTGCACTGAAAAGCTAAAGCCACTTCCGCATGAGTTTGATTCCCGCCTGCCCCGGAGGTGACCACATGGCGCAGCAGACCTCTCCTGGCCCGCCCGCTGCTCCCCTCAGCAGTGTACTTCGTCGATCTGCCTGTTCTGTTCTGCTCCCCACTGTCTCTGGTGAAGCCTCTCGTCACCCCTCAGCCTCTGGCCTGTACCCCAGTTCTGTATGTACAAATAAATCTTTAAAAAAAAAATAGTCACAGTCCTCCAATCATTCAGGTTGAGTGATGGGAAAAATAAAGAGACAGACACCCCAAACAGCGATGAAGAACATGGATGCCATAGAAGCACTGGGGGGCAGAGAAGTTGCAGTGAAATGGTGCTTGAGTTAAGGTATAAAGGGTGACTGACAATTAGGGAAAGTAAGGGACAGGGTGACACAGGCTGACACCATCACTGAGTTGACCCTCATGAACCCGCAGGAGACTGCAAGTTCCCCCGAGCGACTGGCGCTCAGTCAGGACGTCAGCATCCAGGGAACACTGAGCTTGGCAGGGAAGACAGCTGTGCACGTTATAACCACTTACTGTGCTGCATAAGCCAGAAGCTGGTCTTCAGCGATTGTGTTCATGTTATAGGTGTTTCAAGAATAAGATGCAGTCTGTTTCAAGTTTTGGGAGGTGCAGGAAAGGAAAATGCTTGAGTGTGAGGGGATGGAGAGAGGCCATGTGAAGGATGCAGGAAGTGCTAAGGACCAGGATATTTCATGGTTTCTTGTTTTGTTAGGAAAGAACTGAACCATCCTGCTCAAGGGAATAAATGGGGCGAGGACCAGGGGTCTCCCCTGCTCAGCCCAGCACCGGTCCAGACAGACACTTTCCCTGCGGTGACCTGAGGAGGACACCTTCAGTCCTGTGGCTCTTCCCAATTAAAGCCTTTGGCCAGTCTGGTTAAAATTATTGGGCCTACCGCACTGGGGAGGCCAAGTTCAGACCCTTCTCTCTGACTGCAATGTGCTTTAGTCCTGGGAGGTCAAGAAAAACAGACGGAAAAAAAAATTCAAAAAAATATTCTACAAGCTGTATCCTAAGACAAACTCTATCTGTGAAGAGGTTTTTAGATAAGGGAGAGCCCAATTAATTGCTTTTTAAAAAAGATATATTTATTTAGTCGTAAAGAACTGGGGTACAGGCCAGAGGCACAGGGGCAGTGAGAGGACTCACCAGAGACAGAGTGGGGAACAGAACAGGCCGACTGACCAGGTACACTGCTGAGGGGAGCAGCGGGCAGGTCAGGAGAGGACTGCCACGCCATGTGGGTCACTTCCGGGACAGGCGGGGATCGAACTCATGCTGAAGTGACTTTAGCTTCTGAGTGCTGTGCTCCAACCTGCTGCACTACCAGGGAGTGCCAGCCCAATTAATTGCTTTTCAGAGGAAACCTTTTCCCCAGAAATAACCATCAGACTGATCCACCCCTGCGATTGTACCTGGCGTGGAGGAGGCCAGGAAGGGAAGGTGCTGCCATGTTTGATTAGACCAACCTCAATTCCCCACTTTGCTTTCCCCAGAAGAACTCAATGATTAGCAGGGAAGGAGTCTTTACATGGCTGTTGGGTGAGGAAATCAGTGGGTCCATGTATATCCATATATATCCATATATATATATGGACTGGATATAGAAGGTGTATTAGAGCTAATTACAGAAATGTAAGTGGGCATCATCCCTCCAGTGCTGGAACTGCAGTAGTAGCAGAGGAACCAAGTAGGGAGGGGCAGGTGTGGGGCCGGAGCTGAGAGCCCAGGCTCCCCTTCCTGGGCCTTGGGCAAACTAGTTAACCTTGCTGCACCTCATTCTCCCATCTGAAGGCAAGGATAATAAATGTGTCTTCCTCGAAGGGGGGCTGTGAGAGTTAAGTGAGTTAAATCATATAAAGCATTTAGATCAGAACCTGGAACAAGGCTGGATTTGCTAAATGTTAGCTATTATCACCCCCTATTGAGTCTGTGATGAACTGGGCACTTTAAATGCATTGTCTGACAAAGTAAGTATACTTATCTCCATTTTACAGATGAGAAAACAGAGGCTGAGAGAGGCCAAGTGACTCATCAAAGGTCATGAAGCCAGAACAACACAGAGCAGGTTTTGAACATGTCTGACTCCAAAGTCCAGTTCTTTCCAAAAGGCCGCAGAAGTGACAGATTATAGCTACAGGATTACCCAGCAGACTCTTCTCGGCTTCCTACAGCCCACAGCCTGGCAGCCCCAGAAGACTCACTGGCCCCCCTGCTGGGCCATGAAAGCCTGGCCTGTGCCGCATGGGGCTTGTCACTGGCCTCCTCAAGGAGACGCAGGCCCAGTCTCCCCATTTCCTGTCCTGGTCCTCCCAGGACGCATTTTCCAGCTCCTGCACATTCTTGCCCAGCCTGCGTGGTGTTGATGTTGGTTGCTAATTCTGCCAGCAGCCTCTTGTTTGGAAAGATCCGTCGTGAACTGGATTTTGGGGGTCACAGAAACCTTCTGGTCTCAGAATTGGAGTGAGTTTCAGTGTGTGTGTGTATGCATGTGAGCCTGCCTACTACCAACTGAGATTCTGGGTGAGAGGTGTGATTCTTAGGTACTGCCAGCATGTACACACCACCCCCAGATACACCTCACATCCATCATGTCCCCTCTCATGAGCCCAAAGTCCAGACCATCACTGAAGCTCATGACCTTCGGCACCTCTTCCAGCTAGTGACCTTGCACAGCTCCCTCCTGTATTCCACTGTCCCCAACCAGGGCAGAGTACAAGCCTGGTATTCCCCAAAATCCTGCTAAAAAATAAAGGTTAGTAAAATACTAGCCATCTCTCAGGACTTTTTTTCATGCAAATTAAGTAGAGGGACTTAAGATGTTAAGCATAAACAAAACTCCTTAATAATAGGTACCCATTAAACAGTAAACTGAAAGCAAAATATACTATAATTAAGCCACATACCAGAATATTCACCAAGCAAATGCCTCCAGGCCAAGCTACATGACAGCATTGCCAGGGTGCCAGAAAGATCTTTTTTCCTGGTGAAGCCTGGTCACTCTGAGAACTGGGGGTGCCAGGCCTGCCTACATGACATGGGGACTTCCAGTGTTAACCAGCCCCCGGTGTGTGATGACAGTTCACTTCCAACATCTTGAGGGCTTAGTGCTTCAGCCTTGGGTGGGAAGGTCTGCCAGAGTACAACAACAGGTATCACTGACAGAGCTCTTCCGGGTACTCAGCAACTCCCAGGACATATTGTTCCCACTGTACGGAAGGGGAAGCTGAGGCAGCAGAATGCTTAACTAGCTCAAGGTCAAACGGCTAGAAGCGGTGAGGGAGAACATAGTGGTGGTAAAGAAAGCCCCTACTGGGAGCCCTGATCCCAAGGGAACCCCACTTCCAACCTATTCCCTACCGCCAGACACACACACGTGTCCCTGTTTTGCCCCGAGAACACTGGGTTGCCCCTGTGCTGTGGAGATGAGCCATCTGCCTCCCGACCTGCCTGTCTGTATTGCCTGCTGCCCTTCTGCACCGGGGCCTCCTGCCCAGAAACGCCCCTTGGCATCAGCAGGAAGCAGTGCCCCAGCCTCCCCCTGCAGCTCCCACCACCCCTACAAGGGGAGGCCTAGGTCCATGGTGGAGGGGAGCCCAGGTGCCAGGAGGTTAGAGCTGCCCAGGTGTGTGCCACTGTCCCATCTTCCTACCCTGGACCTCAAACACTTCACTGACAGTGCAATTTCTGGTGGTTTTTCATTGTGCCAGCCAGAAAGTCCGTGTGAGTCCACCCATCCGCCACGGCAGCTAAGAAAGCCATTCAAATTGCGGCGCTGAAATGAACAGAGCTGAACAATAAGCTAAAACATGCCTAGAGCAAGTTGAGCAATAAACAGGTTTTTAATTTTTTCCCCTTCCATCTCTTGAGTGTCTGTCTCTGATGGATGATGTGACAGGGAAGGCGGCTTCATAAATTCCAAATCTGAATAGTAAATCAGCAAGTGGCAGCCGGGTGCTGGGAGCCAGTTCCCCCTCTTCTTGTAGCGGCTGTCTTAAGAGGGCTCTGTGACCCAGTCCTGCCCGTCCCGCGGTCTAGCCACCCATGTGACCGGTCAGAGGCCACCTGCCTTCACTCTGGCCCATGAGGCGGCATTAGAGTCCCTGCGAAAATCGACTCCAGGAAGTCAGGGGCTCTGGCTGGAGGTCACGCTGAGCCCGACGTGAGTTTGCAGTGGAGTGCATTTCTCAGGTATCACCTGTTCTGGAAGTTGACATTGTTTCCCCATGTGTCTATGAGAAATGGAGCTTAGGGCTGTAAAGTAGCTGTGCGGAGGCTCAGAGCAGAGGTGAGAGAGAACCTACTTGGTTTGCATTCAGAATTCATCGTCCTTGCAGCAGAATGGAGCCTCCTAAAGTTTTTTGCAGCGACACATACCGCAAATAGGATTTGTGCATGTATTGAATGTACTGGAAAGGATCTCGGAGCCTTTATAAGGGGGGGAGGAGGGGAGGTGGTGATGGTGGAAATTTTGTTATTAGCTTCTGTTTATATAATTACAAAAAGAAAAATCAGTTTGGGGTGATATTAAATATTGAATATGTATAAAACTTTCAAATAATACATTTTCATACTTGCAATGAGAAAACGGAACCTACTTCTGGGAAAATAATGTTTTCATATCAAGTTTTATGCTTAGAAAGACAACACACAATTTCTGATCAATACTTTTGAATGATGGTCTCTTGAAATTCTCAATAACTACCACTCTCAAGAAACTTTGTTCACACAAGTAGGTAGTAAAAATTTTAAATCATTTTCTCATAGATAGTTAAAATTTTACAACAGTTGAAATTATATTTTAAGAATCTAACAGCTTTCCTTTTTCTTTCATTGACAATTATACTGTTGGAATTTCTTATGATACTACATTTGGATTTCTAGTGGAACTGAATTTTTGCCTATCACATGTTTTGATATAATGATGAAATTTGATTTGAAGGATGCATGCAATATTTGGGCAATCACCCAGCAGTCTTCTTGGGTTCACTAGCTGCAAATGGGGGCATCTCTTAAATGCAAAGCAGGCCCCCAATAGCAAGTGCTGGAGAGGATTCAGAGAAAGAAGAACCTTACAATACTGTTGGTAGGGCTGTAACCTTGTGCAGCCATTATGGAAAGCAATCTGCATTTACTTGAAAATGGGCACACATGTGACCCAGCAATCCCTTTCTTGGGCATCTACCCAAAGACTATAAAACGATGAACTCCAGAAATTACATGCTCTACGGTGTTTAATGCAGCATTATTTACAATGGCCATGGGCACGGAAACCACCCGAATGCCCCCTGACAGAGGACTGGACTAAGAAGCAGAATATCTGCACATGGAATGCAGCTCAGCCATAAAGAAAGACAGCATGTCGCCCTTTACAGCGAAGTGGAGAAGTTCTAGGGATTGATGCGCATAAAGCAATTCAGAGACAAACACTGGACTTTTAGGTAATGAACAATCTGACAAAGCAAAATATTTACCCAAACTAGCAGATGCTAGTAAATGAGGTTCTAAAGATAAGAAGAGGGGAAGGAAAGGAACCGAAGGGGTATAAGGGATGGTGGAGGAGGGGGAAGAAAGGGAAAGTGTAAAGCTGAGGGTCTGGAACTCACGCGTCCCTGTCCCCTCCAGGGCCCCACCCGGTGTCCCCTACACACCTCGGGCTATGCGCCGTGCTCCTTAGGCTCTGGGAGCACAGTCTCCAGCAGCATCATGTCGGTTGCTCACTGGGGACAGCTCTTTGCTAAAGCAAAACAGCAACACGCAGACCACCCTTGACTGCACCGGTCATCTCTGCATTTGCTAACTGTTAGCTATCATCACCCCCTACTGAGTCTGTGATGAACAGAGCCTATTAAATGCATTGTCTGTACAAAGTAAGTATACTTAGCTCCATTTTACAGATGAGAAAATAGAGGTGGAGAGAGGTTGAGTGACTCATCAAAGTCCAGTTCTTTCCAAAAGGTCACAGAAGCGACAAATTACAGCTACAGGAGAACCCAGCAGACTCGTCTTGGCTTTCCACAGCCCACAGCCCGAGACTGAGAGAGGCTCCTCGGAGCAAGCAAGAAGAGGACCAAATAACACACAAGGTTGACTACTTGGGGATCCCTAGAAACGGCAGTGGTAGAGGAAGGACTCTCTGGGCTGTGCAGTGCTGGCAGGATTTCTGAGGAGAAAGAGGTCATTTGAGGCGATACAGGAGTGGAGAAAGTGTTCTCAAGCTTGCCTGCAGCCTTGGAAACCAGAGCAGGCTGAGAGACTCCTGGCCAGTGCTGGATGATGGGCAGTGACAGATGCAGAAAGGGAAAGAGGTGTTTGTGGTGAAAGTGCAACTCTCAAGCATAGTTAAGGGTTTTGTTTTCCATTTCTGTTTATCAAACAGCAACCATAGAGGTGAAGGCAGGTAAAGGAGTCGAACCAAAATAACTTTGGCCATGGATCTACACTTAGATGTGAGCTTCCGAGAAGCCAGACGAAAACGGAAAGCCAGACATGGTATACCAGGGAAAGTAAATACATCCACTTTGACAATGGACAAAGTCTTCCTTAATGCTCAGGA
Source organism: Condylura cristata (assembly GCF_000260355.1). Taxonomy (NCBI): domain Eukaryota; kingdom Metazoa; phylum Chordata; class Mammalia; order Eulipotyphla; family Talpidae; genus Condylura; species Condylura cristata. The sequence continues at coordinate 30,133,482 of NW_004567117.1, read as the reverse complement.
AACGGGACAGGATTGGGAGGATGCTGTGGAGGGTTTGCAGAAGCTCTGTTGCGTTGGCTTAGTACACAGAATAATAGCGAGGTAATTTATACAATATTTATCAAGCACTCACTGCTGTAAGACATAAGCTCCGGGTGGTGTAAAGAGAACTAAGACAAAATCCTTGCTTATCTCTAGCTTTTAACCTAAAAGAGAAATGCAACATTTAGTCAGATAAGTATTTATTCAACAACGAATATTTAAGATCTTTGTCTTGGTTACACAGTAGACTGATCATTTCCATAAGTCAGGCAGATTTTAAAATTTTCTTCAAGGTTGAAGGATCATAAGAGAGTCTGAGTACATCTTTTATTTTTTTTTAATTTTAGTCATAAAAATAATGTAACTATGTGGAGAACTGATATGTTAATTAGCTTAACACTGGAAAACATTTTGCTATATATATATATGTATTTTAAATCATCATTTTGGAAAACATGTTAAGTCAATACTGAAAACAAGTTTAAGATTGATTTATTTATGCATACAGAACTGGGGCACAGGCCTGAGGTGCAGGGGGTAAGAGGATTCACCAGAGACAGAGTGGGGAGCAGAACAGGCAGATCAAGTGAGGGAGGGCCCAGTACTGAAAATTTTTTTAATTAAAAATAAGTTGCTCGGGCCTTTCCTGGTGGCGCAGTGGGTTAAAGCACTGCACTAAGAAGCTAAAGCCACTTCCGCATGAGTTCGATTCCCGCCTGCCCTGGAGGTGACCACATGGCGAGGCAGACCTCTCCTGACCCGCCCGCTGCTC
>NW_004567117.1:30131006-30132009 GCF_000260355.1 Condylura cristata | reverse complement strand
CTCTGGCCTGTACCCCAGTTCTGTATGAATAAATAAATAAATCTTTAAAAAAAAAAAAAAAAAAAAGAAATGAGAAAAATGCTTAGCTGGACAGACACCTTGATGAGACAGTGCTCCTCCAGCTTTAATGTGAGTGTGGTCCCCCTGGGGAGCACCATTAAATTGCAGGCTGTATATGGTGAGTCTGGGCTGGACCTGAAAACTCTCGTATAGAAACTGACCTCTGGCTCACAGGCCGAGCGGAATAGTGAAGGTGAGCGAGCCTTCCTTTGTGTCGTCCTTTCACTCTTCTGAGACCAAGGTCAGGGCAAAGGCAGTCAGGGCTGCCCCGGGGACCCTGCTGTGCCCTTCTCCCAGTCTACTTCTTTTTAACTCTCATCCACGTGTTTGGTGCGTCATATTCCAACATGGCTGTTTTTTCATGCACCCTTGTTTTAATTAGGAGAAAAAGGGAGGAAGGCATGACCCCTTTATCAGGAACATATGTTTCCTAGAATGACCCCCCCCCCCCAAAAACAAACCTTAAATCTAATAGACCAGAATGTGCCACTTCTAGCTGCAAGGGACTGTGTGTGGGAAGGCGCTGGTGCCCCGCCTGGACAAAGCTGGGCCTACTAAGCAAGAGACAAAGCGCTACCAGATGGACGCCGAGCAGCAGCACAGCATAGAAACAATTGTCTTCTCTGTAGACATTCTGCGGGCACTGACTATGGGTGGTGTTCTTTAGGCGGCCCTTTCCCAGTGGGCGGACAGGCAGGCCTCCTTTTGTGGTGCTTCACTTAGCTGTGCTGTGCACGTATTGCATTGTTGAATGCAGTTATTGTAATGTTGGATGCAGGTATTGCATTGTTGGGTGCGGGCATTGCATTGTTGAATGCAGGTATCGCATTGTTGAGTGCAGGTATCACATTGTTGAGTGCAGTTATTGCAATGTTGGATGCAGGTATTGCATTGTTGAGTGCAGTTATTGCACTGTTGGATGCAGGTATTGTATTGTTGAGTG
>NW_004567117.1:30073000-30130906 GCF_000260355.1 Condylura cristata | reverse complement strand
CAGGTATTGTATTGTTGAGTGCAGTTATTGCAATGTTGGATGCAGTTATTGCAATGTTGGATGCAGGTATTGCATTGTTGAGTGCAGTTATTGCAATGTTGGATGCAGGTGTTGCATTGCTGAGTGCATGTAATGCATTTGTTTTACAAGTTGATGGTTTGTGCCAACCTGCATCGACCAAGTCTGTTGGCACATTTTCCCAACAGCCTGTGCTCACTTTCTGTCTCTGTGTCATACTTAATGAAGCTACTCACATTGTCTTTTTAGACATAATGCTACTGCACACTTAATACACTACAGTCTAGTGTGAACATAACTTTTATATGCACTGGGAGATCAATAAGTTGCGTCTCGTTTCAGTGCAGTATTCACTTTATTGCAGCGGTCTGGAACGAACCCCCAAGATCTTTGAGCCATGCCTGTTTTAGTGTGTCTCATTAGTTCTGTTTCACAGGTCGGGAAATGAGGCGCCCAAGGCGGAGATATACATCTGGTATCACAGGTCCAATCAATGGAGCAATTAGACCTGGGATTCCTGGACCCTGGTCATTCTGTGAGCGTGTGTGCATATGTTTTAGATTAACGGTGCATTTAGTTGAGTTCATTGAGGCTTACACCTTACCCTTTCAGGAGCCTTAAAGTGGAAGTCGACTCCTAGCAAGTCAAGGGCACAGCATGAAAACGATCCTGTGTAAATGTTGAGGAGGGAGGGATAGACAGCAGTCAGTAGCAGGAGTCGGTGTGGTACAAATCATGCCAGACACATTTAATTGTTTTTTTCTAATCTATAGAAATGCCAGATGAGGAGATAAAAGGAAATCAGTGCATATAATAGCTCTCAGTTTTAGGAAAGTGCCTTGGAATAGGGACTTGAGTGAGGTTCTGAGGAAAAATAAATAATAACAATTCAAATGGGCCTGGCAGGGGATCCTGGTCTGTGGTTAGGAATGAAGAGTCTAGCTGTCCTCACTGGATACGGGGAAATAGAATCTGATAAGAGGATGCTAAGGAGAGACTGCTGCCAGATGGCCTTCACCCCATCTTCCCCCACCCCCAGTACACACACACACACACACACACACACACACACTACCCAGAGCCTGCATTTCAAATGAGGCCTGAGTCAAAGTCTACAAATCCCACACCTGAAGGGGCCTGGGAGAAGCAGCCGCGCAAGGCTGGAAGCTTGGCAGAAATGCAGTCTGGGGCCTGTGGTGTGTGCAGGTAACAGGGTCTCCAGGGAACTAGAGACACACCGACATTCCAGACAGGCAGCGCTGAACACTGGAGGGGTCCCCTCCCCATCACCGTGCTCCCCTGCAGTGCTCTCACCCACGAAGGACTAGGGCTCCCCAGAAACACTGCACCAAAGCTCACCTCCTGCTCCTCACATCAAGCACGTGCACGGCTGCCCTGGTGGCAGTGGGTTCTCCTGGAGCAAGTGGGCAGGCTTGGCGAGGACACCAGGGAGTAGCTGCCTGTTTCAGCGAGTCAGTTAGTGAGATTCTGAATTGGGGCTTCAGGTCACATAACACAGAGCTGAAAGGCGGGTGACATATCTCTGGGCAGGGGACTCCTCCAGGAGACCCCAACAAGAGGTGGCACTGATGGGGGCCCTCCATCCCACCAGATACCAGGAGCTAGAACAGACTAGGTCTCACTTACTCCCACAGCCCTGAAGATGTTATTGTCCCCATTAAGGGTGAGAAGGAGACGCTCAGTCCCTCAGGTAGGTTGGCTGAGGTGGCCCAGAAGGTTGGCTGGAAACTGGTGCTGCTCCCACTGTCTTCTAAACTCCATCTGCTCCCTCTGCACACCTGTGAACCCCTCTAAGCAATTGCATTGAGGTGCCGGTGAGGAGTGGGGGTGGAGTTTTGGCCAAGGAACCTCAGAACCTCATCTACTCCAACCTCTTGTAACATTCACAAGTTTGAGGAAGGGTGTGAGGAATGGAAAGAAGAGAAAGTAAATGATTGTCCAGCTGCTAACTGTATTATTTAGACCTTGCACATTTTCTCAAGTAAATGTACAGCATGGAGTTACATATATTAGCCCTTTTGTGATAAAAATTAATGAGTGCCACTGAGAAAAGGGAAAAGATCATTTCCCAGAGACTCAGGGAAAAGACAGATGCTATCACCGAACACAAAACTTAGCTTTTAGTCCTCTGGTAGTTGAAGAAGAAAGCGATGACAATTTCTAGCAAATATAGCAAGTACGGTCAGGAGACACTCACTTTTTTCTTAGCATTTAGAGGGAAGCACCTTGTGAAACTAACAGATGGCCCTGCCTGGGAAGGAGTGAAAAACTGATCATGACCTGGAGAAGGAGCTGTTTTCGGTGAGGCGCCCTCAAGTGCAATTCACTTTGTAAAGGCAGAGGCATTAACGTAGGAAGCAAAAAGTAATCTTAAAGAGAAGTCAGCAAGTCCGGAGTGGGGGACTCCAGAAGGAGGGGGCCCGCCATGAGACAGGCAGCTGCAAAGCAGAGCACAAATTAGACAAGTTTGCAATGAAAGGTGATAAAAAAAATAAATTTCAAAAATGAGGTGATTTGGGTGTGTGTGGCAGGGTTGGGACGAGGTCCCTGGTGGTGAGCTGGAGCCTGGGACATTGCAGCCAGCGTGGGTATCTCATTACCCGGCAGAGGTAGGCAAAGTGGAGAGAGTTCAGAGAAGGGCGCCAGGCATGATTAGCTAGCAGGAGAGATTAATTTATGAGGAAAGATTAAAAGCTAAAGTAGGATGGCTGGGCTAAGAGCAGCCTGGCTCCCAGGTGAGGAGGGGAGGTCGGGAGCACTGGGGCAGATGGGGAGGGAGGGGGGAACTATGAGGATCCCGGACCAGGCTATGAGGGGATGAAATGGGCCAGGGGGGAGGTGAGGGGGGGAATGGCAGAAACACCCACCTGAGGAGACCGCAAGGGGAACAGCCAAAATTAGAAACTAAGACAAAGCTGCCATTTCCAGGCACCAAATAGAGGCTCCAGAGCCACAACTTCTGAACAAAGAAGCATCAGCATGGGCTCTGCAGCCCCCGCCTCCTTTTTGTCAAGGGCCTATTCCTGAGGTGGAGAAGATGGGGGGGGGGGACGGGGCTTAGGCCACTTATTCAACCTTTAGTGGATCTCTGCGTGCACTTGGCAGTGTGCTCGGCATTGAGGAGATGTAGCTATGTGCTTGAGATCAGTCCCTGATCTCAAGGCGCTTGAGAAAACAGATCAATCAGTTCTTGCATGTCAATGTAATAAGTACTTCTGCCTGAAAAAATAGAGAGAGCCCTGGAAATCAGGCTGAGAAGCCAAGGGATGTCACATTCAAAGAAGTCGCAAATGAACCAATTTTGGAAGGATGATAAGTATTAGCAATAGAAGGCAGAGGGAGGGAGGAGGGAAGGAGGAAGGGGGGGAGGAGGGAAGAAAGGAGGGAGGGAGGGAGGAGGGAGCCATGAAGGCATCACACAAATCAAGAGAGGGGCCATTTCAAGGAGGAAGGAATCATTAGCAATGTGAGACACCCCCAAGTCCAAGCAAAGTGAGGACCAGAAGATCCTCTGGGTTCAAAACCCCAGAAGCCAGTGGTGACCAGCAAAAGGGGTTGGGAGGACCAGGGGGACATGAGCCAAACCGCAACAGGTCGCCAGTGCAGGCCATGACAAGAGTATCCCCGGCACGTGCACAGCAGCGTGAGCTGGTGCAGCTCACCAGAAGGCGCCTGCCCTCCCCGCAGCTCCCAGAGCCACCTGTGATGCTTCTGCCTCTGAACGTCCTTTTCAAAAATGAGAGGGGGATGGGCACAGCACCTTCACCCCTGCCTCCTCCTACTCATCTTTCTTCTCTCAGAGTGGACCCCCCCCCCGCCCCCAGGCCCTCTTGGGGCTGCTACCTGGCCTGGGCCTCCGAGAGTCCCGCCAGCAAGGGCACAGCTGCAGAAGTTTCTCCTGGTCACATGGCTGCTCACCAAGGGGAAGAGGCAGCCCAGTGATCAGGAGCACAGGGGGATGTGGACTTTCCCCAGGGCCAGGGTGGCAGGAAGTATGACGTAGCGTGCCCAGCAGATCCGGGGTGGCGCTTCACCCTGCCAGGCATGGCTTCTGTGTGTGTTTTGTGGGGCTGCAGCGTGCCCAGCTCTGCACACCTCTGCTGGGGAACTCTCCAGGCTCCGTTATACGCACGCAGACATGGGAAGCCAGAAGCAGGGAGGGGGTAAGGCACAGGCCCAGCACCCTCGTTAGTAGTTGAGGGAAGATTCAGACCCAGCAACCCCAGAATCAGGGTTGCTGTGAACAGCCATTGAGCCAGCCCTAAGAGCAGGGGGAGAAACCTAAGGAAAACCTGGCTGAGATGGGGGAGCTGAACTGGACTCCCAAAGCTGTGAGGGATCCGGGTCAGAGAAAAGTCAGGGGGCTGTTCACAGAGGGCCAAAGTTGAAATGACCCAAATGGGGCCTGGCTAAGTGGGGGCTACAATGACCCAAATGGGGCCACAAGTGCGATGGGTGTGGCAGGACACAGGAATATGCTGCATGACCCTGGGGGACAGCTTAGCCTCAGACACGCCTGCTGGACTCATGTGCGCACTGTGAGCTCTGACCTCCCCAGGGCAGGGAGGGGTGGGGGGGAGAAAAGTTTCCCACCGAGCGTGGGAAGAGCAAACTGGCAGTTGCCCTCTCTCCTGGCACAGCCTTGGCATCCCATCCCTCGTCAATTCCATTTCTCTCTGTTGACCTGTCACCACCGTAACCCAAGCTGCCGTGATCTCCTGTTTTGATTCTGCAGAATACATACGTCTGACCGCGTGGCTTAAAACCTTTCTGGACCTTCCCTTGCTTCTTAGGACCAAGCACGCTTCCTCCCTAACTCCGCCCCATCTCGCTCAGCCCCACTCCTGCCCACCTGGCAGGCACACAGGCCCTGGCACATGCCCGGCACTCTCTGGCTCGTGTTTCCTTTCTGACTTCTATCCATTATTTAGATTTCAGTTTCTTTCAAGAAGTCTTCCTCCAAATCCAACTTGGAGAACTTCTTTTGTTATTGTTTGCTTAGAACTGTATCTCTCTTTTCCATAGCATGTATTTATGCATTCTTTCTGTGATTATTCAATTCTATAAGAGTAGGAGGGTCTGCATCTGCTTTTAATCACCATGGTAACATACTTCTGGCATAGCACAGGCTGCACATTCTTATATATTGAATGAAAGAATGAATGAATGTGTGAATGAATGAGTGAGTGAGCAAATGAATGTGTGAATGAATGAGTGAGTGAATGAATGAATGAATGAGTGGCCATTGTTAGTGAGGGAAGGAAACCACATAGCCTCTCTCCTGATGGTGAGATAGGACAGGCCTAGGGACCTGGAAATGCCAAATTATGAGTAAATGAGCTCCACTTCCCAACCCAGAGTTGAGATGGCAGAGCTCCCCACAACCCCAGACTACACAGAAAGAAAGGGGGGCACTCATATGAGAGCAATTCAGACGGGCACCAGCAGCCAACTTCATTTAAAGAGGCATAACACTTTAATTATCATGGCACTCCAAAGGGCTAATCCAGCTGAAAACGAATTGCTGGTGGAAACTGCCCGTGAGGTCAGCAAGCCCAGGAAAGGCAGGGAAGACAGTGCAACTTGGAATTAGCATGCCAGAGACATCTGAAACATATCCATTGTGTTAATAGAAATGCCTAAGCATATTAGACATTTGGGGGCTTATTATTCATATTAGTTATAATATGGAAATCACATTTTATTTCTAAATTGCAATCAAATGATATTTTCTATTAAAACTTTAATAGCAAGCTAAATTAAGCAATGCTACGGGTTACATATTAGTAATCCAGTTTGGTTATCACTCATTTTTTTTTTATACTTTGCTATGAATCATCATGGGGATGAAATAAAACAAGATATTTTCCAAAATGAACTGAAAAGACTTTTTTTTGGTGAAATATAGAGAAACTGCTTAAGAGTTCAAATTAAGGTCCTCCTTGTGGCACAATGGGTTAAAATGCAGCACTGCAAACGAGTCGTAGTCGGCTCAATGGGAGTTCGATCCCTGGCCCCAGAGGTGACCCACATGGCGCGGCAGACCTCTCCTGACCCGCCCGGGGCTCCCCTCAGTGGTGTACTTCATCCACCTGCCAGTTCTACTCCCTGGTGAATACTCTCACCACTCCTGCACCTCTGGTCTGTACCCCAGTTCTCTATGTATAAATAAATAAATCTTTTTTAAAGAGTTCAAATTAGTGATACTATCTTAGTGATATAAATGAAAACAAGCACTAATGGAAAAGCTTTACATTCATGAAAATCATTCACCTTCTTCTTCTGTTTCATTTTCCTCCAAAACCGTGAGCTAGAGGGACCCTCAAGAGGTCAGTTAATCAAGCCTCCTGTCTCAAGACTTCTCATGAAGTCCTTCCTTAAAGACAGATATCCATACTTGACGTTTCTTCATCCAAATTGCAACTGACTTCCTTTGGAATGCCCACATCCTCTTGCACATAGTAAGTGCTCAATAAAAGTTGGATACCAAAGCTTGATTTGATAAGTTAATCAATCAAAATTTAGCCATTCAAAGACATCTATTGGCATTATATAAGCATATAAATCACCAAAACAATGCACACAGGAAGTATCCTTAAATATGAAGTATTTTTCTCAATAGACACAGTTCAGGGTATCAGTTATTCCCTTGTTCTGTCTAAAAGTCATTATATTGAGATTAGATAGCATTTATTGTGTTTAGCCAATGCCAGGTGCTATACCAAGCTCTTTATGAATATTATCCCATTTATTATTCTCAACAGTCAGCACGTGGGAGCTATTTTACAGGTGAGAAAAATGAAGTCAACAAGGAGACATCACAAAGCTTCAAAAGGCAGAGCCAGCCTTTGAGCCCCAAAGTCTGATGGCTCCTTGGTGAACTGACCATTTGGCTACACCGCCTCCCTACTTCAATAGCACCTTGCCTTTCCCTCCAGCATTCTGCCTGAGTCTCTGCAGACACTTGGGGAAGGTGGCGGGTTTTCTTCAGGCTCCACCTGCTCACCCTTCTCAGCATCCTCAGAAGCCATGGGACAGACATTGTCTCCCACAGGGACTCCTATATGGCCCCTATAAACAAAGCTTCCTCAGCCACCATGACCCAGTGGTACAAATTTCATCACTAGACCTTACAGCCAGAACTTCCTAGTCCTGTAGGATCCAAGAATAGGGACCTGACCAAATAGCCAGACTTACCAAAGTCTAAAGCTGCCCTGATCTTCCTCAAGCCCTCCCGGTACCCTGTGCCTCCTGTGTCTGGGCCCATCCCTGATGCTATCTGTGCCAGGATGAATGGTGAGGAGTGTCTGCACCTCCTCAAATTCATGCCACCTTGGACTTCAGAATGTGACCTTACTGTGTCTGCAGATGTAATCGAGTGAGGCTGAGGTCATGGAGGAAAGGAAGAACGTGTCCTGTACTTGGTGACTAGTATCCTTACAAGTGAAAGTGGTTCACAAATACAGAGTGACAGTCATGTGAAGACAGAGGTGGTGTTTGGGGTGATGGGGCTCCGAGCCAAGAGGCTTGTAGGAACCACCAGACACTAGAAGAGACAGGAAGCACTCTTCCCTGCGGCCCTCAGAGGGAGCCTGGGCCTGCCGATGCCTTGACTTTGGATTTCCCACCTGCAGAGCTGTGGAAGAGTAAAATGCTGTCATTTTAAGTGGCTCTGTGTACAACTTTGTTACAGAAGCCCTAGGAAGCCGATCCACTGTTTTCCCAGCCCTCAGTCCAGAGGCACAGTCCCTTCTCCTGCTGCCCCAGCACCCAGCATCTCTGTGAGGTCAGGACCCAGGGGAGACAGTGACCCACGCCAGCCCCAAACTTCCAATACCAATGCACCAAACAGTAACCCCCAGAATTGAGAGTGCGCACTTAGAAATGTAGGGCAATTTGACAGTCGCTTTAGTATCTGTTGACTTTAGCAATAAAATATCTGGAACTCATAGGTTGGATATCTCTGTTTATATCATTTTGCTAGTAACTCATTTTTACTAAATTTTGTAAAATAATCGCTCATGACACTAAGGGATAAAAGACAGATCCTTCACAGGTATGAAAATCTTTGAAGGTGATCAAGCACCTGTCCTGAATTGGGGCCCACCTTATACAAGGCAGGCAGTGTCATAAAGGGTATATTAGGGGGCTCCTATTTATGATGTACTCACCATGTTTCCTGGCACTGACCCACCATTCCTTAGGAAGCACATCCTGGGGACATCTCCAGCTGCCACTCAAGGGCGGTATCTGGTTTGCCCGGCGCCAGCCTGGGCATATTTCCTTAGACGCCCAACCTGTCCTTGATCCCAGGCCACTTTCATCTGCTGCCTAGGGCTGTGTCTTACAGAAATGTTTGTCGCTAGCTCCTGTCCCACTCCCCTGCAGCATTTGGCTTCTCTAGGGAGCAGGCTGGGGTCCTGGGATTCGGACTGGAGGGTGGGGGAGGGTGCAGCCTGAAAACTGTAGATCACTCCCTTGACAAACCTAGTCCCTCAGGCATACTCCTCCTTCAGAAGACCTCTAGACCCAGGAGATGCCTCAACACCCCCTAAGCACCAAGGTAGCTGCAGGAGCCCCACCTCTCATGCCACAAATGTGCCAACACACCCAAGCACACATTGCAAGCCCGAGCTGCACACCAGGCATGGGCCAACCCTGCCCCACTGCGCTACAAGCGTGAACACCAAGCAGGGCTGACGGACAATAGGCATTCCACGTGCCAGCCAGTGTTGAACAGCTGCACCACTTTAACTCATTTAATCCTTATAACATCTCTGTGGGGTAGATGTTCCTGTTACCCTACTTTGCAGATGAGAAAAACATAAGGTATGACATGCCTGAAAAACGTGCCCAAGGTAAGCAGCAGGTAAGTGGCTTAACTGACTCACAGTGGTCCTTTGCCTCCAGGCCCCAGGCCCTGTGCCCCGGCTTAGCCCTCAGTGGGCAGTTCTCACTGGAATAAGCCTGCACCGGTGTGGAGTGCAAGCACTTCTCATGCTACAAGCCAGCCAGGAGCTTGCAGAGTTCACACCAGTTACCAAAATCCCCAACATGCTCTGCCTGGCAGGGAGATTTTCAATGGCTTGCAAAAATCCCACAAGGGTTTGCATCTGTGTGTCTAAACTCTCACCCATTTGCACCTCCCCTCCCTGCTCCCAGCTGCCCCTCTGCTCCTTGGCCCTGCTGACCAGCCCCCTCCTCTCAGACCAGCCGGGGCACATCCACAATAGGCAGGAGGCCTCACCAGCATCAGGAGGAGAGTGACCACCCTGCTGCTCATGCCAGAGTGTCCTCTTCAGGCTTCGCTCATCTGCTCGAGAGAGGGGATGGTGATACTAAAAGGCATGAATCTTCACTGGAAAACGTGTCACACCATATAAGGCATGAAAAGGAATCATTAAAGCTCCTTTCCCCTTCTTCCCTCCTCACCTCCCCCAGTGTCATGCCCCAGAAGGAAAAGCACGACCCACTTCACCCTTGGAGTTGTGTTTAGTTCCAGAAGTTGCTCTCTGATGCGGTGCAAACGCCTCCTTACCCCAAGAAGAGAAACACTTCACCTTTCCCAGGTTATCGAGCCGTCTCTCCCCTCAGACCCCAAACCACTTGCTGAGACAAGGTCTTGAAGGGAGCGGAGCAGAGGACCCGGGCCCTGTGGCTGCCTGGGACACGCAGTCTTTGGTGGGGCAGGGGAAGGTAGAAAGGGAGGCAAGAGCCACCTGGAAGACTCATGCAAATGTCCTAATGCCGCTAAGTCCTGGGCCTTGGGAAAAAAAGGAGAGAGCAGAATGACCACCAGAGTCCAGCCACAGACAGCGCAGGAAAGAAACTTGCTCAGAGGTAAGAATCTGGCTGGAAAATATACCATGGGGCAGTGCATTCCCAGCACACAGGGGAGCCCACACCTCTTCCCTCGTAGCCAGGGCAGGTGCTAAGGACACAAACCCTCTCTCCCCTCTCTCCGCTCCCTTTTATCCCTTCTTTCTTCCCTTTTCCCCTCTGCCTTCTCTCTCTCTCTCTAGCTTCTTCCCTTTTTCTCTTAGCTCTTTCTCCTCTCTTCCTCCCCCTTTCTCTCCCTCTCTTTCCGCTCACTCCTCTCTCCATCCTCCTGCTCCTCTCACTTCTGTCTCCTCTTCTTTCCCCTCCAGGCCTTCTCCCTCCTTCTCCTCTTTTCTCCCCTCTCCCTCTTCCCCTCTCCTTTGCTCCCCTCTCCTCTCTCCGCTCCCTCCTACTGGTGTTTCCCAGTTTTAAAACCAGATTGCCATTTCGGCTGAAAACCTGTCGGCCTGTGCTGCTTTCTGCTCTTGCACTTTCGTGGGTTAACAATCCTGACGAGGATCCTGACGAGCACATCAGAGGGTGGAAATAATGCTCTCCTAATTCCCTCACTGTTCACCTATCCAGAGAATACCCTCATATAATAATCCTCCTCCCCTCCTTTCCCCGCAAACCAACAACAAAAAAACCCAACCTGTCATTTCTTTGTCCCCTGGGGTCCTCTGAGCTTCCCTTCAGAATCGGGAGTAAATTATCTTTGAGGAAGGGTTCATTAAGGATAAATAATAATTTGCACTTCTAGTGCACCTTTTGTCTAAGTATCTCAAAGCACTTTACTTAATTAATTAATTAAGAGAATTAATTAATTCGGAACACACTCCTGGAGGGAGGGAACAAATACTTAATGACACCTGTTTTCCAGATGAGTAAATTGAGGCCCAAACAACGGGCCCAAGGACACACCAGGAATTGCGGCAAAATGGAGTTGAGGAGAGGTAAGGTAAGACCAGCTTCAATTCTACACGTCAGTCTCCAGCAACAAAAGGCAGAGAGGGCCAGGCCCAGGAGGAAGGGAGCAGGAGGGTGGTAAGTGAAAAGCTAAAGCGGTGAGGTGAGCAGAGACTGAGACCGAAGAACTCAACTGAGGCTGAGGAACTAGCTAGCAAGAGCAAGGGCTGGAGTACCATCAATCTGAACCCAGGCTGGGTGAGCTCCTGCCAGGGGGTCTGAGCCCCTCCAAGGCCAGGCACCCTCACCTGAGTGACGGGCACAGGTTGGGGGTTGGCACAGAATGAAATGCCTCTGAATCTCAGCACTTCCCAAGATGCTTCCCAGAGGTCTACAGCCACCAGAGTCCCAGGCTCTGGGGCTGCAGGGAGGGGAAGCCCTCCCGGCTCAACCACTGGAGAGGAGCAGAGCTGGCGAACTGGGACTCTTTGAACATCCTTTCTCCACCCTTTCCCGGACTCTAACCCAGGGAAGCCCCTCAGCCCTTGCAGGCATCCTGGTCTGGGACATCACCTCGCCGAAAGACCCTCGCTGACTTTCAATCAAGTAGGAAACTTGCCAGTAGCCCCCCCCCCACCCCCTCTCGCTGCAAACCCTCTGTGCGGGCCCCATCCATCACCTTAGACCATCTACCCCTCAGTCCCCGACTGCTCCCAGCAAAGCTAATTAGGCCACATGTGTGTGCACACACGTACACACGCACACAGACCCCCGTGAACATGCGCGGCACTACAAATTAACAACCCAAGCTTGTCTTTTTCATTGTTTTTATTATGATGCTCCTCAATGATGTTTTTAAATGAATTTTGAATAGTCCCCGTAATTTGGTTTGTTCTACATTGCAGTGCAAGCGCCAGGGCCCCGTAGGAATTGCTGCGAGGAATACAATATTATGTGAGCATGGCTTCTGCTTGCCTTTCTGCTTCCTCATAATTAAGCTTTATTGAGTTGTAAAATGAATAACAATTAAACAAAACCTTTTTATTGATCCAGGTGCAACGTGCAGACATATAAGAAAACTTTCTCCAATTCCTGACCTCACTAAGTAACTTGTGTTTACACTCTCACCCCTTTGATCTCCTCTACGAGTGATGGATCTCAGTCAGCTGCGTTGGAGATTCCTTTGACACCATGAAGCAAACTGTCAATGTCTGTGTTGGGCAGAGACACCCTAACTCGGCCTTGTCAAGGGCAGAAATCAACCGAGATTCTCGGGGCACCTTACCTATCCCGTTGATGCTTAAAATTCTGTTATTTGGGAAGTCTACCACTTTGGAGAGGGCCTTGCACCCCGGTGATGTGCATATAACCTCAGGAGTGAATCGTATACTAGAGCCTTAAAAAAAAAAAAGCTCATAGCCTAACGTAGGTGATCAGCTCCAGGGACAAGTCCTTGGGAAGGCCTCTGCCCATGGGAAATTTAGGATATGGAGCAGTGGGACTAAAGGGGCCCAGAGCGCAGGGACAGCAAGCAGAGATCAGTCTGGAGGTAGCAAGTGGGCACTGACTCCGGGTGGTCTGGGCAGAAAGGAGGAGGCCAGAAGAGGAGTAGACCCCCTAGGAGGCTGAAAAGAGAGGTGGGAAGGGCCCCAGGTACCCCTCACTCTACTCTTCTTTCATGCCAGAGGTTCCATGAGAGCCAACCCCATGAGCAGAGAGGAGTCCAGATGGAGTTTTCAATTGCCCAAGGGCTGAAAACTAAATGTCCTAATCCCCAGCCCACACCAGTCTTCCGTAATAGGCCCGGTCATTTGTTTAACAAGTAACTGCAGGCTTTAGGGGATTCCACAAGTGAAGCCGTGTGGAAGAAAGAGCCCTGTCCCTTGTGTGCGCACCGCTAGGGAAGGACAGGGACCTGGATGGACTCAACCACCGTCTGTCACGCACTTTCCCAGAGAAATCAGGTGGCCCTCCGAGAGGAGGAGCGAGAGAGGGTGTCTGGGGTAGGTAGCTCCCAAAAGTCGGAGCCCCAAACGGCAGGGTTTATACAGTGTTCTGCGGAAGCTTGTCACTCCACCCATCGTGGACTCTCCTTATTGTTTGGGAGGGGTCAAGGTAGCCATGGCTACTGCTGTGGGCCGGGAGTGCTGCCGGCAAGCAGCAGTCTCTCCAGCGAGCAGCAGTCTCCAAGCAGCAAACTTAGCAACTTCCTGCTGCACTGTAATTTCATGTCATGGTACATTCTGGACACAAGCCCTGGCCAGGCGGTAAGGGCTTCTCCCATCCACATGGCTCTGCGTACAGGCTTCATCACCTGACTGCCCTCCAAAGGGAAACCAGTGGACACCAGGGCCCTGCATCGGGGCCTACTTATGTGTGACCTGGGAGCTTTGGAGGCTCTCTTCAGATGCCAGTATTCTAGGCAAACATTCAGAGAACCCTAGTTGCTAAGTTCCTAGCAGAGTAGCTGAGGACCGGAGAAGGAAGTGTAGCTCGTGCTTAGCATGGTTGACATGTGTGTGCACTCTTAGTCAATCTATGTACTGTGACAGATTATTATAGGTGATTTGAAACAGAATATCATGGGTGACTCAAGCAACAGAAATTCAATTCTGACAGTTTTAGACATTGGAAGTCTGAGATCTGGTTCCCCACATGGTCAGGTTCTGAGGGCTTCTGGCTGTGTCCTCTCAAGGTGCAGAGAAAGAATTCCAGTCCCTTCATCTTCCTATAAAGGAAATAGTCCCATCTCCAGGGCCCCTCCTTCATGACCTAATTACCCTAATTATTCTAAGGCCACCAATAATTAAAAAAAAAAAAAACACAAAGTATAACTGATCGTCTAAGAATGGAAAGAAAATAGAATTATATGACAATTCTCAGTTAAAATTACAAAAAGCAGAAAGAATGGAAAACAAAACTGAGAACGATGAAGACCAGCAACAAATAGAAACATCAATATATATAGTTGGGTTTTTTTAAAGATTTATTTATTTGTGCATACAGAACTGGGGTGAGGTACAGGGGTAGTGAGAGGATTCACCAGAAACAAGAGTGGGGAGCAGGCCAGGCAGATCGCGGAAGTACACTGCTGAGGGGAGCAGCGGACGGGTTAGGAGAGGTCTGCCGCGCCATGTGGTCACTTCTGGGGCAGAGACAGAACTCATGCTGAAGTGGCTTTAGCTTCTCAGTGCTATGCTAAACCGTTGTACCACCAGGGAGGGCACAATATACAGTTCTTAATCCAACTATCTTAATAAGCACTTTGAGCATCAGTGATTTAAATACATCACTGAAAAGACAGAGTTTGTCTTCTAAATATAAAGACAAATAAAAGTTAAAAACAACTGGATGTAGAAATACACACCATAAAACACATCAAAAGAGGGCAGGAGTAACTATATTAATTTCAGAAATAGACTTCAAACTGTTGGGGTAAGTAAGGGATAAAGAGGTTCCTTTAGGGCCCTCCCTGGTGGCGCAACGGATTAGAGCACAGTACTACAAGCTAGCTGTAGCTGCTTTAGTGCAAGTTTGATCTCCAACCCCGGAGGTGATCCACATGGTGCGACCGACCTCTCCTGACCCCCCCGCCGCTGCTCCTCTCTGCAGTGTAGCTCGTCGATCTGCCTGTTCTGCTCCCCACTCTGTCTCTGGTGAATCCTCTCACCACCCCTGCACCTCTAACCTGTACCACAGCTCTGTATGCACAAATAAATAAATCTTAAAAAAAAAAAAAGAGGATACTTCTCCAAGAAGGCAAAACAATCCTTAATGTTTATATGCCTAATAACAGAATGTCAAACTACATGCAACAAAAACAGAACTTCATAAAGAAATCAATCTATCATAATTGAAGACTTCTATCAGAAGTACCGCTCTAGCAGAACTAGACATATCCAGCAGGAAGAAAATCAGTAAGGACATAGCTGAACTCAACAGCACCATCAATCAACTGGATATAATTGGCATTTATAGACTGTTTCATCCAACAAAAGCAAAATAGACATTCCTCTGAAACTCAAATGAAGTTTCCACCAAGATAAACCATGCTACGGGTCATAAAACATACCTTCACATGTTTGAAAGAATGAAAATCTTACAATATCTGTCCTCAGACCACAATGAAATTAAACTAGAAATCAACAAAAGATAACTGGAAAATCCCCAAACTCATGGGGATTAAACAATATACTTCTAAATAATACATGAACTAAAGAAGAAAGCATTTGAGAAGTTTTTTTGGTATTTTGAACTCAGTGAAAATATACTTATTAAAATTTGTATGCAGCAAAAGCAGGGCTGAGAGGGAAATTTATAGCACTAAATATATATTGGCGGTGACCCTAAGCCATTCTAAATGATAGCCTTTTCAAAAAGAAAACATATTCTAGGCCCTCCCTGGTGGTGCAGCAGGTTAAAGCACAGCACTGAGAAGCTTAAGCCACTTCCGCATGAGTTCGATTCCCGCCTGCCCCAGAGGTGACCACATGGCGCGGCAGACCTCTCCTGACCCGCCCGCTGCTCCCCTCAGCAGTGTACTTCGTCGATCTGCCTGTTCTGCTCCCCACACTGTCCCTGGTGAATCCTCTTACCCTCCGCATCTCTGGCCTGTACCCCAGTTCTGTACGAATAAATAAAATAAATCTTTAAAAAAACAAAAAAAAAGAAAACATATTCTATAAACAGTCCCCCAAATGCCAGTACCAATGTCAAGGAAGAGATATTAAGGGGGGTGAAGGAGCCCATACGGTAGTGTCAGGGTGTGCACGTCTAGAACAAGCATATATTTGACTCCTCACCTCCCACATGGATGCAGCAACTGCTTCACACATGAGACTCTTGCATGAATTTGAAGACTGGTGTCTATCTCAATTTTCTATGATTTTCAGATGTACATGCTCACACACATGCTACACATATATAAAAGCATGTAGGTATGTAAATAATTTGCCAAAGAAGTTTTATAGGTGTGTGGGCAGGTGTTGATATAATGAACTACATTTGCAAGCCACATGTAAATATGCTGTGTGTACATCTGCTCCTGCATGCTTTATGTGTATCCATGTGAATGTGCGGATGTGGGTGTGAATAATAGTATCGTGGCTAGCAATGAGGAGGCCGGCAGATGGGTGACCTCTGAATGACTGACAAGGCATGAAGACCCGTGTGTCTAGGCAGATCCACTGCTGGGCAGGGAGGTCTGTGGGCCCGGAGCGCTGAGTAAATGCTTCAAGGGCATGGCCACAGGGAGAAGGCTGGGTCAGGCCATGGGGACTCAGAGCCCCAGAGGACTGGGGCAGCTGGTCTCTGGCCAAGGCCACTCCCCGGAGGAGCAGCGCCAGAACATTAGGCACAGACTCCCACTGGGGGCCAGAGCAGGAGGGCAAGTCAATACACAAATAGGCCTGAGGGTGTGAAGCCCCTGGAGGCCCCTTCCCTCCTCTCTCCAGATTTGCCCACTGGGAGCAGACACTTGGATTTATGTGAGGCCTGGGTATGACGAATATAATTGACATGTAGCTGGAGCCAGCAATGCCACTTGCAGTTATTCTGGTCAGAGGAAACTGAGGTCTGCGAATGGGCTTGTCTGAAGCCACATAAGGAATCAGCCCAGGATGATAAATTTCCTAAACAGTTATTGAATGAGTCAGTGAGTGAGTGAGTGAGTGAAGAAATTAGTGGGTAGAAGGATGCAAGGGAAGGAGAGAAAGGACTCACTGAGTGGACAACAGGGACCATCATGAGTTTATTGCATAAGCATCTACTCCTTATCCAAAGATGAAACACTCAGGGGCGAGTAGAGATGAGTTTATTAAAAGTGGGGAGCTTGGGCCCTCCCTGGTGGCTCAGCGGGGTTAAAGCACAGCACTAAGAAGCTAAAGCCACTTCACCGCGAGTTCGATCCCCCACCCTGAGGTGACCCACACGGCGCGGCAGACCTCTCCTGACCCGCCCGCTGCTCCCCTCAGCAGTGTACTTCGTCCGTCTGCCTGTTCTGCTCCCCACTCTGTCTCTGGTGAATCCTCTCACCACCTCTGAACCTCTGGTCTATACCCCGGTTCTTTATGCATAAATAAATCTTTTTTTAAAAAGTGGGGAGCTTAAGCATCCTATCTTCTGAAGGTGGAACAGTAGGCGTTGAGAGAGAAGTGTTATAAAGTACTGTGTTTTTTTATCACAATTAATTTGGAGCGTGCTCATGTACGTAAGGAGGGGTTTCATGTGGAAACGCATCTGGGTAGATACGCTGGGTAGAGAGGAAGTAGAGAAAAACCAACTGCTGCCTTCAATGACCTTCCAAGAAAATAGGAGAGATTTAACATAATCGTGTATAATCATGAGTGATTCAGTTACAGAGGATGACACAATGGATCACACCCACAATGTACCCTGAAGGGACCACGGACACAAGGCATGCTTGCCAACAGGAAGATGACAGGAGAGACTGCAGGGAACCAAGACGGACAGGCAGGTGAAGTGCAAGAGGCATCTGGAGGAGCCTAGAAGCAGCCTTGCATGTGTGTGTCTGGGTGAAGGGCTGCTATGGTTGGGGGCTGGGATTTGAATCCACATTGGGGTATATATATGTGATTCTTGCCCCCTCCATCACCCTGAAGCATGGAAATAGAAGGTCATGGTCATCTTCTGATATGACCAGATTATTATCCAGATTGGAGTGCTTGAAAGTAAAAGAAAGCACTAATTATGCCGGGAAGCTGACATCACCCCGGCCATCCTGTGCGCGCTGGGGCCTGTGGCTACTCTAGTCACAGAGGTGGGCAGCGGGCTGTCCTGGAGGCTCCAGCAATAGCAATGTGGGCATCCCAGTTCACCTCACTGACAGCAGTTCAACTGACAGCAGTTCACTCCCAAGCCATGCCCTCTTCTAGAAGATGTGCGCAGCCCCATCCCACTCTGCAGCGAAGCTGACCTTTGGGGGCAGGGGCCAGCGTTCCTGGTGGGCAAAGTGGAAGAAAAACTCCTGGGACCTCCAGGACCTTGCTGCCCTGTGGCAGGATTTGGTGCTCTGGGCCCTCGCGGTCAGCAAGCCTGCTGCCCAGCCTGGGATCTTAGCACTTACTCCATCCACTTTAGCACTGCCGTTTTCCCTGGTGCCAGCCCTGCTAGGCGGCTCTAATGGATTACTTGCATTATCTCCCTCATCACTGCTTAAATATTTATCAGACCATTATGTATTTAGTGGCCAGGAGCGGGAGGGTAGGAGGGAAGGGGCCGAAGGCCGGACAGCTTTGGCCAGATGCAAGGGTTAATTACAGATTGGATAAATCCCCCGATTTAAAAATTAAATAAATAAGCATGGTTGGGAGATTAAAAGGGAACCGTTACTCACATGTGAGGCAGTCCAGAGCAGCCCAGTCCAAGTTTTAGTGTCTTCCAGCGTCTCTCTGTATTATCCTGCTGTTCCCTTCCCCTACCTGCAAACCCGTGGGCTGCCTGAGCCTTAAATTAAAAACCATACTTAGGTTTTGCTCCTCAAGCAAACAGTGTGTGGGAAAATTCAAGCTCTCCTACAATGAGAGTCAACATCAGCCTCATAAAGGAAGTTCTGAAGGTAACTCCAGGGCTGGCACTGTGAAATATTGTTCATTATATCGAAGCAGCTGAGATAATGCTGTTTTCTAATTTCCCTTTCTCAGTCAGAAATTAAATAAAAAGTCATGTCTAAATTACAACACTGGATTGAGATCAGACGAGGGCCCCATGCAGAGAGCTCATGATCCATCCTTCCCACATTTCATAGCCATTAAAAAAGATGATCGCAGTTTTTTTCCCCTCCTTTTTCTTGGAGGCCATTTACATTTGTTCTGAACTCTCACTGTGTTTTATTTGAGTCTCTTAAAAGTGCCACTGCACATAATAAGTCAATCGCAAACTTAAATTAAGAAAAAAACAGACACCCAGGCAAACTAGAGCTCGGAATTCCAAGCTCAGCTACCTAGAGACTCCCTAGCTTGGCTGTTACCCGGGTCCATGCCCCCAGCCTGGCCCACAACGCAGGTGGCAAAGGCTTCTCTAGAGAGCCAAAGTGGGCGGGCTCTTGGACAAAATGTAAGTGCTGGACTGGCTGGTAAAGGTATTTAAAAATGCTAATGAGCCTTATTTGCATATTTTATTGAGTTTTTAGCCAACTATTCCAGGAGGGCAGAAGAGTGACGTGGCCACATTTCACGGGCAGATTTCAAGCATTGTATATGCTAGGATGTTATTTGCAGAATATTGCACAAAAGGTTGGTGCAGAATATCATCATAACTTTTGATGGAATTTTTAAAACAGCCTCATTCTGAACTTACTGTGGGCAAGTTGTAGCACTCAGATTCCCAGGCTTGAGTGTCTCTCTGCAAAGTACCAGGTAGAAGTGAACAGAGGTGGTCTCTTCCACAGTCCTGAGATCCTAGCTGTTCTTTTCAGCCAGGACAAGAGCACTTAGATTTTACTTATTATTGTTTTCAGTTACAGTGTTTTTTATTCTGGTAACACTTGGTTACTGGTTTGTAGCCCTGTATATGACTTAAGGGTATAGAAGTTCACACCTCTTCAGAGGTTAGTCACTAGTCTTCGTGACACACGTACCACCAGAATACCCATAATCCTTCAACATAGACCCCTGGCCCCTGCCTTCTCTGCTTTGGTCATTACCCCATCCTTCCTTCAAAGTAGCCTCAGTTTTGCAATCAGATTTTCATGGTTTGAAAATGCCGAAAAAATTACCATGATTTGAGAGTTGTCAGAGGGCACAGATACTAGAGGCTCAAGGGAGGTGGCTGCATTCATCAGACAAGACTTGGCAGAGCAGAAGCGCTTGGTCTGGGCTCTGCAGACCAGGCAGGATCTAACAGCAAGGACAGGAGATGAGAGGACACTCCAGGAAGGAGCCAAGTTTGAAGCAAAGGTCAGGGAATGGGATACGCCGGGCATTTAAGGATGCAGCAAGCAGGTCAAGACAGTATTTGAGGAGGTCTCCTGCCTCCACAAGCAACCTGACTGTGCCTCTTCAGGATGCCACTCTAGGGTGGACAGGGCTTGAAAGAATAGGCTGTCATCCCTGTGGACAGTGAAGATGACCCAAGGCATCTGACCCACACTGCCCATCAGGGCTTGGGCCACCGTCACTGAAATACAAAGACTGATAATCTGCTGAGGCAAGTCAGTAGTTATGGTACCAACAGTCATGGTGATCAGAGAAGAGAGGTAGGGAGAATGGGATTGTGGGCATGGTGGCAGCAGCCCTGGAGTGAACTTTGTGCTGGATGTATGCTTTTGTCTCTTTGCAGAGTTTGTATTCAAGTGTCAACCAAGTCAGCTGCAGAGTGAAAACTCCAGCAACAGCTCTACATTGTGCAAACAAGAGCACCATCACTCTTCGGAGTCCTGGACATGAGTAAGTTCCACTGGATTGAAACTCATCTGCATCATCACAAAAACTTTCAGCACTATACTTGTCAATGAAAGAAAGGAAGGCTGTTAAATTCTTTAAATATAATTTCAACTGCAATGAATCTTTAATGGTTAGAAAAATGGCTTTAAATTTTTTATCACCCACTTGTGCAAACCAAATTTCTTATCAAGGGTGACTACCAAGAATTGTTAGAGTTCAGCACCGAGAGTCTTGCTCAGGCCTGGTGCACAGCTGTACCAGATGGAAACCTTCATGTGAACCCGCTACAAATCAGCAAGCTTGGGCGGAAGCAAGTCCAAATTTCTGTTAAAAATAGAAAAATGTTTGGGCCCTCCATGGTGGCGCAGCAGGTTAAAGCACAGCACTAAGACACTAAAGCCACTTCAGCACGAGTTTGATCCCCACCCTGGAAGTGACCCACATGGTGCGGCAGACCTTTCCTGACCCGCCCGCTGCTCCCCTCATCAGTGTACTTCGTCGATCTACCTGTTCTGCTTCCCGCTCTGTCTCTGGTGAAACCTTTCACCATCCCTGCATCTCTGGCCTGTACCCCAGTTCTGTATGGACAAATAAATAAATCTTTAAAAAAAATAGAAAAATGTTTTATCCCAATTTGATATATAATGTCCTTCCTAATCTCTCATATTTTATGTCACTTTGTATAACACAGGGAAAATGGAATGGCATTTTCCCCAAGCTCTGGACCAAGCCCTGGGCTGTGGACTACAACCTACCGTTCACATGTGTCATGAATTTTAAGTCAGGAAGCTCTACTCAAACATATCTTATTTTATCCCTATGGACCACGGTGGTATATGACCTTGGCCAGTCACCAGCTGTCCCTTGCCATTGTCTGTGGGTCAGTGTGGCCCCAGGGCTTCCTGACACCCACTGGAAGGACCCAAGCATAGGGGCTAAAGATGGCACCATATGGCCCTAAAGAGGTTCCCCTGTGGTTATTCCATGGATACCCTCTTCTCATTAATGCTGCTCATGACTAAGACCCCACTGGTAGCAAGACATGGTATCATGAAGGAAGAAGGGTGGCATGGGAGATGGGGAGACACAACTCCCCAAACACAAAGGCTTACTGGCTTACACGGTCCAATGCTCCTGCTTTAGTTCTTCTATGGTCTCTTCTCCACCTCTGGATTTTAAATAACTTCCTGAACTATAAATGCAAAGCGCTCCAAATGAAAACTGATTGATAGCCTCATGTAATTATATAATAAAAGCACACCAATATGCATATACATTATGTGTGGGCTCAAACATCTATATGCATCTGTATCTATTCCAGAGGGAGGAATATGCAATAACGTCTCCTGAAACAAATTGTCAAGGTGTCAATAAGGAATCTCATAATGAATGTGTGGGTGTGATCTGGGGTAATTTCATCACAATTATGTTGCTTAGGCTGATTTCCCAAGACAGGTCTTAAAGGCACAAGTCCCATTCCCAAGCGGAAAGCTGGGTGTTTTGCTTTCTGTGGCATCTTCAAGGCATCACATTTCCAGACCAAAACGTCTTCCCCCAAGCAGCCAGGCGAATCAGGTAATCAGGCAATGTTAGGAGCTTCAGGCCACTGTTACAAGCTTTAAAAACCTTGGTGGGGTCAGGGTGAAGGTAGGGGGACTGAGGGAGGTAGTGGCTCTGTCTGACCCCCAACAAGGTTGGCAGCTATTCAGGCTAAGAAAAAAACAGCAGTGTCACCCCACCAAGCAAGTTCAAAGTCCTAACAGTGAGTACTGACTACATCAGACACTCCTAAAACTCTAGAGGAAAAGCAAAGTGGGGGGACTGGATGTGTGTGTATACTGGAGGGGAGAGGGGGCTATATGTAGCCCTTGCGCCCCAGGAATTCCCAGACTCTCCAAAGAGACAGATGCATGAACAAGGGCTAATACTTTGTAAGAAACTGAATGCAATAGAGGACACAACCATGACCACCAGAGAGGGAAGGAGGACCTAGGAAAGACTGCAGGCCTCAGATGGGGTTTGACAGTAGAATATAAGTGCAATCAGTGTGGAAAAGATTGTTTTTGCATAGCACCTTGCTCCAAGCTGAGCACAGCTAATAATGCAATAATGATGAACGACTCTAGATGCCATTTGGGAGTCCAGCAGGGTGAGGGGCCCCGTTGTCCATCTCTGGGTCCAGGACACAGAACCTGCTGTCAGGAGAGCCATTTGGGGTCCAGGAAAGTGTGCAAGCTCCAGGCTGCAGGTCAACACTGTCTGGGCCATTCACTGCAGCTACGTCCAGAGAGCTCTGGAGACAGACTGAAAGAGAACAAGAAAGGAGAGAACTACATGCTGAGAAGGCTTCCACAGGACACGGGAACCAGTAGCCACCATTTACTCTGCCTCCCAGAAAACATCAAAATCTAGACTAGCCTGTTCACACCAGAAACCCGCAAGTTTTTGTTAACGCCTCCTTGACCCTCACCCTTGCAATGCCCCTCACAGCCTCCTCCACCTGCTCACTCCCATCACTGAATCCCCTCAGCACGACTTCTGGAACGTTTCCTGATTCCCAGGGCCACTGCCAAGCTGTACCGGACTGGCCCCAGTCCCCTCCACTCCACTCACCTGCCTGTTACCAGCATGACTTAAAAAAAGAAAAAAAGCTTTATTTATTTATGCTTACAGAACTGGGGTACAGGCCAGAGGTGTGGTGGGTGAGAAGATTCACCAGAGACAGAGTGGGGAGCAGAACAGGCAGATGAACTGAAATACACTGCTGAGGGGAGCAGTGGGTGAGACAGGAGAGGCCTGCTGCGCCATGTGGGTCAGCTCCCTGGCTGGGGATGGAACTCATGCTGCAGGGGCTTCGCAATGCTGTGCTCTAACCCCTTGCACTACCAGGGAGGGCCTAGTCTCCTCATTCTTATCTGTACCCCAACAACTAGATTAGGTCTAGGGCGGGGTAACAGTTCACCCAGAATACCCCTAGACTTGACAGGTGAGTTGAAAAAAGATGGGAGCTACAGCACTGCCTGGCAAACTGGTGTTCATCACAGAAGCTTGGATCCCAGGTGCAAGCTCTTCAGGGAGTGTGGGATGTCTCTGCCCATGGAAAGGAAGCTGACCCCAGCCCCAGCAGCCCTCAGGCCAACTATCAAAACTCTCTTAAGTGAATGATATCTTTTCAGTTCATAGAATATTTTTTTAAGGATTATCACGTCTGGCAAATAGAAACTTATGAAAATTCCACCCCTTTGTCTAGGGATGACTTCTGAATTCTGAATAAATGAGAATCAGCAGGCTGCTTGCCATGGTCCTGAGATGCAGCCTTATGTATAATCTCTGTGTTCTCCTCTGATTATGTTCTTAGGCTAAAGCTCTAGAAGCAGAACTACAGATTTTTACAGTGTGACATTTTTAAGACTTTTAATAAAATTGTCAACTTTACTTCCAGGAAATTCACACACATATCAGTCCCACTTTTATGAGATGAGCAGCTATTTCACTATGCTCTTGCTAACACAGTAGAATACATTTGTAAAAATTAGAGTCATGTTTTGATTTGTAACTCATCAAGAACTGGGAATGTTGAGTTTTTTCATGAATATAGACTCTTCTGTGAATTTCCCATTAATTTTCTTGGCCTGATTCCTTATTGGGTTTCCTGTCCAGCATTACAGATTTGTACAAATTTATTTTCATATGTTAACTTCCTTAGTCCTTTGCCATGGGTTGCAAATATCCTATCTCTTAATAAATGTGATTCCTCTCACCCCAAGATTAGAAGTGAAAGAAGGAAGTTTCATTATCATTGAATGCTGTTTAAAACTTCAACATCATTAAAAACTTAATTTACAGCCCTGTGCTAGGTGCTTCTAGACATGTCACCTGTCCTCTAGAAGTTTGTGATCTGGTTAATCTAGTGAGGACAATTAGTCGCAAACACATACAGGAAGCATTAACAAGTCAGGTCTTTAGGAAAAGAGGGGACGTGAACTGACCTTGAGGACTTGCACAATTCTCCAAGGACAGAAAAAGAAGGGGGACAAGATATCTCAGATGGAGAAGAGAGTGAGCACAGGAGCAGTGGGAAGGTTCAAGGCAGGTTGAAGCAAGCCTGTGGAGTCAGGTGTGCGTGGGGTCTGTGTTGGTGTGAGGTAGGGAGCCGGGTCAGCTGTTCAAGGCCTGAGAGTTCCCGGACTTCTCCACTCCACATCTCACAGAGGCTGATGCTCTCTCCTGGCTCAGCCAAGCAGGAGGCTTTGTCTCTGAGCCCTTCAGCTGAGTGTGCATGCAGTGTACGTTCACTCTTTTATGATGGCTGCTGTTTGTCAGAATTGATTAGCCTTTCTGGGTAGGAGCCATCTGCTGTTTGTCAGGCTCCTTGTCTCACCAGCATGTTGATTTCAATAAATTATTACAGCACTTGGTGTTGGCTGGATAGGTTGATGCTGTATAGCTCACATCCAAATCAGAGCTGACAGAAACCCACTTACTGGTGTGTCCCCCTCACCATTGTCTTCTCTCTTGGTCAACTGCATCTAAAATGAACCACAATGGTATTACCGTGGGTTTCCCAGGACATTCTTCCCACCTCTTTCTTCTCTTTCTTCTACTCACAGTACCCAATTTCCCTGGACCAAGGGCTGGTGGAAGGTGAGCTCCTAACTCAAGCAGACTGAAAGTGTTTTCCACTGGAATTGCAAGCATGAAGGCAGTGTATTTGGAACAGTCGGTAGTCATCGTTGATGGAATGTGGAAAAAACCAAGCAGAAATGGGCAAAGATGAGACACAGACAATGTCCAAGAGATATGGAGCCCTTGGTTCCTACAACTCTTCCTCACCTCTAATAGCTGCATCAACTTCTTCCTTGCTTTCTCTGTCATTTTGTTTAAGGTCATTTGAGTTGTTATTCTACCACCCACAATAGAGGGACCCTCAATATACCCAACACTATCAATACAGTTGCAGAAACCAGGAATTGAGAGTCATCCTCAAATCATTCTCTTTCATCCCTCAATAAATCAATCACTGAATCCTCTTGCTTGTGTCTTTAAAATGTCTTTTCAATTCCTCCATTTTCTCTCTAGTTATCTCTCATCTGGGTGGCACAATAGCTTCCTAACCAGTCTCCCTGGGACTTTAGCCCCTCCCAATCTATCTCCTACAACTTGAGAGTTGGTCTTTCTAGAACTCAACTTTGTGACAAAAACTATAGAAGGCATAGATTACCCATGAGCCAACCTCAACATCAAAGGACACAGGCCTGTCCCTATCTTCTCAGTTCCTACTTCTAGTTCTTGACATCCAATTGCCCCCTAGTCCCCTCCAGCTCAAAGCCCTTCTCAGCCTTGTCTATCTGGTTTCTCTTCACATGGCCCATCCTTTGCAGTCTCCAGAGCCCTGCCCTGACAGCAGGAGCACAGTCTTCTACTGGCATTCCTGGGCTTCACGTTTGAGTTCATGACAGGGAGAACTTGTAGCAGAGCAGCGAAAGCATGGACCCTGGGTTAGCTGACCTCAGTTCCGAGTTCTGACTCTCCTTTATTAGCTGTGAGAGCTTTAACAAGTCACCTAACCCTGAGCTCACTTTTCTCAGAGATATATGAGTGTAGCTATAAAGATCAAATGTAAGAATGCGCGAAATTCTTAGGTAGAATATAATACAAAGTAGATGCCCAAACAGGCTATTTTAATCATTGCATTTATAGCTTTACATTGTCAGTATATGAACATGTTTCATTGTCAGTATATGAACATGTTTCCTCCTTCATTTGTTCCTCCCCAGCCCACATCATGAGCTATTTGAGGTCAGGGGCTGGGTGCTTCTTCTCATTCTGCTCAATACCTATGACACACTGCACTGTTTCTGACTCTGAGCAGCGTGCAATGAATCTATTCACCCACTGTATTCCGCTCTAATCACTGCTATTTTACTGCCATTATGACTGGAACTCCTCGTGGCTCAAAACTGACTAACAACAGGATCTTCATAGGAAATAATTTAGAAGTGACAACTAGTGAATAGAGAATACAAACATGTGTTCCCCAATAGAGCAAATACAATTTGTTGTCTATATAAAATCCCTTTCCCCATTCTTCTTTGCCAACTAAACTCTGATTTTGATCAGGCTCTTCTCTCAAGGAAGCGATCTCAATTCACAGGTAATTTTCTTTTTTAAAAAAATCTAAGCCAGGCATGATAATGCCTGTCCCCTTGCTAGAGTTTAGTAGGGGGTGGGCATAAGTCCCCAAGAGCAGTATATGCCAAGAGCAGGTAGTCCTCTGAGGAACTTTAATAGAAGGTTCCCTTGTTCTTAAAAAGAGACACGAGGAAGAAACAACCCCTTTTCTTCTACTTCCACATTGTCTGCAAAAGATGTCACCATCATTTGGCAACCATAAAGAAGTCCCAGCAAAGGATGAAGGAAGAATGGCAGGGCAGAAAAATGGAAAGAACCTGGATCCATAATGACATTAACGGGCCATAGAATTCACCAACCCTAGAGCAAATCTACTGTAGAACTTCTTCTTTGATGAGATAGCAATGTTTGCTACTGTCCACATCACTTACGTCATAGTTTTCTATTATTTGGGGCCAGAGCGTCCTATCAGGCTCACCTAACTTTACAGCCTTTCTCTCAACCTGTCTCTGCTCATCCCGTTCTTGAAGGTCAGATAAGGTCTTGCTCCCCCATACCCATTTTCACATATGCTTCTCTCTCTTCTTCAAGTCTATAATTTATTTCACTCCTTTTTCTCCCAGCTAAATTTCACTTGTCTTCTAAAGTTTGATTCACTTTCCTTGAGGGTTAGTTATCGGAACACAGCTAGGCTCTTCTTCAAAGCACTCGGTGGTTCCTCTAGAGATACCATAGGTAAGTCCCCCTTATTCTCCTCCTCAGAATCCCCTGAGTACAATCTCCCCATCTTAAGTCACATTTGATATCATCATTGATCTTATTCTCCCCAGCTACAGAGAGGCCCTCAAGAGTAAGAATGGCATCTCATTCCCCAGAACCCCTTGAACCTAGCTCATTGCCTGGACTGGAATATGATAAGCACTCGAAAGATGGCAACTAGATGACTAGATTCATGGGTGACTCATAGTCTCACAGGCTCATACACTCACCAGGGAAACCAGAGTAATGTGAACAAACATGGCATGCCAAAGAAGGATGAACCCACATGCGATGCACAATTAAAGACATACATATTAACACAACTTTAAGGTATCATTACATGATATTAAGTTTAAAGAAAATAAATAAAACATATACAATTCTATTGGGTGGACTGGGGGAAATAGTAAGCCTATGTACTGTCAGAAGCATTGTAAATTGGTTCAATCTATCTGGAGAGCAATAAGGCAATATGTAACAAAAGCTATAAAACTGCTCATACCCTTTGACATAGCAATTCCACTTTAAGGACTATACCCTAAGGAAATAACCCAAACCAAAAAAAAAAAAAATGGCAATTTATATGAAGACATTTATAGTAACAGTATTTAGAATACAGAAACAGAAAAAATAAAACATTAACTACCTAAGCTGTATTGAGACAGCAAAGCAAAGTGGATTATGATAGTTTTAGGTAGGAGCAAAAACTAGCAACATCCGCATATATAAATGCATATATAAAATATGATAAATGAGAAAATATCAAATAGCAGCAACATGCTGATTTGAATGATGTAAAATTTTATTTGAAAATATTTGTCTACACATTGCAAAAGACATTGAGGAGAAATAAAAACATTGTTTGTAGGTCATTGGTACCTGCATTTTCATGGAATTCAATCCTCCTCTCTGGCGTCCGTGCATCTTGCCTACAGTGCAAACAAGCTTCCGCTCCCTCTCCAATCAGCATGATGTTGTCAATATACTGAATCAACCTCATGTCTTGTAGGATGAAGATGTGATTAAATATCTCCGCGCCTGAATTGTGACATAGAGAGGAAAAGCTGAAGCAATAAAGTGTACCGCAATCCTTGCCAGGTGAAAGCAAACTGTGTCTTCTTCTCAGAACTGAATTTTTAAAAAGCAGTAGCAGTATAAATAGCATCCGAGGGTAGGTTATTTTCTCCAGCAATGCAGCCATATCTGGAATAGCTGTAAGTGGAGGTCACTTCATCATGGGTATAATAATCTGATGCCATTTTCCAAGATAGATCCACTTTCTGCACTGGATAAATGAGTGATTTAAATGGGGCTATGTTAGGGATCATGACACCTGTACCTTTTGAGGCTTCAAAGGATTTAATGATTTCCCCAGGGATAAAGTATGGTTTTGGATTTCTACTTTGCCTTCTATCTGGCATTTTCTGACCAAGGAAACTTTAAGGAAATCAATGTTATCATTCTGCCTGGTACCAAATATATGTATTCTAACTACTTAGTCAGGAACTTAGGAAGTAACACAGAATGGACTTGGGGGTCCAGTAAACAACCATGATGTAGGATATTTCACCTATGTCTTAAGTCCTGGAAGTTCCCTTACAGACCATTAAACCTCAGTAGTATACTGGTTCCCCAGGAATTAGCATGGAATGAGTGAAATATCTAAAAGTTATAGGTATCTCCTTTCCTACGAAGTCATCACAATCTTGATAAAACGCTCCAAATCTCTGGAGAAAGCCAAGAGTAGGAGTCACATATATAGTCATGAAGAGTCACAGGGTCCTACCTTTAATGGTTCTGGGTCTCTGACTTAAGATTAAAAATTGGGTGAGGCCCTCCCTAGTGGTGCAGCGGGTTAAAGCACAGCACTAAGAAGCTAAAGCCACTTCCGCATGAGTTCGATCCCCGCCTGCCCTGGAGATGATCCATATGTTGCGGCAGACCTCTCCTGACCCGCCCTCTGCTCCCCTCAGCAGTGTACTTAGTCTATCTGCCTGTTCTGCTCCCCGCTCTGTGTGTAGTGAACCCTCTCACTGTCCCTGCACCTCTGGCCTGTACCCCATTTCTGAAAGAGAAAAAAATAAATAAATAAAAATAAAAATTGGGTGAGAAGCAATGGCTCTCCGTAGTTAGTGATTCAAAGGAGGATTCTTTTCTCTAGATCTAACATTAGTTACCTATCTGTTTTTTCTTTATATGGGTTAAAAAGCTTTTTTGAAGAATGCCTGCCTATTTCAGTGTAAAAGACTTCATAACCAATTAGTTCAAGGCAGCTATAGGCCTTTGGATTGTCCTTATTTTCCTACTGCCCAGCCTCTGCTAAGGAACTAGGCACTCTCAGCAGGGTTAGACACTCTCAGCTGCTTGCTCGGTAGCCACCACTTCCTCCTTGCTCACAGAAGCTGAATTGTTGCAGTACAGTAACGTGCCCTGCTAACAGGTCTCAAGATCTCAACATTTTTTTTAAAGACTTACTTATACATACAGAACTGGGATACAGGCCAGAGGTGCGGGGGCAGTGAAACCATTCACCAGGGACAGAGTGGGGAATAGAATAGGCAGATGGATGAAGTACACTGCTGAGGGGAGCAGAGCGGGTAGGTCAGGAGAGGTCAGCTGAGCCATGTGGTTCATCTCCAGGGCCAGGGACCGAACTTGCATTGAAGCGGCTGAGGCTGGCTTGCAGTGCTGTGTCCTGCCCATTGCACCACCAGCGAGGGCTCTCAAGTTTCCAACTTCTCTTGCAGTTGTAGTTACGTCACTTAGAATGCTACATCAGACAGGTCTGTGGGAAAGCTGGATTCAGAAGTGAGCAAGATGAAGAAGAGGGCATCCCCTGGTGGTACAGGGGTTCAAACCTCAGAGCTATCAAACCATTACCAGCCACTGAGGCATGAGTTCAATCCCCAACCTGGGAGGTGACCCACGTGGGGCAGAAGACCTTTCCTGCCTCTCCCACTGTTCCCCTCAGCAGTGTATTTCAGCCTCTGGTGAATCCTCTCACCCCTGTACCTCTGGCCTACACCCCAGTTATTGTATGCATAAATGCATGATTTTTTTTTTTAAGTGGAAACTAAATGCCATGGAACTGACATGTTGCAAGCACATGGTAGAGATACCCAGCTCTCCACCAGGGAGTGGGCAGAGGGCTTGGTGTCCAGTTCTGAGCACTGCCAGCGTCAAGGAGCACTGGTCTTCCACTAAAGCCCCCCACAGCCCCAGTCTTTGCTGGTTAGTCACTCCCTGTGCAGCACATCCCGTGTGGTACCTAGTATCCTCTTATACAAACCCTTTTCTGCTTAAGCCAGGCTGTGTAGATTATGTTGCAATTACGAACATTAAATAATACATGTGCCACGTTCCTCTGGAGGGTGTTGAAGTGTCACTCCTGGATCTCCTCTCCTGGGGATCCTACCATCCCCTGTGAAATCAGGGATCCCATTTCAGCGCGAGCACTCTCAGCATCAAGGGCCTCTACAGCGCTCCTCAAATATGTTGACACTCTCCGAAGCGGTATTGCTCGGGGTCTTGCTAACAGAGCACTTTCAGTTCCTGCTAAGGGAGGGGTGAGTCGTTTGCCTAAGATAAATCTATGTCAACTTTTTTATCTACCTAAGTTTCTGATAACTTTCTATTACATCAGACTTTTCTGGCATCTTATTTTTATTACTTTTGAGTCATGATTGAAGACAGGATTCAGTAAGCAATCTTAAAAAATAATTAGAAATCCCAGATATGTGAGCATGTATGTTGAATCAAGTATCTTTCATGAGTGTCCCCAGAGTTACAGTTTCAGCATGACCTCAATGTATAGCCTTCCAGAGTGGGAAGACCTTGTAGATACTGGGTTATCAAAAGGAATAACAGTTGTTCTTACAAAGATCAATATCAGTTCTCAAAATGTTCCCCAAGATCCAGGGTTTTCTCTAGGAACCAGGATGGCAAGTTCAATCATCATCTTCTGTTTCAAAATATATTCCAAATTCAATGGATAGGCTGCCAGGTAAACTTTCAGTTGAGGAAGCTATCTAACGTTTTTTTTAAGAGGTTGGAAACTACTGATATCTTTGAAATTCACCTGGAAGTCTCCATGGTTTCCCTCGTTACTGTGATGGGTTTGATGTTTCTCACTAGAATCCCATGGGGAAGTGCCACAAACGGTTGGCTGTTTTTAGGTTTATTTTCTCCAAATTCAGTGAACATATCAGGAAGCCTTCCAAGAGTGTGTTTGATTTTCTAAAGTACCCTGTGACATATACTTCTCTTGGCAAAGGGCAGAAGCTGGCAGCCCCTAGCAGTAGGTAAACAACAAAATGTGTTTACGATGTGTGGGTAGCAGGGACCACATGAACTGCAATAGCCAAGTGACTCTGGGGCGGAGGCCAGGCTGGAAGCATCGTATGCCCACTAGTGCTGATGAAGGAGGCCCAGGTGTTTAAGAGCATAGCTCTGAACTCAGTCTGTCCAAGTTCAAACTCAGTGCCACCATTTCCCAGCTATGCAACCCTGAAGCATGCTTTCTCCAACCGCAAAATAAGGGTGGTAATAGTTACTGGGGGTGGGGGTGAAATAACGGTATTTAGCAGAGGGACTAACAAACAGTGATGATTATTAATGTTGAGAAGTTGGTCAATTGGATTTGCAAACCACACATTATTAAGGGAGAAAAATACCAGCTTTGCTTACTTTTGAAAACAGTGCAAAGGGACTATTATGCAAAGAATCGGGCTGGCACAGAAATAAGAAAATACAGCCCTAAAGACCCTCCTCTGCTGGCAACAGACATTCTTCCTTTCAAGTCTCCCTCCTCTGCCTCTTGGTACCTTTTCTGTGGACTTCCTATAAGGCTCTTGCCACCCGAAGTTATTTAGTAGAAAA
The DNA here is from genome assembly GCF_000260355.1 of Condylura cristata. Classification (NCBI taxonomy): domain Eukaryota; kingdom Metazoa; phylum Chordata; class Mammalia; order Eulipotyphla; family Talpidae; genus Condylura; species Condylura cristata. Next base: position 30,098,972 of record NW_004567117.1, on the reverse strand, counting down.
TCTGAAAAGCAAAAGAGACCATAGAAATTATTTGATCTACACCTCCTGATGGCTACACTTGTAACACCATTGGTAAATAAAAGCTTCATGTTATATTTTTAAACCTCAGGTGCCTGAGGTTTAAGCTCTCTTCCCCTGTGATGGAGAGGATGGACATGTAACCGGTGGGCAAACAATCCATGCCTCTGCATAATGGTCCCTTTGCACTGCTTTCAAAAGTAAGGAAAGCTGGTATTTTCCCACTAAATAATGTGTGGTTAGCAAATCCAATTGACGAATTTCTCAATGTTAATTATCATCAATGATTGTTAGTCCGTCTGACACATATTGAGCAGTTCACAGGCTCATCTAATCCTTACATCTACCTCCTCCTCTATCAGGTATCCATAAGAAAACTGAGGCTCTAAGAGAATAAATAAATTGTGCAAGGTTACATGACCAGCAATAAGCAGATGGGATCTGAACCCAAAGTAGATGGCTCCATACTTAGACCTATATTCACTTAGATTTAATCAAGCTACAATTAGTGACTTGCAGATTCTTAAGTGGTTAAGGCAGACAGGTAGCCTCTGTGAGTGCTCACAGAGAGAGTCAAAGAAATCCTTCATGAAGATGTGATCTATATACACAATAAAATACTACTCAGCCATAAAAAAGATAAGCTCATGCCATTTTTAGCAACATGGATGGAGCTGGAAGGGATGATGCTAAGATAAATAGCTAGAAAGAGAAAAATAGTGTGCGGTTTCACTTATATGTGGGACATAGAGAAACCAAAGGGCCAGGAAAACATCAAAACCAGCCTTTGAAAGCTGACCATAGCTCTGAGGCACCTGGCGTGGGAGAGGGGAGGGAAAGATGAGAATGGGGAAAGCCGGAGCACCATAGACCATGGTGGAGGGCTGTGCAGCCTGGATTTGAATTGACCAGGTGAATGAAGACTTCATCAGTTCCATGTTAACATCTGCCCAGGGACAAAGGCAACCTCCAAAAATCATTCAGGGGGTAGGGGGTGGGTGAATAATCATGAGGGAGTCCCACTCATAAAAGTTGTGAGTCTGTCACTAAATCCTCCTCTGAGGATGTGCTGCACCATCATTACACCAGCCTGTGACAAGCATTTCTCCAGCTTCATCTGCCTTCAATCTGCCATGGGCTGGGCTCTGCCTTCTTAAGTGGGCTCAACTGAATTACAGGCTTCTGTGGTGATGTGGGACTGCAGTGAAGCTCCATTTTATGTTCTTAAATATTCATAAGGAGCTTTGCAACATTAATATCTTAGATGGCTTACAAGAACACTTAAATACTGGGTCTTCACTCCCCTCCCTCCTCCCCAAAAGTCCCAGCCTGTTCTAATTTGTGTAATGCATTGGGCCATTTTAATAATTGTCCAGGGATTTATTTGGTGGTTCTGCTGCCCTGTCGCACAGGGTGTAATTACGACCCTAGCTTCCCTTATCATGCACTAATCCTGCTTGTTTCACTGGCAAAGAAGCCAAGATTGGAAAGGGCAAATGCAGGACAAGGCCAATACCCAGGAATTAAGTTATGGGCCTCAGCCATTTCTCTTAACCTTCCTGTACCTCCTCCAGCTTCACCACTGCTGAATGGGGAGTGAGCAGCCGTCGCGGTGTCTAGAGGATGTTTTTAATTAAAGAGCATGTTTTATCAAAAGGAGAAGATTCAAGAATGGGAGATCAGGGCCATCAATGAGTACCCAAACAATAAACTTTTGGCACACGCTGCTTAGAGGCATAGAGACACGTCCTATCCTAAAGTGGCATAAAACTCTGTTGTCATGGTTTGACATGAAAGCAAAACTAAATAGAAGCTGCCAGTTGTAACTGGGAGGAGGGGGAGATTGGGTACCTTAGAATGCCCTGAAATGTTCTGATATGGTCCAAATGCCATGGATTGGGCAACAGTGCAATGAAATTGCTCTAACTCTGGATACTTCTACAGAAATGCAGTGCAGGGTCTCCATGGGAATCACCATGATATCATTTTGTATAGAGTCAGGCATTACTGATGGTACTTGATCACCTCTTGCCCAAGGGCAGGGCAAGAAAGAAGATGGGTGATGCGGTGAGAATAGCAAGACAGGTAGACTCCATGTCAATGCACAGAAAATGCTGGGTACCAGGGTTCTGGGTTGGACCCCAAGGTTATGGAACTTCACTTCTGGATAATGCCAATAGAGATAAGCCAAATACATGGAGTAGAGTATCAAGCTCCTTAGAGGTGAATGTGGGCAACAGATTAATCCAAAACTGACTAAGAATATCTATGCTTTAGGATTAAGCCCTCTGCCACTAACTACTGTCCTGTTAAAGCCACGTTTCTATCATTGTAATCATGTTCATGTGTGAGAGGCTGGCAAAGCTGGGTGCTGGCCTGGAGCCATAGACCAAGCCTCAGCTTCACCTCTGCCCTCTTTACACCCCCTCTCCAGCCTGGCCCCTCACACAACCCTCACTTAACCCTGGCAGGCAGTCTCTGTCGCAGAAGCAACCACATCAACCCCATCTGACATCCTGGAGAGAAGTCTTCCAAGTTCCAGGAATTCTTTCCTCAAAAGCAGTAACCAGAGAAGACATCCTGGCAGAGGTGAGATTTGCACTGGACCAAGCGGAGCTAGTGAATGGGACAAAACAAATCCAAGAACATAGAGGAGGACTGTGGTAGCAAAACTTTTTGGCAGGTAAGCCATGCTCCGGGATGATTAATTGGTTTGCCTTTGGGGACAATATTTATTGGGCAGTGATAGGGGATAAAGCTGGAAAGACTGAGGCTAGCCCCTCGTCCTTAAATCAGGGCATAGTGAACATTAGAGACCCAAACTGAGGTCGCCTCATATCTCTGCCCAAAAGAGATGAGGAAGCAAAGAATACTGATCATCTTTTTTCTGCTTTCCCCATCTGTCCTCTGCCTTCTTTCTAGCAGACATAATTTGGACACCATGGAATAGTCACTCCACCCTGTCTTAAAGTGCTCAACGACCCACATGCATGAATGAGAAGTTTTTTCTAGCTGGAGCACTAATTATCATACATTACTCTTGCTCACTCACATTCTCCCCGTTAATCTCCTAAGGGCACAACAAGACATCTCTATTTAGAGGAGAAAGGTATCTCCTCTGCCATCACTGCACCTCCCTAAGATGAGTCCTTCCCAAGTGTATTAACTGATTGACATAATCAATCAAACCCTCAGAACACTTCCAGACCAGACTCAGAACAGGGTAGGATCAGATCAGTCAAAGGATCTAACAAAGTCCCTACGGCTTGACCTGCATGATCATGCATAACCCGCTTGAGAGTCTGAGCCTCAGTTTCCCCAGCTACAAAATACGGGGGTTGGAGGGGACCCTGGCACTGTCCACCTTTGTGATCTAAGACCTCACCATCTCTTAACTATGAGAAAGCACTTTGTTGTAGTATGGTGTCACCTGGTAGACGAATTTGCCACAAAGACTACAAAAGACAGCTTTATAACCAAGGCCCCATTAACATTTAATTAATGCCAGCATTCATCTCCATCTAATTCATGTAAGATCCTCAAATAGAAGGCCAACTGCTCCCACAACTGGCTCCCGCAGGCTCCTTGATATCCGAGCACCAGGGTCACCCACTTTCCTTGTCAGAACATGATTTACAGCACTCGGAAAAGTTACATAAATTTCCATACACATCCACAAATGCCCCAAACATCGAATTCCATGTGCATGAGAGTCCAGGCAGGGAGAGGCAGCTGAGGATGGCAGGTGATGAGGAGGTTCTGTGCATTGGGCGGTGCTGCCACGCCACAACTTTAGGGCATTAAAGCTAAATTTGACTAATTGTGAGCGGTTCTTCCTCCGCGGAGCACCTGAGCGCTAATTACATGCCTGGTTAATTCAATAATGTACACGCACTGCGTGCGCGCCCGCTCTCCCATCCTCCACTTCACGAGATTAATGAGGGGGAGACGGTTGTTACAAACCTGTTTGCGGGGTAGTTCTTAACGCCTCCTGGGACGACAACCAAAACTGACAGGAACCAGTCCATGCATACCGCTCCCCTACCATGAGGGGCTTAATTGTCTCTATTCAGCCCACAGGCTTCTGCCCCCCTTCCCCCCATATCCCAAACCCCTTACCCCCCCCCAAGCGCTGGGGCACAGTTAACAGAGGCTCCGAGTGTGGGAAGGAGACTGGGGTGGGGTGCCACACTTTTCACAATACACTGCTCCACAGCACCCCAAAGCATGTCTCTATTAGCAACTGTCTCCAAATGGCCATGCCAAAGGTGTGGGTTTCCACCCTCTTCAATACCAGTGAAAGCTTCCTTGTCTCCCCACTTGTCCCTCCAGATGCTGCTTGAGTCTTTCTTGTAAGAATTGAAATGGGCACATTCCAGGGGCTGCTCCTGAGAGCAGTAAACTTAAACATCTGAGGCTCTGAGACCCAGAAGCAGAGCAGAGACTCGAGAGGACAGAGGGGTGGTGGCTGCAGGAAGGAGGCTTGCCATGTTCCCCAGGGGGATACTGAGGGTCCCCTATGCGGGAAGAAGTCCAATCAGCTTGTCACCCTTGCCCTGCCATCCTTGCTGCCATCAAGGACAAAACAGATGACACCATCCAGGTGTCAGCGTGGGTACCCCAAGACACCTTTTCATACTACTACTTGCCTCGGAGTCAAAGCTTCAGTCCATTCCTCTAAAAATGCTTGCAGAGGAAAGGGGAGCCTGTCCTCGCATGTAGCCCAGGCCTCGCCCCGCCCTTGCGGCCCCACCTCAGGAATGACCCTCCATTCTGGCCTCCTGGGGTGTGATGTGCTTACCCAGGCCAAGGTAGGCATCCATGGAATGGAGCGAACCCCGGCGGCAGGCCGTTCTGCCTGTGTTCAGTTCAGCACTCTGCCTCGGGGCTACCATTTACTGGATATGCCAGGGAGACCAAGCAAAAAAGATAGGTTCTTGCTTTGGGGTGCTTTCAGTTTAACTGTAGTGGAACAGACTGATTGTATAGTTGAATCTGGTACATCCAAGTATATGATCCAGAGGAGGTATAGAGAAGGAACCATCACGTGCTGGGGAGAGGGGTACCCAAGACACTTCTCCCACAAGGGGAGAGCTGAAGGAAGATAAGGAGTTTGCCAGGCAGGGGTAAAAGGGGCAGCAGGAAGGGCCAGGGAACAGCATGTAGGGATGCTCAGAGACTTACAAGTGGTCAAGACAATTTATGGTGGCTTTTTCTTCCTTTCCTCTCCTCTTTTCTCTCCCCATTTTCTTCATTAGCTCTCAGGGAGCGCTGCGAGAGCATCATGGCCCACACAGACCCCCAGGGGACCCTCAGAGCTGGACAACAGCCCATCCACACAGCACAGAAGCCAATCTGCGGTCTCTGCTTCCTCATCCGGCACTTCACCAAGATGACTCTGGATGGAGTCAGAGCCACTCTGGTTGGAGAAGCCAGTGACCTGAAGGACAGATCTACCTCTTTTATGAAAGGAAAATCTGATGCCTAAAAAAAGGGATGCGTCTCCAGTGGTGAAACTTCCAGCATCAACTTCAGGCCCTCCTGAGAGCCATGTTGGAAAGAGAGAGCACCTTCCTAATCGCCCTGCAATGGTAACAGAGTGCTGAACCCACCAGGCATTGTAAGTTGGACAGGCGGTTTTAAAGCATCTCATTAAATCGAAAGTTCTCAAAGCTTTTCAGAGCAATTCACCTCAGGATGAAAAACAGGAGCCCTGGGATCTGCTGTTTCAGCCATTTGCTCACAGGCAGACAATAGTCCGAAGGCAGCTGGGAGTTCCCAGCTCAGACCAGGGGCCAAGTTGATTCCCAAGACCCTGGGCAGGGGGTTGGGGAGGGTCAGGACGGTGCTGGGGACTATATCAGACCTGCCTTAGCTTCATGCTGCCCTGGACCTCAGCCCTCTCTCTCCCCAAACCATGGAGGCCTCAGTTTTTAAAAGAAACAAGGGATACCATGGAAAGTCCACCCCAGCTGTGGAACCACCCAGAGATTTGGGGGATCCCCTCTTGTGGGCAGGCAGTGGCCTGAATCCTGGAACAGACCAGCTGAGGTCCCATCGCCTCAGTCTGCTTCTTCCCAAGCCACCAAGGCCTTGTCAGGCCAGGAGATTAACAGTGCTGCGGGGCATCTCCACTTCCCAGAAAAGCGGAAGCCCCCCATGCAAACCGCACTCACGGGGTTCTACCGCAGGTGCCCACTGGCAACCAAGCGCTGTGGCAACCGCCCGGTCTTTAAAAAAAGGCAAGTCATCCCAGAGGTGCCTTGATTACATCACGGCTGCTGTCCAGCCCGGCTTTTACTCGGGCCCACAGGAGAGCGTGGTCTGCAGCGGCCTGGCTGTGGCTGAGCGGCCCCTCGACCACCGGCCATAGATCACGTCTGTGAGCCCATGGAGTTCATTATCTCCCTAATGATGCTCCTTTTGTAGATCATTAGAAAGAAACTTGACCTGACCTATGAACTCTGAAATTGATTGTTGCCTTGAAACGGTCAACAGCCCATTTTCTAATCGATGCGTAGAATAATTTTATACATATTTAAATTATATATTAACTTTAATGCTTGTTAAATTTATCTACCACTTTCCTCCTGTGCTTCTTTTACATTCAGGCAGGTCTATTTACCACTGGGTGGGAGGAAAAGGGAAAGGGGAGGAAGCCAGGCAGAGACCACGTGAAGGAGGAAAGAGCAAGCCGGCCCTGAACCTGAGAGAGGCGGAAGTACACTTGTATCTAACATGTGTGTGTGTGAGTGTGAGAGGTGACACGTGTGCAGAAGTATGTTTTGTGTGGGATTCACGTGTGGGTGCATCTACCCGTGTGTGTGTGTAGCTATGCGAGAGCAATGTGGATGGGCTGTGTGTGTCTGCCAGAGTGCGTGTGTGCCTGGGGTTATATGTGTGTGGATATGTATGAGAGAAAGGATGTGTGTGTCCATGGGGAGCAGGAAGATGCATGTATGGTTGAAAGTGTGTTTTCTTTCCCAGGCACTCTCCCTGACTTGCCTAACTTGGGAAGTGTCTAACCCCCAGGACCAAGAGATAGAGTGAGTTTCTCCCCAACCTATAAATGAAGGCGTATCGATACAGGTTTTTGTCTAAAAAGGGTAAGCTCAGACCATTAAGGGTATCCTGAATGCGGCTTGTAATTTCTACTACAGAAGAGTCCCCAAAGTGCTAAACTATCTGGAAAGAAGGTCAGAACTGCTAATGGTCCCTAAAGTAGAGGTTCTTAACCTAGTGTTCATCAACCCGAGACCTCTGCAGATCAATGGATCCCTGGAAATTGAAGGCCATACACTGGTGGGGGGGAGGGGGCAGGAGGAGGGTGGGAGTGTCCTGGAAGAGGCTTCATCACATTCATTGGACTTTCAAAGGTTTCGGAGTGTGGAAAAACCACTGCAGGCCAGACAACACACCTGATGGGGTCAGGGCTACTTGTCCTGTCCCCCTGCATTTAACACTTTCAGACACGCAAGCAGCACCCTGGCCTTGCTTCCAGTGGAGGCAGGGCTCACATGGGTTTCTCATCTTAACCAAACAACACCTGATAGGGAGTTACTCCGACCCAGAGCACAGCAGCGGCAAGCAGAAAGCGCTCCAACTCAGGGTCCACACCAGCATGCCCATGGTCCAGGCCACCCAGCCTTGCAAAGCTGGAAACCCCCAAGGCCTGCCTTCTCTACCACCCCTCTGGTTGGAGTGAAAACAGATACAAGCAAGTATGAAAAATCTGAAATAGTCATACTTTTCACCGCAGTTATTTTACTTTCAAGGATCTGGAAAAATAGATCCCGAGATGTGAGCACAGAGATGTTTCTCAGAATATTAACACCAAAGCAAAGACTGGAACACCCACAGCCAGCAAGAAGTCAAATAAGTGCAGCAAAATGCATGTGAAAGGTGTTCTCTGGTGATGAAAAAGCATCTCTGCCTTTGTGGACCTTGCAACCGAATAAGCTATCTCCAAATTTTAAATTTTAACTGCCCACCCTCTACTTTTGAAAGTATCTTAATAAAAGTTTTTAATGATATGCAAATTATACAGTGCAATTATACAGTGAATATACACATGATATTGTGAGATTTCAAATTTTTCTAATGCATAGAGAAAAGGCTCAAATTTTAAAAATCCAAATAATAACACTGACTCCCTGAGGTGGAGTGATTTTTCTGGTCAATTCATACATTTCTGTACTTTCCAACACTGTTATGAGCATGCATTGAGTTCATTTAAAAATTTAAAAAGCTAAGTCAATTCATCTACCACAAAAGTCAGCCCTACCTCCAGACACCAAACTCCTGAACTGCAAATTAGTGTTTTCCTCCTTGGGAGCAGTCTAAATGCACAGGAATGCCTCCCCAAGATTTGCATTTCCCTTTGAGGTCCCTGAATAAGATCAAGACAGTACTTACCTCTTCTGTTCCTGCAGATTCCACTTTCTTCCTTCACACCCAGGATTCTTCAGGCAGCCTGTTTTAACTTAGTCCACAGCCCCCACTATTCAACAGCAACCCCCTCTCTCATTTACAAATAAATGGCCAAGTTAGATAAAAGAACTTAACTGGGTTGTTTCTTCCATTTGAAAACAAGAGGAGGGGGTTGGGCAGAGAAGGGGAAGAAAGGAAGTGGGTGAGAAGCCCAGGTTACTCATGGAGGTTGCTAGCTACTTTCCCGGGAAGATCAAGGTCATGTAATATGTACTGCCTTGACTTTCTTCCCTCTGCCGCAGAAACTCTCTGCTTCATTATCATCCATCCTTCCTGTCTCAAAGGAAGACGTATTCTTTTACTTTGCCAAGGTGCACCCCTCCACCTGGACTATTGATCCCATCCTTTTCCATCTCTTCCAGAACTTTGCTAGATCAATCATCCCCAGGCTCTAGGATCTGTGCGCTCCCCTCTCCAGGGATTTGTTCCCTTTCTGCTGAGCCAGACTGCATGGCTCTGATGCCTTGCTCTGCAACCAGGCGACTTATCCTCTCTGGCTCCATTTCCAGATCTGAAAACTCAAGTAAGAATTGCACCCACTTCAGGGTCCTCCCTTGAGATGCAACGGGTTAAAGCACAACACTTTATGAAGTTCTTCGCAGCCGCTGCAGCACAAGTTCCATCCCCAGCCAGGGAGCTGACCCACATGACACGGCAGACCGCTCCTGACCCACCCGCTGCTCCCATCAGCAGTGTGTTTCAGTGGATCTGTCTGTTCTGCTCCCCACTCTGTCTCTGGTGAAATATCTCACACAACCCCCACCCTCACACTCTGGCCAGTTCTTGTAAAAGTAAATAAGTAAATCTTTTAAAAAGAAAAGATTGCACCGACTTCATACAGTGATTAGAATGAACTGAGATGCTCCCTGTCAAGTGCTTAAAACAAGGGTGTCACATAGCAAACGTCAGCTGCCTTCGTGTGGCCCTAAAACATGCTCCACCACTGCCCACCTGGGGAAACGCCTTTCCTTCCACGCTTCTCAGTCAGTCTAATGTCCTGAACTCTCCTTCCTGGCAAGGGAACCTTTCTCACTGCCTGGATTTATCTGCTTCCATCAGATCACCACTTGGCCAGCTGGCGGCCCACCATCACCCCCACTCACAAACTGCTTTCACAGCCATGGCCAGTGCGGCTCCCACGCCCCCAGGAGCGCCCAACTTTACTGTCCCCACTTTCCAACTTTGGTTCCTTGGCCTCCTGACTCTGAAGCCCCTTCCGTCCTCCACCTCAGCTTCCTGGACCAGCTTCCTGCACCAGCTCCTCCCCCACGGCTCTGAAGCAGGTGCCTCCCTTCTCTCTCAGGCCAGGTGGCCCAAGCCAGCTATCATCCCTCCTGCGTTTCAGCAGCTTCTGCATATCGCTCCCTCCCCTGTACCAAGGTGCCCCACGAAGGTGCATTGCATAGGTGCTGGAAAGCCAGCAGACAGGGGGAGAGTCCAAGGACTGTCTTCCTTAGACACTGAGGCACTTGGGAATAGGGGGCCGTTTCTGGGGTTTACAGGCGTTCATGGCTCCTGGCTCCTCTGGCTCCGCAGTGCCCACAGCGTGAGAGTTGACAGTCCCCCCTTTAACTTTAGTCAAGCCTCTTTTAACGCAGCTTATGTATGTGGATCCCATGGGGCAGTGGGAAAAAAGTGGGCTGAAGATTTGGGAGACCTGTTTGAACCCCAGCTCTGCCACCAACGGTGTGTTCCACCTCTCATTAGCTCATGGTGGTTAGAAACAGGTCACGGTTCAGAAGAGCCCTTGGAAGTGCCATGCTTGTTACTCATTTATTTCACCTTGGCCTCAGTTTCTTTACCCGGGAAATGGGTTTACAACCTCCTTTGAGAAGATGCATCCCCAGTCCGCTGCCTGACTTGGGAAGCCACTCCTTAGGAGACTTCAGAGGTCACCAAGTCATACTCCTCTTCCCCCCAGATGACTGAGGGGCAGCTGGGCCCACCGGAGGGGGTCCGCTCCATCCCAGCCGGGTCAGACGGAGGAGGCAGCTTCAGGTCTGAGGCAGCCGTGGCCCCACATCTCATCAGAGAAACCCCACTTCCCATCCTAGAGGGAGACCCACAACCCCCCACCCCAGCACAAAGGAGGATACCTTCCCAGTGAGGAAAATTTTGGGGAGCAGACAGAAGTTCTGAAGTATTCCGGGGCCCCACAAGTGGTAGCGGGCTGGGGCTGGAAAGGGCCTCTGACTTCCTGGCCTGAGTTCCTGCCTCTGCAGCAGGAAAATCCCCCGGGGTAGCGAGCAGTGGCCGCAGCCCGAGCAGCCCTGCAAGTTCAGGGCCTCAAGGAATAGCAGAGGGGCCCTCACAGCAGCTGGAGCCCCCCCAGCTCCCAGGCCAAGAAGCCTGAGATGATAACAGTTCGCATTTATTGGGCGGTTCTAGATATGCCCAATATCAATGAGCTCACTTACTGTTCATGGTAGCCTTCACAGGTCACTGGCATTGTCAACCCCATGTGCAGAATGAGGGCACTGAGGCAGAGCGGATACTGCCCCAGACCACACATACAACAAGGCTGGGGCGGGCGCTTAGCTAGGCAGTCTCAGCTGCAGCGTGGGGCCTTAGCCAAGCTGCAGATCCCTTGCCATTTTTGTTCCTTGGCACATGAAAACCCCAGGGTTACATCTTGCATCCCCCGGCATCTAGCACAAATAGCTACTCAGTAATGGGGAAATGGGCTGTCCACGGGTCAGATGCCCAAATGAACAAGCCATTCGGTTTTGTGATGGTGCAGGACTATGTGAAGAACAAAAAGAAAGTGAGTGAGGTGAGTGAGGAAGAAGGCTGAGACGTGCTCCTGACAGCAGCAGCCCAAATCCTTTCCCGGCTGTAGAACATCGCGAGAACAGTGAGGTGGAGCCAAGGGGAGAAGAGGCAGATTCTGATTCCGAGTGCATCTTTGACTAGCTGTGTGGGTTCCGGTAAGTTTCTCAACCTCTCTGGTCCTCTTCCTCTGCAGCTTTTTCCTCTGCAAAATGAAGCTGACCAGAACATCCACCTCAGAGGGTTGTCAGGAGGTCTAAACGAACACATGAAGTGCGTGCTTGGGACCCCCCTGGCACACAGGAGGCACTGAGTGTGTTTGATGAGCATCAATCAACATTTTTCACAAGTGGTCCCGCAAGAAGGTTCACATTCATCTTGTAACTAATCCGAATTCTTTCATGTTTCAGCCCTGAGGTTCTACCTCACATGGAGGTCACACACCTATTCCCGGATTCTGACACAGGGCCCACCTTCCCAGGAGAGACCCACATGAGGATTATAACCTGAAATTTCAGATGCCCCCAAAGAAAGTTCCATGTTTCAAGAACCAGGGAAAAGACACACTGAGCCACCAAAAACATTCAGCATCTTTCGGGAGGATTATTTGTTTGTTTTTGCAAATATTAAAATTTCCAATTTTCTTATAACAGTGGTGGCTTCATCAGAAAGCAGGAATTGGATGCCCAGATTATTATGAGAGAGGCTGTGGCTTAATCTTCTCGATGTTTTTATATTTGAGAATAAAGCGGCATTTGGTACTTATCTAAAATTACACAGCGAAAAGGGAAAAGCCCTCGCAGGTATATGGCTGTGATCTGCATATGTGCATGCTTCTGAGTTCATTATGGAATCACAGCATCATGGCCTCTCAATGCTTGAAGGAGGTGCCCATACCACTCTTCTACCCCCTCCCCTGCGCCTCAGGTGGGGAAACTGAGGCCCAGAGGAAGGACATTCATTACCCAGCATCAGCTAGTCACTGATGGGCAAACTTTCTGCCTAAGGAGTGGAAATAAAACTGCTGGCCAGGGAGAGGGACGCACTCTTGCCGTAACAAAATGTTCACCTTTCCCTTCTGGGCAGAAGCACACCCCCCATCCTGCATAACCAACGGGGTCCAACCTCTTCCTCCTATTCCGGACATTCCAGTGGCCAATCTGCCCCCTATTTCCTGTGTGGCCTCCATAATCCAGACTCCCCCTCTGTCAGGAGCACCTCTGCCCACCACAAGGAGGTAAACGTTGCCTTTCCCTCAAGGCCAAGCAGGAGACAAGTTTTTGAGTGTTTCTCTTGACCACCATAGCATGTGAGCACTCTGGACCCCAGAACTCACAGAGCAAGTGTGTTCTGCAGAACCAGGCTGAGAAATACCGGAGAAGGAGCTCAGGGGATCCTGAGGGCAGTCCCACCCAGCCCTGCTGGGGGGCCTCAGGCACACTATTTCCTTTCCCAGAGGCAGATTCCTCCACTGCGCCTGCCCAGGGCAGGTCAGAAAATTAAATAAATGACTTATCCTAGCCAGTGGCTGCTCAGGTAATGAAACCTAGGTTTTAAAATACCCTGTTGACTTCAACCCTTTCATCCACACTTCCTCTGCTTGTTGATTTTGTCACGACCAGGAGCTATAATTCAACTTCTGGGGGTGGGAGTGGGGGGACAGGACCGTGTCCTTTTTAAGGCCCTAAACTTCCCCCAGTGCCTGGACATAGTAAGCTCTCAGCATAAACCTGCTGAACAAACTTTGTTTTCACCCCTAAAGAATTGAGATCCACAATCACAGTAACAAGCCTTTGTCTGTATAGTGATTAACTTTTTGTAAAGCATGTTCACATGTAAAAGTGTGCTTGATGCTCACTTTTCCCTGGAAAAGTGGAAGGTGTCGTGGGATCATCTGTGCCCTCTTCATAAGTGAGGAAACTGAGGGACAGAAGGTTTTGTTTTCGAGGGGACGGAACTCGGAAGTGGTGCAGCATGGGGCTGAGAGAATTTCGTCACCAGCACCCACTTCCAGTGACCACAGAAGGCCTCGTGGAAGAACGGAATCATTTGGATTCTGATTCTGAGCAACTTGGGGAAGCATGTGATGACTGTGTGTGTGAAGACTTCCCCAGCTCCTACAAGGACATCTCTGAAAGGGGTGGCTGAATAAAGGGGCAGGGAGGCAGGGCTCAGGAGGGGAGTGAATTAGAGAAACTCTTCCTTCAGCAAGACAAATTTGTGCAGGGAAACCAGGCTTGGCTGGGGAAGCCAATTGGAAAAGAATGATAGAGAGCTGGCTCCTGAGGTTCATCAAAGTCATTTGTTGCAGGTAAGCTCATTTTTCACAGGCCAAGGGGATATTTACCTGGAGTACACCTTTAAGGAATAGCCGACAGATTGAATGGTACAATGCTTTATTATATTTCACACCCTGGTGATTCAATATGATGGAGTCAGAAGGGAGGGTGCTCAGGAGAAGGAGAGAAAAGGAGAAAGACAGAAGAAAGATATTAAAATGTCCAGCGACTGGGTGTCCTCCTTCTCAGTGCCCAGGGCGAAACTCTCCTGTAGTGGAACTTGCCAGCTGGAACACCAGCAGCCTTACCCTGTCCAGGGAGGGGTCTGTCTTGGGTGGAACCCACCCTTCCTCCTAACCACTGGCCTACACTCTGTAGGACTTATTTACACGCTCCACCATTTTGTGAAATGTTACCACACATTTCTTGGAAACCTGGTCCAAACACTCCTTCCCTCGATGAGCTGAAGCGACACAGTTGACCTCGGGGCTCGAGTTTCCTCACCTGTAAAAGATGATATTCCCTAATGCTCTAGGCTCCCTTCAGGCCTGACAGTCCATGACTACAAGTCAGCCCCAGAAGTCCACCTTCTCTGGCACCCCAGTGGGCACCCCAGAAGGTGACGGCAAACACCATCAGAAAGACCGTCCTCACCCACAGGTTGCTCTGCCCAGGCATCCCAAGGAAGCAATGGTTGTCTCCTTGAAAACCAGTCACCCTTTGTAGTTCACAATAGTTCTCTCACCTTAGTTTTCATCTCAGCCCTCTGTGAAACTATTTTTTTTTTTATTTTTTATTTGTGCATACAGAACTGGGGTACAGGCCAGAGGCTCAGGGGCGGTGAGAGGATTCACCAGAGACAGAGCGGGGAACAGAACAGGCAGATCGATGAAGTACACTACTGAGGGGAGCAGTGGGCGGGCCAGGAGAGGTCTGCCACGCCATGTGGTCACCTCCGGGGTAGGTGGGAATCGAACTCATGAGGAAGCGGCTTTAGATTCTCAGTGCTGTGCTTTAACCCGCTGAGCCACCAGGGAGGGCCCTGTGAAACTATTTTTAGTCCATTCCACCATCTACACAGTGTGATAACTGGAGTATACCCAGGTCATTGCACAACACAAAAATCATGTTCTGCTGTCCTCAAGTCTCCAGTGTCACTGGGGAGTTCTTCCCCTCCATTTTTTCTTCTCACACCATCACTTGCACACTCCTCTCTTCAGAAATCCCCCCCATGTCAGATCAACCTGGCCGGCCGTCTCAGTTGGAAGGTCAACTAGCATGACAGTGAGCATGGAGTGTGGCTGATTTCCCCTTGTGACACTCCTTAGCCCCTTCCTTTCGCCCCAATCTCTCTTCCCTCGGTGTTACTTGGGACTGGAAACTTTTCCCTTGTGTTCTTCCTCTTTTTTTTGTTCATGTTCTTCCTCTTCTGGCCACCTGGAATGGACATCTGATGGCTGGAGCTCTGGTAGCTATCTTGTGATGATGCTCCCTTGAGGATACAAGTCATGAGCTAAAGATGATCACCCAGAAGTCAGAAAGCGACTGCCGCCTTGATGTGGTGGAGCCATTATGTCCGCCTCGCTCTGCCCCTGCTAGCTGCCTTTCTCAAATCAGAGATGTAAACTCCCCGCTGGATTAGGTCACAGTCTCCTGGGTGTTCTGTCGTGTGCAGCTGAGCCCAGTACCACTCTTAATGGATGTTACAGCCTTGTCTGAGGGTCTCTCCATGACCTCCCCCACTAGGCACACATGGGCATAGCACATAACAAGAAGCAAGTGAACATGTGCGAAAGAAGGAGTGAAGAAGTGGGGGGAGGTAGAGGCTCCTCCCGGGTCTCTTCTCTCTCCACTTGTGTGGAAAGCCTTGGGGACAGCTAAAGACTAACCGGGGTGGTCACCCACTGAGCTGACACCCCCTGTAGCACCTCCATGTACTCCACAGTAAGGGGTGTGTGTTTTGGAAGCACTGGCTGGGGGGACCTGAAGCCACTTTTTTTTTTAATATTTATTTATTTATTCATTCATACAGAACTGGGATACAGGCCAGAGATGCAGGGGAGGTGAGAGGATTCACCAAGGACAGACTGGGGAGCAGAACAGGCAGATCTAGGAAGTATACTGCAGAGGGGAGCAGCGGGCAGGTCAGAAGAGGTCTGCCGCACCATGTGGGTCACCTCCGGGATGTGGCAGGGATCAAACTCATGCTGCAGTGGCTTTAGCTTCTTGGTGCTGTGCTTTAACCCGCTGTGCCACCAGGGAGGGCCCTGAAGCCATTTTTATAGAGAGGATTCACTTCCTCTATGAAAGGTCAACTAGTCTGGCACTGAGTGAGCAGTGTGTCTGAGTCCTCCCTTGTGACACTCCTTAGCCCCTTCCTTTCACCCCAATCTCTCTTCCCTCAGTGTTATTTGGGACTGGAAACTTTTCCCTTTGTGTTAGAGCAGAGGAAGCATGCTCAGTAATAATCATAAACTTGAAACTATACTATCAAACATTTGGCAGTCATCGAGCCAGGCCCAGAGACAGTGTGCTATGTGACAAGCATTTGGATAAAAAAGAAAGTCTCAGAAGCAAAGGACCGGATGGAGAAAAAGGCAGGGAGAATCGGGCTGCCTGAGAGTGGGTTTTAGGAGGTTGGGGAGCAGGGATGAGGGGTTGGATTGGGGGCAGCAATTCAGTCAGTCCAAGCAGCAGTCACTCAGCACTCAGAAGAGCCCAGAGAAGGACTGTAGGTCTGAGGGGACCCAGATGAGTCCCTGTCCCTGTTGTAGGAGGTAACCACACCAAACACCCAGAATCCAACACATTGTCAAATATCCATAAAGGCAAGGAGACCAAGAGTTTATGGGAGCGCCAAGGAATGCAAAGCCATCTGCCCCAGGAGGAGAAGCCTCCCCGAGAACAACCGTGGGAAGGGGCCTTTGTCGGGCTGAGCAGCAAAGGCTGTGTGGGAGGGAGGGGGAGTGATCCACCAGGCAGCAGTGGCCCAGCCAGTTGTCAACGAAATAGATGAGCACTTTCTGGACTCCAGCCTCCACCGAGAACACCCAGGAAATGGCTATTCTCACCACACCCAGAAAGATGGGCATGGAGCCCAGTAGATGCGGAGACATGGCACTTCCTGGGACAGAGGCCAGCAGTAGAGAGAGCTTTGCTGAAACTGGCATGGCCCATGAGGCATGTCAGCAGGCCCAGCACACAGACGTGCTCCCGACCACCCCCCAGGTGGAGGCTGCTGCACCTAAATGCCCCTGGGCTCTTGAGAAATGCGGTAGAGTTATTAAATGTTTTCAGGCCATTGGAGCCCCAACCAGTCCCTGCTGAAGAACCCCAGGATGTCAGCACAGCCATGTACTGTCTTCAGGCATCCAGGTCACACCAGGAACCTTCTAGTTCCTGGCTCCTACAGTGACACAGAGACAAGAAAGAGATGTTAGCCCTGGCCCAGCCTCACCAAGCTCACCTCAGAGTTAGCCAGGCAGGAAGCCCACCTGGGGGACAGTGAGAGGATGCCCTCAGGGAGTAACAAAAAAGCACTCAGACTAGGAGGGGCACAGAGCAGATAGACAAAGAGACAGAGGGAGAGCAGTCTGGGAATACTTCTTGAAGGAAGCAGCTCTGAATTCTAGAGTCTGTGAAGGTGGGGACGCCTGCATTATTGGTTGAGTCACCTATTACCACGCTAATGCTGCATAGTATTAACACCCTAACACTCAGGATTTAAACAGCAGCCATCATACTCACCCCTGTAACTACAGGACACTGATCTAGTCGGGTGTGGCTGCACTTGTCTCCAAGCTGCAGGCTGGAACCAAGTCTCCACGGTGGCTTCTTATCCTCCTTCAACTAGCAGGTCAGCTGCCACGTCTTCTTGAGGCTGTAACAAGAGCACCAGAAGCATGTTAATGTCATATCTGCTGATACCCCACGGACAGGCCCTCCCAGGAGGTGCAAGAGGTTAAAGCACAGAATTATGAAGCTCTCTGCAGTCCCTGCAGCACAAGTTCGTTCCCAGGCCAAGGGAGGTGACCCACATGGCACGGCACTCCGCTCCTGACCCGCCTGCTGCTCCCCTCAGCAGTGTATTGCAGTCAGTCAGCCTATTTTGGTCTCCCACGCTGTCTCTGGTGTATCCTCTCACCCCCAACACCTCTGACCTGTACCCCAGTACTTTTATGCATAAATAAATAAATCTTATTTTTTAAGATTTATTTATTTGTGCCTACAGAACTGGGGTATACAGGCCAGAGGAGCAGGAGTGGTGAGAGGATTCACCAGAGACAGACTGGGGAGCAGAACAGGCAGACTGACAAAGTACACTGCTGAGGGGAGCAGCGGGCGGGTCAGGAGAAGTCTGCTGGGCCATGTGTGGGTTAGCTCCCTTGCAGGAAACTCAGGTGATAGCCCTGAGCTTAGCCTCTGGCCCTTAATTCAGTTTTTTTTTTTTTAAGATTTATTTATTTGCATACAGAGCTGGGGTACAGGCCAGAGATGCAGAGGGTGAGAGGATTCAACATGTGGTCACCTCTGGGGCAGGCGGGAATTGAACTCATGCAGAAGTGGCTTTAGCTTCTCAGTGCTGTGCTTTAACTCGCTGCGCCACCAGGGAGGGCCTAAATAAACCTTTTTTTAAAAAAAAATCCCATTGACTAAAACAAGTCACATTACCAAGTCTTTCATTAAGAGGGATGAAGCACACACTTTGTTTACAGTGAAGTCAGAGCAAGTCTCTCACACAAGGAAATGTGTACCCCAAATCAAAACAGCAGGGTAGGCAGGTCAGTGAGGGAAGACACACTCATTTCTAATGAAGGGGGGCAGCCAGAATCAAGCCTGGGGGTGCAGAAGGCATGTGCACCACAGGGCCCCCAAGACACTGTGTTACAAACTGTGCAACAGTGTGTCACTGACTAGATCATGGTGGTGTGCAACCTGTCTTGACTTTTCAGCTAGATTTTAAGCTCATGGCTTAAGACTACATTTTGTACCTTTTTTTCCCCCCTCTCCTAAACAGCAGGAGGCCCATAACCACTTGTGGAATAAATACCTGAATAGTATTTGGTGTTAAGAGATTCAGGCAGCACCATTTCTGGAATTAAAAAAACTAGGGAAAGTAGGCCAACTGGACCAGCCACAGTCAAGACAGTCCTATTAATAGAAGATGCAAACATTATTTAGGGACAGGAGCATGAAATGGGAAAGGAGAAGGACACTTGAAGGTAGATGGAACTCAGTCTTGTGTGAAAACACAAACTTGAACAGAAATGAAATTGCCAGGAGGTTGTCTATTCTTAGGAAATGTAGTTGCAGGTAATGGCCCCAGGGAAGTTTCCATGGCCAATCAGCACATCTGCTGCCTCCTGCAGAGCCCAGAAAGGTGTTGCTAGCAAGGCAGATGTTGGGGGTTTGTGATGAATCTTTCCCATCACACGAGGGAGGCTATCAAGCAGCTACTCCTGCTCCCTTAATGGGATTTGCCTTACATGGGGGTTGCTCGTCGTAGAATCAATGCCATTCCTCTTGCCTCCTCCAAGAAGTCCTCCAGGATCGACACTATGGTACCGACCTAAACCCAAAAACCTCCCTTCTTGATAATTGATTTGACTTTTTTAACTACTGCAGAGTTTGTTGTCTCTTATGTATGATCTTGTACACTAATTAAAGTAGGAGCCACGGCTTTTCTTTCCTGTGGGCCCCTCCTGCAGTCTAGTTTCACTCTTAGCTCTTTCTAATTTCCCTTCCACAGGAGGTGGGATAAATATGCAAGGACACTGATTAAGATCAAAGACACAAATCAGAAGTCAAAGACGAAAAGCAAGAAATTTGATGTGAGAAGCTGTATCTTAACTGAAAATGGAAATGGAGCGTGCTGGGAAAGGAAGAACATCTGGCAGAGCTCCAGTGACCTCATCTGAGAGCCATTCCTCCACGGGACTCCTGGGCAGAGGAGAAAGCAAAGAAGGGACGGTGACCAGCCACCTCACCCCGCTCTTCCCCAGGGGCCCCTCCATTCCCTTGACCTTAACCTCAGCTCAGTTTACTTCTGCTCATTCCAAGTCCTAAAAATTGGCCTGACCTGCCACAAGTCCTCTAGACCAGGGACAGAACCGCCATGTCTCCAGGTGCTTTTCTCCCTTCTTAGAGTCCCAGTAAATTCCTCAGGCGCTCTCGGCCCTCGGTCAGCCTCTCTGGAGCATCCAGAGGGAGGCCATGGGGGCCTAGGCAGGGAGAGGAGCCTGGTACCTCTGCTCTCGGGGTCAGCATCACAGCTTTCCATGGTACTGTTCCCACACTGTGTCCTCCGGGAAACCATCCCCAGCCACCAGGCCCACCCCATGTCTCTGGAACACCACCCTGGGGAGGGCTATTCCCAGGGAAAGGCTCCAGGAAGGGTACCATGTTTCTCCCATCCCTCCATCGGGCCCAGGAAAGTTCCTTCCGGTGCCCTCCAGGGGCCCTGGCCAGGCCCTCAACCAAGGAGGCCATTTTCATTTGACCTGATGTTCCCACCCAGAGAATCCAAGAAAAAGAAGCCCAGGGCCTACCTGGCCCTGCCATGTGAGCACAGGAGAGGACGGGATGTCAGCTGAGCTCCAGACATGGCCTCCTGTCCCCTGCGCAGACCTTTGTTTGGCATCATGCTGCATGGCCTCCTGCCTCTTCGGCTGGCTGGGTGGTTAGTTGTGTTGCAAAGATCACCTTGGTTCGGGTTTGAGACCGTCAGAGACCAGCAGAAGCCAGTGTGTCCATTGTCCTAGTGGAGGAAAAGCTGAGGGTGACCGTCCTTTATTTCCAGCACGCCTGTGGCTCTGTCTCCTTTTGAGTCCTAGCTTGACTGTTAGGCCACCATGGTTACAGTCAGGGCTTGAGAGGGAGGCTGGAACTGACCCACACCCAGAGGGCCTCACTAAGTCCCCATCTGGTGAAAGGGCTTTTTCTTCCTCTAGGAGTGGTGATCACACCCACACACACGCTCACACGCTCACACACACACTCTCTCTCACATACTGCTCTGACGAACATTTACTCTCACACACATACTCCCTGCCATGTTTTCACACATAGCATGGATTCAGGGATTGTTTTTGTATCATCCTTTTAGCTTTGCAGATGATTCCCATAGCTAGTATTTTTAAATCTTTTATTTGACCACCTCCCTGAGGCAGGCAGGCAGCGATTGCCAGTCAGTGGAATTGAAGCCCTAAAAGATTAAGCAGCTCACTTCAGCCAGAAAATGCTGCTGAGCAGAAGCAGGGTCTGGGCTGAACACCCCACCTTTTGCAGGAGCCCCCACAACACAGAATTACCAGCCACAGGTGCCATAGTGCTGTGAAGGGAAACCCCACAAGGGAATCAAGAAGAGACAAGAAGCTGTTTTTTTTTTTTTAAAAAGATTTATTTATTTATGCATACAAAACTGGGGTACAGGCCAACAGTGCAGGGGCGGTGAGAGGATTCACCAGAGACAGAGTGGGGAGCAGAACAGGCCGACTGATGAGTACACTCCTGAGGGGAGCAATGGGTGGGTCAGGAGAGGTCTGCTGTGCCGTGTGGGTCAGCTCCAGGGCCAGGATTGAACTCATGCTGAAGTGGCTTTAGCTTCTTAGTGCTGTGCTTTAACGCACTGCGCCATCAGGGAAGGTCCAGAAGCGGCTTTTATCTCAGCCCACACCCACCATTTCCACTCATTAGCTGTGTGGCCTAAGCCAGGAGACCTCACTGCTCTGACGTTCAGTCACCGCCCTCTGAAGCCTTTACTGTCCCTGGGCTCAGGACAAGCTTTGCTCTGTCTATTCATCCTCCTGAATGCTGAGCGCTGCTCCTCCACCCACCTCCAGCCCCACTCTGGCCAACTGGAACAGTGCCAGCTACCCCAGGAAGCCCCTGGGATTTCCATCTCCCAACTCGGCACAAAGCTCACTCTGGAGCTCAAGCCGTGAGGCCTGGCTTTCAGACCTGCAGGCAGTGTGCTTCACTGATTGAAAAAAGAAGGATGTCTGGAAGACCTAAACCAACCCCAGAGACAGGCAAAGTGGGGCTCTGGGGTGCTGCGAAGCTGCCCTCACCATCTTCAGGGCCAGCCAGACCCTGGCTTTTCTGACACTTGGTGATTTCTCTTTTGACTATCCCTGATGTAAGCTGGATGAATTGGGGTTCTGCCACTTGCAACCAACACATTCCCACCCCGCCCCGTGTGCTCCTTCTCCAGTTCCCACCCCCACGCTGGCTTTCCCCGCCTCCCTCACAGCTGCTTCAAGACACCGGTCTGGGTCTGAGACACGCAGATGCTGTCTGGTGACATCTCCAGTTCAGAGCTCCTGACTGGCTGCAGCTGCCACTGTGTTTCTTAGTTGCTAAAGACACCAAGACACCATCCATCAATAGATGTCTTCTTCAAGCTGTCAAAAAGCACTCTGGGCTTTCCCTGGAGGCACGACGGACTAAAGCACAGCACTATGAAGCGATCCACACCACTGCAGCATGAGTTCAATTCCTGGTGACCCACATGGCACAGCAGACCTCTCCTGTCTTTCCCGCTCTCCCCTCAGCAGTGTGTTTCAGTCAATCTGCCTATTCTGCTCCCCACTCTGTCTCTGGTGAATCCTCTCACCCCCTGTACCTCTGGCTTGCACCCTAGTTCTGGTATGCATCACTAAGTAAATCTTTAAAATAAAAAAAAGCACCCTTGTGGCATAGCTAGTACACTGGTAGGAGTCACTGCCAACAGGAATGGGGGACCAGCTGGTCACTCATGCAGGAACCCCCAATTCCCACATGATTATTCCCATCCCTGCTGGCCAAGAGCCTGAGACTTTAAGATTTGGGGATGTCAGACAGTACAGCCATGATGCTGTTTGACTTGGGAGAAAGCTCGGCTGACCTGTCTTCAGGTTAGGTGGGGCTGCTGAAGGGAAGTGTCACTGACTAATACTGACAAGTGAAGCATCCAGGCTGGATAATCCTCTTAAGTCAGAGAAGAAAATAACTAGTGTGATTGATGATGCCAGGATATCTGAAGCTAGGGGCCAGAATGGAGTCAGGGAGCACTTGGAATATTCCTACCTGCTAAGCTGAGGCTTCAAAGGAACAGCCAAGCCCTGAGCTCCACGGGTCAGGCCACAAGTCATCCAGAAAGGCCCAGCCCCTCTTCTGACTAGCCTTCTGTTCCAGTTACAGCCAAATATACTAATCAGTCTGGGACCTCAGGCCTCACAAGGAGCCAGAGGGAGGAGGCAGGAGGCACTGCAAGACAAACCCAAGCATGAAATTTATCTTCCAGCCTACCTGCAAAATTGGGGTCCAGCAGAAAGCATGTTCATCACCTTCACCAAATATGAAAATACCTTAGCTGTTGGCTGGTTCAACCAACATCCAAAAATGAAGAGACCAAAGTCCAGAGCGAGGGAATGTCTTGACCCATGGCCCGCAGCCTAGAACCACACCAGGAACCTACATCTCCTAGCTTCTCTCGGGCATTGTCACTGCCAAGCTCTCTCTCTTGTTCACTAAATTACTTGTTGGGTCCCTAAATTGTATTAGAAAGGTAACGAGCATTCTAGTCAAGGGAGATGTAGAAAGGTATTGGTTTTCTACTGCTGCATAACAAATGACCCACAGTTAGTGGCTTAAAACAATAGGCATTCATCACCTCACAATGTCTGTGGGTCAGCTGCCCATGCAGCTAGGTGCTGGCTCAGCGTCTCTCATGAGGTGGCAGTCAAGATGGCGACTGAGCCAATTGGTTGAAGAAGAAAAGAAGGTGCTCCCAGCATAGGGGAGTTAGAGTTAACAGGAACCCAGTGAAAAGAGATCAGGTATCTGAGATTAGGTCTGAGTGAGGCTAAAATGAAGAATGGGAGGTGGGCAGGGAGTGGTAAGTGGTGTGGACAGAGAAGACTCAGTCTCAGCTAACGGAGGGCCCAGGACCCTAAGCGACATACGGAACTCATACTTAGCCCATCCGGGCCTTGTAACAGGCACGGGATCCCACAGTCCTTACAGCAGATGTCACAGGGATAAGACTGATGTGCAGAGGTGAGAGAGGAGGGAAGACTTCCGCCAAGGATGGGGGCAGAGGACGTGCGGAGACCTGAAGCTTCCCAGTCCACACAAGACACACATGCCCTTCCCCAGACTAAAAATGACCCTTGAGAAAAAGGGGAGGAGAAGGAGAGAGGAGAGAATCATGCAATAACCTGTGTTTGTTTTTTCCCTCAGCGACTACATCTAACACCAGGAGACGTTGAGTTGGCAGAATTAAATCTTGTGTCCCCAGAGGGATGATATAGGGCTCATGAATTAGATTAAATTTGGGGAAATGGAGTTGCTTTTGGCTGTGTTGCTCTCCTTTCACCTTAACTCCCAGAGACACCCCCACCCCTGCTCTGGCTCCCTCAGCCATGAATTATCCTTCAGCCGGTGCGCTCTCTGCCTCTGCTCTCAGGCCACCTGGAAAGCGATCTTCTAGTCCCCCTGCCTCCTTCTCCAGCCGGCCTGCTCCCTGCCTGGCCTGCAGTCTCCCCTCACCCCTCCTGAAGGTCAGCCGAATGACCAGTGCTGGCCACAGAGGGAACAGCTGGGTTCCACGTGGCTCCAGCACAGGCTGGCTCTTAGCTCTCTCTGCCTCAGCCTCCACATCCTAAAAATGGGGGCATTGGTGGGGAAGCCCACCCTCACATGAAGTGGATAAAACATGGGACTAGACATGTGGAAATCACCACAATAGAGCAGGCACGAGCCTAAGCAGTGTCTGTGAATTGGTTATTCCATCATCAGTAGCCACATTTCACAAATGGGGCAAAGGTGGCCCACAGAGTCCAGGTCTGGGACACAGACCCGCAGGTTACTGAACATAGACGAGCGACCCTGCTAATGTCTGAGTCAAGACTGCTGGCCATGGGCACTGACCACCTGGCCCTACGGTGAGTTCCCTCGCCCTTCCTCCACAGTGTGAGAACACGGAAGTCAGCACCCCCAGGAAGAGCACCCTGGCCCTCCTGTGGGGGCTCCCTCTCCCCAGACCCACTACAAGGCAGCCAGCCCTCCCAGCAGCTGCTGACACGTACAAACGGTTGCCAGTGGGTCAACTGTTTGCTTGCATTTCACCAGTGTGAAGGCTGAGTTGAGTCATTTTGCACACAATTACTTTGCAGTAAATTTACCGGATGGTTTTCGTCCTGTGGTATTGATCCGGCGTCTCACCTTGAGCTTGTTTATTGACACATCAAATTCAGAAGTCAGGCCCGCTCGATTGACCACTTCCCAATTAGGGCATTTATATGATGTCACCGAGCCTCCTTGTCATGTTCCGATGAGAGCCATTTGTCCCCCCAACCACCAACCTAACCAATCGCCTGCAACCTAGTTGCCATTTTTCTCTGACCTTTCCAGAGACAGATGGCGGTCTATAAAATACATCATTAGCAGCGTGTCATTTTATCTTGCCGCCGTTTCTTCACGTGAAAGGTGCTTGGTTCAACAAAAGCGTTCCTCCCAGGGGAGGCTTCCAACTGCTCCTTTGCAGAAGCAGTGGACGATGGCAGCAAATGCCCCCTTTTCATCTCGCGATGCCCCTTGGCCAGATTCGCATTGGGCCAATGGCGCAGAGCTGACCAGCAGGAGGGGAGAGTCGAGGTGAAGTGTCAAAACACATTTGGAGCAATTCCTATCTTCACAGGGGTGAGGAATAGAGAGCAGGATCTTTACTGACCTTGGACACCAGGAATGATGGGGGACAGACAGAGCTGTTCAACCTCACGAGGAAGACACTTTATTTTGGTAGGAGACACTTCTGGTCCAACAAATCTTTTTTTTTTTTTTCCTCTTCCTTTCAGTGAGCTTGTTAGAAGAGGAACACACAGAATTCATAGGGCCCGGTACCAGTCCACGTGGGCTTAGGAACTACTAGGAAAATGAGGGACACCCACATAACAAAAGGAAGCAGTGCAGGCAACAACATATATATTGAAAACAAAAATGAAACTAAGTGTCCCAGGGGGTGGTGCAAACAGTAATTCCCATAGTTTGTCTGTAGAGATGAGCACTGACTGAATTGTCAGAGGAAGCTTCATGGCAGTGAGGCTTGATAGCGGACAAGAATTTGATGTTTTAATTCATCTTTGTGCCTTGGAAAGACCTGAAATCTGATATCCTATGTCTGTCAAGAATTTGGACAGTCACACTCTGGGCAGTTTTTCAAACTGTAGATTATGACATTGGGGATGTTGAGGTTAATAGGTTATTACCAGCAAGGTTTTTAAATGAAGGAAAATAATTGAATAGCCAAAAATTAAAGTGGATGGAATGGAGTGGAGAGGAAGGGAGGGAATAGAATAGAATAGAATAGAATAGAATAGAATAGAATAGAATAGAATAGAATAGAATAGAATAGAATAGAATAGAATAGAATAGAA
>NW_004567117.1:30032775-30072900 GCF_000260355.1 Condylura cristata | reverse complement strand
AGAATAGAATAGAATAGAATAGAATAGAATAGAATAGAATAGAATAGAATAGAATAGAATAGAATAGAATAGAATAGAATAGAATAGAATAGAATAGGAGGATCAAAGTAAACCTGCTGTGTAGTAAGAAGCCTTGATACAACACTTTTGTTTCACAGGTGGCAGCAGACTGTACTAGTCCCAATGTGAGATGTATTTCTCTTTGTGGATCAAAATAAAAAAAAAACTGTCATTGTGACAGATCATTATTTTTCCTTATCTTTTTCTTTCCAAGAGAAATCCTTGGCCCAGTGCAATGCAATTCCATTCAACAAACAACCTGTTGAGCACCTACTATAGGCCAGGCTGGTGTGCATCAGGCCTAGACAGTCTGCCTGGCCCGTCCACAACATTAGGAATCCACCCATATTCAGCTCTCAGCATTTACTGTGTGTTGCGCACAGGGAACACAACCTTGGACAGGAGACCATAGACACCACAGAACCCAGGGGCTAGCGAAGTAGCAAGAGAATTAGCACAGAGAGCAGTGCAGCTTGTCTCAACCGTGACCTTCAGGTGAAAGGGCAGTGACCCAGGCAACAGGAGTAGTTGTTCAGCAGGAAGTAGGGCAGAAAACTTGTCCTCATTGGCTCAGTATCTTCCTACGTTGGATGCTAAAAGTTTTACATTCCAGGAAACCCTGTAGTTCAGGAAGGTTGCTGACCCTAGAGGTAAGAGAAAGTGCAGCATGCTATGGAATCTGAAAAGAGTACAGGTTCAGGCCAAGTTTAGTGAGAAAGTCATCTTAGATTTTATCTAACATCTACAAGTGATTCTAAGACATCATATTAAATATATTCATTTCATTTGTTTAGCTTTCATTTGTTTTAATTGTTTAAGCTATGCCATTTAAGTGGTTTTATTATTATTATTATTATTAATGCTTATCTCTAACTTAACTATGCCTAAAGCTGAAACTTTGGAAAGCAGTCAGGTGATGTAAATGAGAGATTGCTACCCAGATGAAGATAATGGCAATGGAAGTGCATCCACCTGCCTTTCAAAGGGAACAACCCCAACTCAGTATGTCCTATCTATACACTGCAGGGAAGCTTACCAAATGTCCTGATATTTCTAAGGGAGCCCAAATCAGTATTTTTATGTACAATCTTCTAATGTTAAAATAGTAATGAGAAATTCAAGATTTTTAAAAATACAAAGCCAAATGAAATGTTGTATGATTATTTTCACCTCCTACATTACTGTTCATGGCTCCAGATCAATGGAATACTGCCCCCTTATGGTAGTATAGCCAAATTGCAGGATATTATCTTGGGTAACAGCTCTCTTTGGTTGGAGTGCTGTAAGGTAAAGCAGCTGTTAGTTGATGAGTCCCTTCACATGGAAAAATGTGGCCTGGGAAGGAAGAGTGGAATCAAAATAAATAAGGAGGGCTGAGTGGAAAGCCTCAAAAACCAAGTTTTTCCAGTGTAGAGGTTTGGGCCAGGATTGGTCCAGGCTCTGTGATTGGGAATCAAAGTCAGCTAACAATTGATCTTGAGTCGGGCCTTGAAGATGACATCTCAGCTTGAAAATGGCTGTCTTTCTGGCTGATTTATAAAACCCCAAAGAAAAACCTTCAGGGAAGAATCCTTGGCCCACCCTCAGCCAAGGCAGCCTGAATCCCATCAGCAGCAAGGTCAGGCTCCTGAGAGGGCAACTTTATAGACCTTTGATTCTGCAGATCTGAGCTCATCTGATCCGTTGCAGCTAAGGCAAAGCTAAGCTGCCCCGGACAAATGTTCCTGCCTCAAAGAATAAACGTTTATACTAGAGCAGGCAGCTTTGTGCTTGGATTTCCTATAGCTCCTGTCAACAGGCTCCCACATCCCACTGTCCTGGCTTCCCTTAACCTGAGATCTTTCCTTCATCTTTTCTTAGGCTTTTTGTCTCCTTTTCCTTAGTTGTCAAAAGACAAGTTCACTCCCAAACTCTAATTAAATAAAGTAGACATCCATCCATATGCTAACATTAAAGGATTTCACTGCCACCAATTTTTCTCCATGTACTTTCCAAAGTCTCTATTATTTCGCAGGAGAGAAATCCATTAATTACAGTGTGTGGAGTAAGGCTTAAGATACCAACAGAAAACATGTTTGCCTGTGCGCATATGGATATGTGTGTATAGATATAGTGTGCATATGTGCAAACACACACAATTAATTAGAATTCATCAGTCCTAGGTTCCTTCCTCATCTATCTCTGCTTTCTTTATAAAATTGAGGATTAAATTTCTCCTCTGTGGGCCTCAGTTTCCCCCTCTAGAAAATAAGGGGTTGGAGTGAATTATATAACCTCTGTTATTCCTCCATGATTCTCATTAAATCATACTAGATGCAAGTTAACTGGCCGAGGGTGTTTTCTTATATCAGAATTTCATAGTGCAGAGATGGTACACACGGTACTAGGCAAAATGGATCCAGACAGGGACAGGAGGTCAAAGGTCCTGGAGACCAGACCAGCATCGCAAACTTTGCTTCTGCTCAAGGCTGATGCTGGCTGCGAGGTGTCTGTAATATATAAGTCTTCTTCTAGGGAACTCTCCATCCAATCCTTTCCTTACCTCCTCTCACTGCAAATGTTCTATGTGCAAACTATGTGCAAATCACTGTGCCAAGAGCCAGGCAGGGTGCCTTCTTCCACCTGTTCTAGAATGTCTTCCATGACACTCCCATCTCCACTCCCCATGGAGAGACTGAAGCTCTAGAAATTTGTGTAAAACTCGGAGCAGGAAAGGATAGCCTGCCAGAAAGGTAGGATAATAGTGGTTCAGAGAAAGCCCTTTGCTACTTACTGTACAGGCCTTAGTTTAAATCCCAGTAATGTTACTTGGCACATAACTTAGACTCACTAGGCCTCGGTTTACTTATCTGTAAAATGGGAATAATAACAGTATCTATCCAATAGGGTTGTTGTGAGATCCAAATAAGATCAATTCAGGCATGACAAAGACAGCCAGTGCCTACCTAAAGTCTCGTCTCTCCTTCCTTTCTAACAGAATCCCAAACCCAGCTAAATCAGCAGGGAGACTGTTTCCCAGCCTCCCTGCAGCCAAGAATTGCAGAGAAGAATTCTGTCCAATGAGATATAAGTGGAAGCCGCCTGGGGAGCTCTGAGAAGTGTTTTCTTACCTTATATGTATCTTGCCCCGTTCTTCTACTTTGCCCTTTCTTGGGCTAAGAACACAAGTGAGGGCTATAATTATAGCCATTTAGTAGTCATGAGGGAATGTCAAGGGAATAAAGAGACCTTGGCTCATACTTGCACCCAGACTTCCTGCACAAAACCACCATTGGGATCTTCTGTTTCATGTATTTAAGCCCAACCCAGTTTGAAGCCAATGCCATCCACATGGTAAGCAGTTAATAACCTGCCGCTCTCGTGGGGTTGATATCTGTTGGCCATGGCAGGATGCCTCGGGGTGGGGGTGGGAGGGATGGGGGCGGGAGGGGGCGGGGCAACACCAGATAGGACTTTAGCAGGAACTAATCACCCAGTTTGGCCACTCTTTAGTTGTGAGAGCTTCAGTGGTGTTCCAGTCTTTAGTTCCTCATTTGGAGGCTGGTCCAGAAGTGTATGAAATTCCTCCCAATTCTGACCTGCCATTCTCCCAAGGACATCTAGGCCCACCCCATGACCATACAGGTTTTATGGGCTGGGCCAGCCCCCAAGCCCTCCTCTGGTGACTCCACTCCTATCCCAGCCCCTTGCAAGGTGTCCTGAGAGCCTGAGCATTTTCCAGAGAAAGAAACTATTTCAAAGACCATTCTGCTTTCTTTAGTTAACTTTGTCACCGTTTTAAATAAGAAAGAATACCTAGAGTAACATAAAACCTAACTGAATTAATAAGTCACTAAATATTTTTGGAAACATCTCACACTGAGGTAGCATATACTTTAGTAAGAGCTGATAAATCAAATTTCTCTTTTTGCTTAAATTATGCTAGATGTGCGGAGGCATAAATAATTGCTTGGTCTTCTCCTCTCAAGTGCTTCCTCGCAAGTTGCAATCTCATCTATTAACTAGTTTACAATCATTCCGACAGGTCTCTGTGCATCTTGGAATAATTTACTTTGCCAAGCAACTTTGATGAATCATTTATTCATCATTATTAAAGTATTTATAAATGCTGCTTTAATTTAGCCCTCTGTTTTCTTTGCTTCCTTGCAACATATTGACCAAAAATAAGAATGCTTAGGGCAGTACTTCTACTTTGTTTCTCCATTGTGTTTTAACTAAAGGAGTGCTGTTGAGGCTTGCAGCCTCTCAGCCAACATGGTAACGCATCCTCCAGCCCTCTGCTTTTCAGCTTCAGGGGTTTGCTACCTGCTTTCCTAGTTTGCTGCTATCTGTGTGTTGAAGGAAGGAGAGAGATTCCCCAATCACACACCTAGAATGGGAAACTCTTCCTTTGAAGACTTCCTTTGTTGCTGCTGTTAACAAAACCTTAGACTTAACAGGAAACCTAAAGCTGACTCCAAAAAAATGCATTCCAAAAAGGTGTTTTCATAAGTTTTCATAAAATGAAGAAGTAGCCATGAAATGGAGTCTTTTGGTATGCGTAGAGAGAAAAGGGGGATGGGTAACTCATGGCAGAGGTTTGAGAAATCAAGAAGGCTATGAATGAGGTGTTTGGAAAGCAAAATCCTTTAGCTCTTCTGAAATCATCATCATGACTCTTAAGTGGATGGTGGATTCTCTTCAGACTAAACACTTCTGCCTCATGGAATGTGCTGAGCAGGAATAGACTTCCCCCTTGATTTATTTCACTCATTTAACAAATATGGTCACATTGGACACCAAATGTCTTGTGCTGAAGATAAAGGCATGAACAAGATATGATCCTACCTTCAGTCTAGAAAGGCAGAGAGTTGATATAAACATGAGACATACACATTGATTCTCCTGCAGAACCAGTTGTTGAGTGTCAACATCTCAACCCTAAGCCCAAGTTATGTGGATATCATTGGGCAGTGGAGACCAGATGCCCCAAATCACAGAGTGATTCCCGCCCCAGATCCTCGCTTCATAGAGCTTCCCAGCCCGGCCCTCAAGTGCCTTCAGCGGAGTGACTTGCCTGTCACTTTCACATGCCAGCATCATTTCCTGCATCCTCACAAATAAAAGTGGACAGCAAGCCAGTGCCATCTTGTTTGCTGCTGTTGGATTTATGACATGTCAAGTTTAAATAGCACGCGCAAGGCTTACAATGGAGGTGACACAGAAATTCATTTCTCAAGCCCATCAAGGCCCTAAGCCCTCCCCGCCACTTCCCTGCTGAGGCCAGGAGAACAATTTCATGAAAACCTGATGCTGAAAAAAAAGTCTCCCTGGATTTTCACATTCAATTCTGCTTCTGTCTGTCTCTCTCTCTTTCCTTTTTCCCTCAAGCCCCCGCCCCATACCAAAATAGCATAAATGCCACTTACCAGTAACTGTTAGATACCAATTAACCTTTATGCAAGTTTGCTTCTGCCATGGGTAAGTCCTCACCTTATCCTGGGCTGAATTATGAATCCCTTACAAACAAACCACCAGCACACCACACACGGCCTTCTTGCTGCCCAGCTGACACAGCTGGCTCTACTTTCAGCCCCCTCCACCCACTTTTTGTGTTTTTCCTCAATCTGTTTGTGAGAACCTTTTTTCCCTATCTCCCCTTCCCCCCATCAGCAATTTAAACTGTTCAGTCACCCCCAGCTTTTCTCAATAATGGAGGCAATTTGGACTTGACCATTAAAGGCGAGAGCCCAGCAAGACTTGCTGAAGTACCCAGCAAGTCTCATTTTGATAATTGATTGGCAAGACAAGCATTTGGGTTGCAAAGCAGCCGTGGTCAGGTTTCCATTTTGCAGCAAACCCCCAAATTAAAAATCACCTCCAGGGGATAATTCTTTTGCAAATAATATGAGCTGGGCTATTTCTGTTTTTGTCAGGCACACTGTCACTCCAGGCTGGTGTCTCATATGTTATTCTGGCTGCATGAGAAAGGCCTATAATAATAGCATTGGCAACAGAAATGATAGGAAGAATGCGGATATCAATTTACAGGCATGAAAAAAGGTGAAAACTATACACCTAAACAAAAAGTTGAAGCCCACTTTAGACAAGAGAAAATTACAAAATAGGGTCTCCAAAACTAGTGGGTTTAACCCATGGCAAGACAGGCAGCATTTGGGTGCATGTTAGGCTGTGGTCAAACCTAAGTTAGGCTAGAATCACCTAGCAAGCAGGGGCCTTGAATTCTTGAAGTGAACAAATGTGATTCAGCAGCCTAAGTGTTTTATGCTGAAGACGCAGAGATCATGGCCAGATCCTTTAGCTCTTTGCCTTTGCAAGTGAAGTCACTTTGCATTGTTGCATCCCTGTCTCCACACACACCAATTAGGTCACCCCTCCTCCACCTTCAGATTCAGCTCAAATGTCCCCTCTTCCACAAAGCTTTCCTGACCTAGGCCACACTTTATCCTGCCTGTATTCCATCTCCCATCATATACTGTTTGAATAGTAGACTTGGATAGTCGCTAACTTTTCACTCTCCCACCTCACTTCCTTGAAAATAGACTTAGCTTTCTCATGTTTTTATCTCCAGCATCACAGTTCTTGGCACATGGAGGCCAGATGTTAATTGAATAAATGTTAATTGAATGGCCAGATCTATCAAAATATAAAAACATAAATGAGATGAGCAAAGGATTGATTATTCTGAAATCAGTTTTTTGGATTTAGTGACTTATTTATTTGAAATGGTCTTCCTAAGCATCACCAGACATTCAACCTCATATTAAGGGCATAGAGATTACCAGGAGAAAGAACAGAATGTGTGCTTACTTATCAGATTGGCATATGAGAGTAGTAGAAGTGAGACAACAACAGAGTTAACATAGCACAAGAGGATGGTGTCAATACACCAGGATGATCGTTAGGAAAACTCATTACCAGTTTCCCAGACAGATGAGTGGATTAGGATAATGTGGTGTGTGTGTGTGTGTGTGTGTGTGTGTGTGTGTACAGATACATGCAAGGGAATACTACTCAGCTATTAAAAAAGATGAAATCTATCCTTTTGCACCCACATGGATAGAACAAGAGGTGATTACACTAAACAAAATAAGTCAAAGTATATGAAATGTAAATCACAACAAAAGGATGGCTGATAACCTGTGAGATGTTCAACTTCACCAAAAACCAGAGAAAGGTCAATGAATTACAGGTTCATTGGAAAAAGTGGAAAAGCCTAATAATTCCTAGATTTGCCACTAGGGGAACTCTCAAATGCTACAGGTAGGAATGTAAGTCAGTTAGATTATTTTTGAAGGACAATTTCACAATTACTAATGAAGTTGAAGCTATTCATACCCTAAGGACTCAGCAATCCCTCTCTTACCAAACACAAAGAAACACAAACAAGTAGATTCTTCACAACATTATTTGCTACAATCAAACACTGGAAACAACTTAGATGACCCTGATGAGTAGCTTGGAAAAATCATAACTTAAGGACATGGTAAAGTAACAGTATAGTGTACTGCCTAGTATAGAGCTACTATATAGCATAGGATGATAGTATCATCATACAACAGAACCTACCATGAGGTTAAAACTGATTCACGAGATCTACATGTAACATCATGATTAAATCTTAATATGTAATGGTAAAAATATTGCTGAGGTAAAGCAGAAAGCTGCAGAATTATGTGTGTTTTGTCCCAACTTCTGTGACCGGCAGCAAGAAAGGAAGGCCTGAGGCAGAAAGGCTGAGCAAGCAGAGTTTATTGCTCTGGGACAGCAGCTGAGACGGAACCCCTAGAGTGGGGTCAGCAGCTACTGCCCATTCAATAAGGGGGAAGGGTCTCCTATTTAGGTCCTAAGCTCAGATTTCAAAGGGGTGACTCATTGCTGTGTCCTTGATGTGAGGTCCAGTTCGTTATCACCTCCATCTAGTCCCATCCCAACGCAAGGACTGTTAATTAGATGCAGGGCCCAATTTATTACCACCTTATCACTTTTGGATGCAAGGCCTGATTTATTATTGCCCTTATCCAATCCCTCAGTAAATCTCCGCATTTGGTCACTCCCAATACAATATGTATTAGATGAAGGCACTGATGTAGCATTTTAACACGAAGCAATACTAAGTTGTGATGGGTGAGGGATATAACAAAGGACAAAAACTGGGCAGGAA
Source organism: Condylura cristata (assembly GCF_000260355.1). Taxonomy (NCBI): domain Eukaryota; kingdom Metazoa; phylum Chordata; class Mammalia; order Eulipotyphla; family Talpidae; genus Condylura; species Condylura cristata. Next base: position 30,064,676 of record NW_004567117.1, on the reverse strand, counting down.
ATATGTTCTCCCAGTTCCAAAAAGGAATTACCTGTGGGATGAGGAGAAGAAAGAAAAGGCAGCGGGAAGGGACTTTTGGAACAAAGGAGTCCTCAACCATGTGGTAATATTTAATTTACTAAAATGAATACTACTTACAACATTTGTCCCACCTCATTAATAAGCCATATAAGTGCCTGCTATATTATTTCTGTGCTTTCATTATTTTATATGAAATATTTAATTTTTTTAAAAGGCAGAAACAATTGAGGGACCCAAGTGTTCCCATATGTGTCTCTATGGGAGGTAGCATTATGCATCGATTTTCTTTTTCTTTTTTTTGGTTTTGGAGTTTCTGTTTGTTTTTACCTATGTTTTCTAGGGATTCTAACGTGCATTAACATTTTTTGAAGAAAAATATAATGCATGTTATTTATAAAAATGAAATGATGAACTATTTGGAGTACATGTTTTTCAAGGCCCCTTCTATTTTGAATTCATGACCAGCATTGCCTTAAGGACAGAAAGGACTCTGTCCTGATCCAACAATTACTTGTTCTAGGTCTCCGTGATAAGCTCCAAGAAATAAGAAGAGGAAGATATACAGGGGTGTCCTCAAGGCCTCTCTGGGCAAGGGGGCTGCTGAGTAAGCACAGCCCATCCTGGGCGGGACTCTCACCTGCCATCGGTGTTCAAAGGTCTCTAAAGCAAGTGGAAACCCTTGCTGTGTCACCAGCCAATATTCATGTCATGATATTGGGCAGGTTACTCAAACCCCTTAGGCCCTGATTCTTATATTTGTAAATCAAAAATAATAATAGCAATTCGCTTGTAGTGTCATTGTAGAATTAAATAAAATATTCACTGTGAGTGTGTCCAGCCAAAGCCTGTGGACATTGGCAGGGGCACTGTCTGGCCCAGGTTACAGATGAGAAGATGAGTCAAAGGCTGAAGTTTGGGTGTGCTGGGAACTGGGTGGTTTTTTCAAGGAGGACAGAGGCCACAGCAAAGTGTGTGCTGTAGGATCTCTGGGGGGCGAGTTTTTTGACTCTAGAAGGAAATGAGTGAACACAGTCTTCAGAGGCAGGATCTTCTCAAACCTAGAGAACCAAGTGAAACACAAGCTAATCGGGCTGGTCTTCTAGAACCCCTCTTTGTCAGTCAACAAGCAGTGTCACTGCTTAGGGAAAACTGCAGTCTCTAGGATATCAAGAATGAGGGAGGATGTCCTGGCTGTGTGGCCTTAGGTGAGTCACTGCACCTCTCTGGACTGCCACTTTCTCATTCATGAAAGGAAGGATTTGCTATCCCAGAATGCACTGGAGATTGACAGGAGTAAGTTCTGCCTTTAACTGGCTGGCTGGCTTTCCCAGTCCTTAGTTTCCTCCTCTGAAAAAGGGCAGGTGTGAGTACAATGTTCTCTGAGAGTCTCTTTTAAGTTTCGGGGTCAGTCACACACATATACACACACACACACAAACACACAGAAACTGGGTCAAGTTCAACCCAGAACAGGGTTTAGCGCAGAGCAAACCACCTGGCTTATTAAGATCACATACCCAAGATTTGAATTTTTAAGAACCAAAATACAAAAAGTAGCTACACGCAGCGAGCAGGACCACTCCTCCAGAGTGGCTGCCCACCGTGTATGACTGGGAGGCAGGGCGGCACTGGGAAGCCCCGCGCCACGTGCCGAGTGCCACCTTTAGGCCAGACCACATGCCAGTAGGAAGAGAATTTCCATCTCCCAGATCTCTTTTGAAAGTGCCAGGTCCAAAGCAAAGAAAAGAAAACCTCGTCAGCCTACCCCCCCATATTAAAACATGTTGTAAGTGGCCCTCCCTGGTGGCGCAGCGGTTTAAAGCATTGCACTAAGAAGCTAAAGCCACTTCCGCATAAGTTCGAATCCCGCCTGCCCCGGAGGTGACCACATGGCGTGGCAGACCTCTCCTGACCCGCCCGCTGCTCCCCTCAGCGGTGTACTTCATCGTCGATCTGCCTGTTCTGCTCCCCACTCTGTCTCTGGTGAAGCCTCTCACAGCCCCTGAGCCTCTGGCCTGTACCCCAGTTCTGTAGTACAAATAAATAAATCTTTTTAAAAAAGAAATGTTGTAAGCAAAACTCTAGGGAATTAGTTTACAGATGGGGCTGAACTGGAGCAATCGTGGGAAAGGATGGGTCATCCAAGAGGAAGCCCCCTCCCCACTGGAACTGGAAGGGCCTTTTGGGGCCCTGGAGTGGCCAATGCCGCGTCTCCTGCCTTTGGGCAGAAGTCTCTCTGTTGCTGGGATTAGGAGCAGCTTTCACTCCCTCACATGGGAGAGGCTGGGGGGCAGGGAGGCGGGTAGGTCTGATAATTAGGCTGAGACCTAGAGACATAGACCCCTTGCCCCAGGTCCCATGGCGGGTTGGGGTGGAGTCTGAACCTGAGTGAAAATGGCAGAGAGTTCCACCCCTTATTAAATCCTCACTAAGGTCAAGCCCTGTTCTTCTAAGTCCTTTAACCCTCTCAAGAGGGATAAAGCAGGGACTATCAACATTGTCTTGTCACAGATGAGGAAACTGAGGCAAGAGAAGTGACGCTTCGCAGCTGCAGGGCCGGGGGCCACGGGGTCTCTGCCCGCCCCACCGCCCTGCCTCTCCATTGACTTGCCTGAGGCCGCCCAGTTCCTAGACCTGACTCAAGGGCTGGTCTCCATTTCCCCAACCCCTCAGACCCAGCCTGGGGCCTCTGGGGGCTGCCTTCTTGCCCCTCAGCATCTCTCTCTCCCCTGCACTGAAAGGGAGCCACAGAGAGGGTGTCAGAGAGAGTGACGAATGGAGGTTGACCCCGGGTCAGAGCAAATATGGTCCCCTCCCCACCTCCTTCCTACTGACCTGACAGGCAAGACACAGCCCTGGGGTGGGAGCCAGAACCAGGGCGCCTCTCCTGGGGCTCCTGCATATGCCCCACATCACTAGGACAACTGACAGAGGCAGCCCTGCCCCGCCTGCGGCTCAGGGGCACAGTCCTCGTCTCATCAGAGCCCCTCTTCTGGCCAAGCCATCCTTCAGCCTTATGACACGCACTTCCTGAGTGCCGGTGACAGGCGGCCAGCTGGAGAAATGATGGCCTGCGCCATAGGGGCAAAGTTCGGGTTTTCCTTCATTGGCAGTGGCAGCTGCGGCAAAACTGAAGGCGGCAGCAGCGGGGCAGCCTCCCACCAGCTTGCACACATAGACACCTAGGCATACCTGCTCTCACACACACGCTAGTGCAAATCTGCTCACACATACGCAAGCGTATGCACACACCCCTGCTCACACTCCTGCATCCAGACCACAGGACAGATGAAGTAAGTCAGCTCATTAGAGGAGGGACTGCCCCTCCCTCCTCCCTTCAGGGGACAAGCAGCAGCAGCAGCAAGGCCTTCTGGATGGAGTGTGTCCTGCACTTTGCAAAGTACCTCCACACACACGGGGTCAGGAGCTAGCGCTGAACAGTCACGTCTGGGCTCCCAGCACAGTGTCGTGGCGTTGGATTCCAGGCAATGACACAGATGAAGCGACGCAGAGGAAAGGCTCCCAGAGGGGCCGGAGAACCCTCCATTCACATCCCGTTGGCGTGGCTGAGTCACAGGGGCACACCTAGCTGCATGAACTGCTGGAAAATGTAGTTTTACTTCCAGGTGGGCAGGGACTCAGCTAAACACCCCTGCAGTTATGAAATGAGGCAAGAATGACTATAGGAGCCAGCAACTGGTTACTGCTTTACTAGTGCAAACCCCCACTTTCCAAATGAATAAGATGAGGTATTTAGATAATTGTAAGGTCATTGGTTAAGAACCTGACGCCCAAGAAATCTTACTAGCACCTACCTGGGAAGATATGTATGTTAGTCAATGTTTGTGGCACAACTATGTGACACATCTATGAACTAAACAGTGGGAGCACTAGTGCCAGGGTACCTGCTCTATCGTGGGGGGTCAGAGAAAAGGTCACAAAAAGAAAGAAAGAGCCTCCAGCTGAGGCTGGATTGGTGAGAAGTTACCTGCTAGGTGGAGAAGAAGGGACAAAGGTAAATCAGACAGAGGGGGAAACAGGACAAAGGCCCAGAGACAGAAGAGTGTGCCATTCTGCAAGCTAAAAACAGGTACAGTATTGCCAAAGGGTATCTGGCAGGATGGTTAATTTATATGTCACTTTGAAGAGGGCTTCAGATGTAATTAACATTTCATTAGTAAACTTTGGGTAAAGACTATCCTCCCTATTGTGGGTGGGCCTCATCTAATCAGTTGAAGACCTGACTAGAATGAAGACAGTCTCCCCAAGTAAGTGGGAATTCTCCAGCAACTGCCCTTAGGCTTCATTTGGCCCCATAGACTCTCCTGTGGGCTCTGAATGCCAGCTTTCATTCTGTCACTGTGCCACAGGGCAGGGAAAGGGGCACCCCAGAACTCCCAAACTTGCCTGCTCTAAATAGGTTCTGGCATCTGCCACATCAAGACAAAACATATAAGACCTTTAATGGAAAAGAAATTTAATATAATTAGTGTGTCATACAGAGAAAAAAACAAAGAATATAGTTTCCAAATCAAGCATCCAAAGTTACCCATCCGTTCGTGGGTCTACCCAAGCAGGATTGGCCCAAAGCAGGGCCTGAAAGCCCGCCACAAATCTAAGGCACCTTCCAGCAGGGACCCATAGCAAAGGGTCAGAAACAGTCAGGCAAGTCTTTGAAGAAAAGAGCAAAATCAAAGTCAAGATAAAACCTGCCATAGTTAACCTCTCCATGTCTCTCACCCACATCTGTTCCAACCAGTCCAGGACCAAGAAGCAAGACAAAGGTTCTTCACATGTCTCTCTGCTCCATATGCCTCCCCCAGGTCTCCTTCTGGCCCTCCATCCTGCTTCCTTCCATCCCAGTCTCCTCTCCAACTTCTTCTCCTCTGCTTAGCCCTATCCTGCCTTGGGTGGGGCAGGGAGCCCAGAACCTCCCCTTTTCCTGGGGACCACCCTCGTATGAATGCACTATCCACTCTCCTAGGTCTCCAGTTTGCCAGCTCATGCAGTAGATATTAAACTCATCAGCTTCCATAATCACATGAAAGACTTCCTCATAACAATTCATATATATATAATATAGATAGATATCTATATCGATATTGATATCAAGGTAGATGGGTATGTGTGTGTGCACGTCTCTTGGTTCCATCTCTTGGGAGGCTGCTGATTACCATAAAAGGAGGGGAGCGTGGTGGAGGATGTGGTTGGACAGATCCATGGGGGCCAGACGATGAAGAGGACGCGGTGTCGTTGAAAGCCCTTCTGGTTTTATTCTGCAGAGGACACTTCTAAGCAAGAGAGAGAGCCAACTGCATGTTAAATCATATTTGGGTTGCGGTGCGATGATAGTAGATCATCAGTAACATGGACTGTGGGTCTACTGTGTGTGACGGGCACTGATCTGGGAGCTCTAGATTAGACATGCAAGACCAGCAACTAGTGCTGGGAAAAGAGGAGGCTGAGGGTGGCCCCAGGTCTCTGGCCTGGGTGGCTTTAGAAGGACAGGAACTGATTCTCTAATACCCCATCCATCCCCAGAACCTGGCTCCTTAGCTGGCACTATGTCTTCACATATTTGTGAAAAGAGACGCAGACCCTGACAATGACATGCATAGACTGTAAACAAATTACTCTTCAAATTCAATTCAAATACAAGATGAATGAATGAGTGAGTGAATGAACGAATGGTCCCAGGGTGCAGCCATGCTTCTTGCCCTGGCCCTGCATGCACTCCAAACTTGAAGAAAAGGTGCCAATAACAAAACAGGCTCAAGGCCAGATTTCAGGATGCAGCATTTCCACCCTGCCTTCAAACACCGTCTCAGCTGGCTACATGAAATTCCACTGCTTGGAGTTCAACATCCTTAAGCCTTCATTGAAGCTCAAGACAAGCTCCCCTATTAAACTGTTCTGTATTATTTACACCCAGTGCAGACTGTTGCCTCTCACACCAGGTAGGAGGTGAGGAGAAGTGGGGGAAGGTTCAAGGGAAAGGCAGAGTAGAGGCAGGGAGGCCCAGTGACCACCAGACCTCCTCCCCATTGTGCCAAAGATGAGCTTTTTTTTTTTTTAGATTTATTTATTTATGTATACAGAACTGAGGTACAAGCCAGAGGTGCAGGGGCAGTGAGAGGATTCACCAGAGACAGAGCAGGGAGCAGAACAGGCAGATAGACGAAGTACACTGCTGAGGGGAGCAGCAGGAAATGTCTGCTGGAAACATGGGTCACCTCCGGGGCTGGGGATAGAACTTGTACTGAAGCAGCTGCAGCCAGCTTGCAGTGCTGCATCCTAACCCATTGCACCACCAGGGAGGGCCTGAGATGAGCTGTTTGTTTTTTTTTTTTTGGGGGGGGGGTTGTTTTGTTTTGGTTTGGTTTTGATTTTGCATCATTCTTCATTCTGTGCACTTTTCCATCTCAGTTGTAATCCCCATGGACTTCCCCCCATCAATTCCCCCATGTGCCATCACCGTAGTCCCATCTATTCTTCCCACCCCAGTTTTGATCCCATTCCCCTCTCCACCCTCGTAACCTGGCTCTGGTTTACAGTTGTCTGTTGCTTTTCATTTTTTCTTAATTACAATTGCTTATTTTTTTTCCCTGATCCCATATGCTCCTGCTAGGGGTGAAACCATCCAGTATTTTTCTTTTTCTTTCTGGCTTATTTCCCTATGCATGACCCATTCCAGCTCCTTTTGCAGAAACCTGAATGGGGCTGAGTTGCTTTTAAAGAGCAGAACTAAGCAAAGTAGTCTGGGTCCACCCAGTCTTCATGGCCACTTTGAAGGGGACCCACGTGCTAAGGATGGGAAGATTCAGTCAAGTGACTAAACTTGGTAGCAAGCCCTCACAACTGACACACGGGGACCTTTTCATACCACATTTTAAATATATTTCTACCCAGCAGAGGCAGTTGACAGGCTCAGAAAGACCTAATGGGAATCAGTAGTTGATAGTGCAAGTCGGCAGATCTTGTCAGCCCAGGCGCCACCATCCCTCACCTCCTCCTTCATTTTTATAGAAATGGCTCAGAAACAGAGAAGAGAAATTTCAAAAGCCAAGCAAAAAATCAATACTGTGGGAGATAACCCAGCATTAATACAAAAACCAGAGAGGGCTTCTTTGTCTCCCACCTCAGCAGCGCTATCAATCACGCTCAGTGGATGGATCTGGAAAGCCACCCTTGCTGGGAAGCGGCAGGGTCCATTTTAGTTAAAGTGCCCAGGGAGAGCTGGCTGGAGGTGGGGAGGAGCCGGAGCCAGGGACAGGAGGGAAGACGAACTGGCCCAGCTCCCGGCTGCTCACATGCCCCTGTCTCCAGGCTGGAGTCAGAGGCAGGAGAACAAGGAGGGTAAAACCAGATAGCTTTGCGTGAGAAGCAAAGCTCACAAGGGCAGGAAAAGCAAGAAAGCACTTCAGATGCAGTGGCTCCTCTGAAATAAGAAGCTTCCCTCTGTGCACCGAGCTCAAACGCTGTCTCCTGAAGATCAGTGCCAGCCACGCACAGGGCCAGTGCCGACCAAGCTCAGGCAGCCAGTTTGCACCAGACGTGGCCATGGAGTCCAGGAGGCCACCAGTCCTCAGGCTACCAGTCCCTGCCCCCAAGAGCATCATCTGCTCGTCAGGGTCCTTCAGAAACCTGCCAAGGTGCACCTGCCCATCCAGGTAGCAGTCTCCTGCACACAGCTGGTGAGGGCCAGATGTCTGCTCCGCGCCAGGCAAGTGTCTGAGGCTGCATTCATTCTCTATTTAAAATGCCCGGCTGGGGTCAGCCACCCCACGGGGCTCAGCCAGCCCAGGAGAGTTTCTGCTTCTGCAGGCCGAGTCGGCCAGGTCTCCCCAGAGCAACAAGCCCAGGCCCCCTCAGCAGGGCCCTGCCATCCCTCCGGCCCCTCTACCCCCCAGGGTTCTCAAGTTGTATCAAGAGACTCCAAGGGCCTCCAACAGAAAGCACCTGCATAGAAAGGGTGGGAGCCTTTGTCCCCTTTTCTCTGCTTTGCTGACTCTTCTCAACCCAACCCCCATCCAAGTCAGGACTCGTAGTAAAGCCCTTTGTTTCCTTCTAAGTCCTCCCTGCCATGTGTGATGCCACATTCGTGGATACGGTGGTTTGCTCATCTCTCCCAGGGCACAGCTCACAGATCCGTGCCAGGAAGGAGCATGTTACGTGAGCAGAAGCCTCCGTGACTTGGTTTCCACTCTGCACCTTTGTTCCCAAGGTTCTACCTCCAATGTCTTTCCTGCTGATTACTCATTTTAAACCTCCGAACTTCCCCCAGGACTACCCCTGGACTCCTCATTTTGCATAATTTTTCTATGCTGTGGTCTTCTAGAGTTAAAAGATCTAGGAGTTTTGGGGGTACAGCCTGAGAGTCACAAAAGAATCACAGAGCTGGAATTGGGAGAGATCTGAGGGAACATCACAGAACCTACAAGCTTTCTAGAACAACGCCGAATCCCCAGCACATCCTGGAGCCACTGTATCAGATCATGGAGGAGAGGGCTCAACTTCGTGTTTCTTACAACCCGCCAGATGGCAAGGTGCAGAGCTGAGAACCACTGCTATGCTTGGGGGTGCTGTGTGCCCACAACTCCCAAGGGCGCCTTTCACCAGTAGTCCATGTCAGAAGCCCTCAGAGGCAATGTGCACTGCGTGACCGGCCTAAAGTAACCCCTTGGTTAACTATAAAAGGAAATGAAAACTCTCTTTGGGGCCCTCCCTTGTGGTACAAGGGGTTAGGGTGCAGCACTGTGAAGCTATCAGCAGCCAAGCACCACAAGTTCCATCCCAACCATCCCACATGGCGCAGCAGACCTCTGCTGTCTCGTCAGTGTATTTCAGTCAATCCACCTGTTCTGTTCCCCCTCTGTCTCTGGTGTATCCTTTCACTCCCCTGCACTTCTGGCCTGTACCCCAGTTCTTATATGCATAAATAAATAAATCTTTAAAAATATATGGATGGGGCCCTCCCTGATGGCACAAAGGGTTAGGTCATAGCACTACAAGCTGGCCACAGCTGCTTCAATGTGAGTTGGATCCCTGCCCCAGAGGTGACCCACATGGCGCGGCAGACCTCTCCTGACACGCCTGCGCTCCCCTCAGCAGTGTACTTCATCGGTCTGCCTGTCCTGCTCCCCACTCTGTCTCTGGTGAAGCTTCTCACTGCCCTTGCACCTCTGGCTTGTACCCCAGTTCTGTGTGTAAAGATTTAGTTAAATAAATCTTTAAAAAAAAAATCTGGATGAAGTGATTTGGTCAAAGTCACTGGTTAAAACTGGTGTTTCATTGGGAACTCCTCAACTTCCCTCCCCCAGGGCAGTTTGCTGCTGTCTACCTGGCTGATCCAAATGTAGTTCTTTGCTGCAGTTTGTTAACAGTGCATAATCTTAGGCTCCACCTCAAACCTCTGGAGCAGAACCTGCATTTTACCAAGATCTCCAGACAACCTGAGGCACATGAAAGCACCCTGCACCCCTAAGAAAGTTTCCTGGAGCTGGACTATATTTTCTATCAGCTGCTTCTCACACTGTCATCGCACACAGTAGGCAATCAATAGGTATCTGCGGACCAATTGATTGAAAAATCTGTGGTTTGCATTAGATACAGGCCCCGTGAGTGTCACTGTTTTGGAAATGACGGACTTTTCAAGTTCCTGTAATGGGCGATTACTGAAACAAGGAATCCCTTCTCACCACACCGGAGGTATCCCTTTGCAATATAGAGGCTGTGACACTGATAACAAAAAGAATATCTTGCTAAGCACTCCCAGGGTCCAGAGGATGATTTCATCTGCCCCTTGCCCTTTCTGTAAATAACATCTAATCACCTTACCCAGGCTCATTTGGATAATGGCTCCTTTTTCATCTCCACTCAGAAAAAAATTAATCCACAAATAAATGAATAAAGACAGAGCATGAGAGTTCTACAGGGCTTAAGGCATCTTTTGATTAGAGTTTATTTACAGACTCTTCTTAATAGACCTGATTAAGGCGATGTGGCTCAGGAGAATGGTTCTCTTCAAAAGGGTTCACCCACCCTGCCGTGCTGGCACCTGCCCTGTGCTGGGTGTTGCCTGAGCCCACAGGATTCCATGGGCAACATGCAGGGTGGCTGCTGGGTTGTTCAGACCCATGTCACTTTTAATTGGGTGTTGCCCTTTGCATTTATTTATTCCTAAACACATAGCCATATTCCAGCTCTGGGCACCTCAGCTATCACTGGAGTTGATTGGGCACCTCAAGTTCACTGGAAGATGTGTGAACTCTAGTTCAATTAAACTGACCATACTGACTTGCAGCTTCAAATATCTAGTTGCACATACTCATCGAGATGATGGCCCCTAACTCCTGGCATACGAGGCAAATCAAAAGCTTGATAGGTAAGAAACAAGCTCTGGAGATAACTAGCTGTTCTCTTACTTAGTGATTCTGGAATATTGAGGAAAATGTTAAGAACTTTCACTCTAGAAAATGCACATAAACATGCACTTAAAACTGTGCGTTCAGTTTTAGGGGTTCACAGGTGTCTTAAGAACCATTTAGGAGCCTGTTCTGGGTCCTGCTCTGCTCTAGTCTGAGCAGAATCATCAGAGACCCAGGTGCACGGAAACTAGAATCAGCTGAGGTCTTGGTCATCAGTTTCTATTCAGAACCATTGCAGAAACCATCCTCATGGTTCTATAGAAAAGATGTGGCTGAGATGATTGTCCCCCATCATACATGATTCCTTTAAGAGAATCTATAGGAAAGATTTTTTTTTCCAGCCTCGGTGCCTAGAACCCTGTTCTGTACCACTGAGACTGGCTTGTTTCCATATATAGACAGGGCCTGGTAAATCCTGTAAGCCATCATATTTCTTTCTTTTCATAGTCTGCTAGGTAACTTAGAGCCAAACTGCTCCCCAAGTACACACACATTGGGGGGGTATTAACCTCATTTGTTGTATTAACCTCATTCAGAAACCAAATATTTGATTAGATGTTATTTACAGAAAGAGCAAAAACTAAATTATTTTTCCCCCTAAATACTTTCTGGAACATGGTAGAGTAGAAATAAACAATTATAAAATGGAGTCAATGCTTACTGCTTTTGCCTTCAAGGATTAATGGGAAAGACAAGTGTAAGCTGATAAAGTACAATGCAAAGAGACCAGACCTGTATTTGCAGTGTGATGAAGACAGGTGCAGAGCCCTGGGAGTGGAGAAACTAAGAAGGTGGTGGCCAGGGAAGGCTTCCCAGAGGAAAAGATGCCTACCTGAGCTTTGCACACTGAATAAAAGTGCTTCAATCAGGGGTGATTTTGCTATTTCCCCACCACCTGGGGGATACAAACTTAGGGTCGCTTTTCCAGCAACTAGAGATGTATTGAAAGAAGCATGAGAGGGTCTTGAAAGACCCTGGGTAGCTTTAGGCAAGTCACTTACCTGCTCCTAATGATTTCAAATGCTCCGTGAGGACAGACTAGCTAGCCACCCTCCTCAACAGGAGCTATTCGAAGGATGAAGCAAGAGGTGATGAGCGTTGTGAGTTCAGTTCAATCAGTGACATATTTACTTGCTTCTTTCCTATGCATAACAGCAACACCTGCCTGAGAGTTACAAGGATTCAGAACCCAGACCTGACATACATTTTCCTCTCTGCCATCACCCCACCCCACAGGAATCATGCTCACCCCACTTCCTAGTTTCTTTCTGACCTCATCCTCAGAAGCATTTCCACAGGCTACCCAAACTCTTGGCCAACCCAGAGGGGAAGAGCAGGCTGACTACTAAGTATTCCCACTAAAGTTTTATGAGAATGAAATTAAACACCTGACTAGTGGGTAAGCAAAGAAACGGGAGGGGAGGGGGTCACAGGAAGAAGGGATGATAGGTGCTGTTCATTGCCCATCACCATTTCCTTCTTCCTGTCAGTTGGGCACAGATTCCACTGCGGCAGCAGCTTGCCCAACCTGTGTGATCAGCCATGCCCCCGCCTGGTAAAGGCATGGCTTAACAAGTACACAGCTTTGACAGGAAACAACTCACAGAAAAGCTTTGGGGGGAGACTCAGAGAAGTCCATAGCAAGGAGGCAGCTAGCCCTAGGCAATTCTCAGGGCTGGGCACAGGGGCAAGGATCAGCGAGGTTTCCGTGGCTCATCTCGTGCCAGCAGAGGGGAAATGTGACACCCGACATTAGGAGCTGCTAGGCCAGCTCAGAGACCAAAGCCTCCAGACAGTCTGGGGTACATGAAGGTCATTGTGGACTGACAGCAGTCATAAAGGCTGGCGTCAGTGAGAGCTTGGGAGTGGTGTGAGCAAGGAGCGGCTGGGGTAACTAGGTATCAACAAGGGTCCCCATGGTCTTCTGGAAAGCTGTGGCTACTTGGGACTTAAATCCCTTGTGTCATTCCCTCTAGAACTTAGACTGTGACAGGGAAAGTCTGATATGAAATGCGTTGGCCTGAATGGGGGTCCTTACCTGTGCATTTGAAAGGATAAATAATAAGGCCAACAGTGGGCACACACAAAAAGATTATGAAGGTTTTACTTACAAAAGAAGGGGAAATAATGAAATGAGTAACTCAAGGAGAAAGAGAGGGAGATGAATTGGTGAATGCATCCTACCAGTTCTGCTGAGCTGGAACCCCAACAACATGCTGAGAGCTGGCAAAAGCCAAGAGGCCCCCCAGGCTCACATGTTTGTTATAGACCAAGCCTGGCTGCTTACTGCCACCCTCAGTTCCCAGCAATCCTCCCTTCGGTGATGATGACATTACAGGGTTTGTAGTCCTTGGTATCTTAGATCTCTTTGCTCCTTGTTTATGGGCGAAGTCCATAAAACTTGTGTCTGTGGAGTTCATTCAGGGCATTCTTTCTCCCCAATAATACACAATGTGGAGCAGTTTGCTTTCTACCTGAATCTAACAAAAACTCCACTCATTGTCACTTCACCCTGTTAGGCCAGCCTGGGCAGCTGGCAGCAGGAGGGCCAGAAAGGCCCCTTGACCTTGCAGCCTACTGATAGTATCCAGGAGGCAGATGTTATGGCAACAGGACTCCGCCCACATTCCTGGTATGTAGATGAGGGTTGGCCTGGGCCTGGCCTTTACTTTCCTCAATGGGTGCTTTCAGCATGGCTGTTCTGAACTCCACCACCCTCACCACCCTATGATATAGATTCTCTCCCTGAGCTCCCTTGGCCTGGCCCCTCCTCCCTTGAGTCCTGTCTGGCAACTGGCCCCAATAAACCTCTCTTCTCTAAGAGCACTTGTGTGGGCTCCTTTCAGCAACGCCTTACAGATCCCAGCCCAAAGTTCTTCCCTGACCACCCTTCAAGTCCAACTATGCAACCCCACCAATGTCTCATTTCTTGTTTATTCTCTCCTCTGAGAGAATAAATTCTGGTGAGATCAATCCTCCCATCACCCCCACCAACACCACAGAATCCTGCCTCAATCCTCATCTAATCCTCACTACAATTATGAGATAGATACTATTATTATCTCTGTTTCCAGAATGGAGAAATAGAGGCTCAGAGAGGTTGGCTAACTCCCCAAGGACACACAGCTCAGTGATAGGGCTGGCACTAAACTAGGTTGTCCAGGGGTGGAGTCCATGCAGTGCACACTGCAGATTGTTTACTGCTCTGTCAACCCTGGGCTGTCCATATCCATCTCACAGCTGCATGCAGGGGAACTGCCCTTGAGAATTTTGTTAAGACTGATTTTCAGTATTTGCCAATTTTGGTGGGGTAAATATGAAATATTCTGGCATAAGGAACAGTTGTCTCCCCCCAACCAGCATGAACTCACCAACACACCACTGTATCGGCCCTCCCCTTCATCTGTGGGGCTTCGAAGGCCTTGTCTCCTCTCTCTTGGCATCCCTGGTATACAGCATTGTGCTTGGCAAACAGGAGGACTCAGTAATGGTTGTTGAGTGAAAGAGTGAGTCAGTGAGTGAGTGAATGAGAGTTAATGGCTACAAATGGAAGTTGGTCTTGTCCCTTTGATTAGTGTGACCTCCTGAGAGTTGTCTCTTAGCCACATCTAGATGAGCACCCAAGTCTCTCCTCCAGCTCTGTGAATCCCTCCTCCTAGTTCTCCACGCCAAAGGTTTTCAGGGTGCAGGGTAGACACACAAGCACAAAAAGACATAAGCCAAATCATTCCTGAAATTGCCATTGATGAGCGCAGGATGTAGATCATTCAGGTGGTGCTATAAAGCAAGTGTTCCCATAGTTAAAGCTAGAGGCATCTGCAAGAGCTGTTACCTTATTGCAATGAGCCCCTTCAGGTGGAGGTGCGGAAGTCATTATGCCTGTTAGGGTGGTTTATAGCCTGTGGGCCGTGTGTAATGCTCACTAAGGTAGAACTTGAATTACCCTCGGGGCTGGCTGGGAGCTGCCAGCCTGGTTCATTCTCTCTTGTAATGGAGAGGCATTCCCAGGGCCAACACAATGCAAAGAAGGAGGGTGTGGCTGTTACCTGAGGTCACGTAGTCTAAAGTGGTTTGACTTTGGGTCCCAGACATTTACTGAGTGTGCAGTTAGCACTAGAGTGTTAGATAAAGCCAGCCAGAAAAGTAATTTGAAAGTCATTCAAGGTCAACATGAGATTGACAAAAGTTGTAGGCAAACCACCCTGCCTGCCCAGATCTGTGAGTGCTAGCTCAACCTCCAGTGACACCCCCAGACAGAGTTCATCCATCAGACTTACCCCCCTGCCCTCGTACACGCAGCTAAACTGAACATGGTGGTGTTTTAGATGGCTGACCTGCTAGGAGAAAGGTGACGGCTTATCAATCCTTTTTTCTTCACCCAGAAGCTATATTAGACCTTGGACTAAAGCAATACTAAATGTGCATTGAACAGATAATTAAACTAAGTGTGTGGATGTATCCTGTCCTAGATTTATTGCATCCCTGAATTCTGAAAGGTTTTGCAAATGTAATTGGAAAATGACTGATCAAATCTTGGAGGAATCATGATGAATGACAGCATCAGAAAACTGAAAAGTCAAATGTCCCACTTTCGGGTACAGGGAAAAAAGACATCTGGAAAGTACAAGCCAGGAAATCTTTGTGCTTCCCTTTGGCTAAGTTTGAGAGTGAATTGAAAGTGACTCATGTAGGGGAGACTTGAGACACATGACATTAAGCGTGTGGTCACGGTCAATCTCATCGGTGAGGTCATGTTAATGGTGCATATCCCTGGTTGGTGTGATAAGAACTGCACTTCACCTCTGTGGTCTTCCTCCCCACAACCCATAATCCCAAACGGACCATGAGACGAAATATCAGACAGTTTCAAATTGAGAGTCATTCCACAAACTCCCGACCAATCCTCTTTAACAATGTCAAGGGCATCAAAATCAAGGAAATTTTGAGAAACTGTCACAGGCTAGATAAACCTAAAAAGATATGATACCAAAATGCAATGTGATGTTTTTATGGACTTCTGATCCAGAAAAAAAGAACATTAAAGGAAAATTTCCTGAAATCCAGAGAACCACTGATATTTGGTTAATAGTAATATATCAACATTATTTCCATAGTTCAGTTGAATGAAACATCTTCATGCAAGATTTGACTACAGGCAGGTCTGCAAGTATAAGAAAGATATTTTCCATGGTGATTACTCAGTTCTAGTAAGCTTTCTGAATCCTATTCTCTCTGCATTAAATGCAAACTTTTGACTACAAACAAGATGGTTAGAGTCTATGGGAACTGTCAGCAAGTAGGAGGCTAACAAGACTGTTCTAGAAGAGCATATTCCATAATGCTGAAGGTCAAAGAAGAGCCAAGAAGGAAGAAGACCTATAAAAGCATAGATACAGGAGACAACATGGAAGTCGTTGGTGATGTAGGAGAATATCTATTGGAGCAATATTATCATATTCCAAGGAGTCTGGACTTTATCTTGAAGATTTTAAGAAAAATAATAGCATGCCCAGATTTGGGAATTGGAAATGTAAGACTGAAGAAATGGAGGTCAAGAAGAGTGTCTGTGAGTCTCATACAGACTTCAAAAAATGTTCGGGAAGCAAAACATGGTCCAGAAGTAGAAATACCCAGTGTCTACCACCTAACAAATGAATAACTTCATTACATATATTCACCCATGAAAGGAACAAGGCACCTCCTGGAAGGACCTTGAAAACTATGTTAAGTGAATGAAACAGGTCATTGACTTGTGTAATTCCAATTATGTAAAATTCCAAAACAGGAAAGCTTATAGACACAGAGATCAGGTTTGTGGTCATCCAGGGCTGAGATAGATGGAAAGACTGGGGTAATAGCTGAGGGTATGTGATTTCTTTTTGGAATGATGAAAATATCCTAACATTGATTATGTCAATGGTTACAAAGCCCTGTGAATATACTAAAAAACCTTGAGTTGTATACTTCAAATGGATGAATCATATGGTATGTGAATTGCATCTTCGGATAATAGAAGAGAACAGCAGAGATAATAAGGGTGATTTCCAGAAGTAGGGGATGTCTCAGGTTAGGTACCCTGAAACAGACCAAAAGGTAGAGATCTGTGGCCATGGACAAGACCCGTGGGAGACTGAAGTGGGGAGCTGAGCTCTGAAGGCATCTCCACAGATGCTGTTGCCATCACACAAGGAGGTATGAAGCCCTTGCCATCACCACATTGACCTACCCATCATCAGCTTTCTGCAGGAGTGGACATGACTCTGGACAAGGCCCTCTTCAGCACCGGTCAGATTTCAGAGAGGAATTCAACTCAGAGTCATCTATGGGGAGCACTCCCAGCTGTTGGGAAAGAAAGTGTTTCTCCAACAGGGGATCTTGGGGTTCAGTGAAGCCTCCAAAAGACCACTCTGGAGAAGAGGGAGGGAGAAACCAATCAAAAAAGAAACCAGCTAAGTCAACCAAAGGGGACAAAACAAGGAAAAGAAAGGAAAGCACTTTAAAAATGGTTAGAAATTGAGGGCCCTTCCTGGTGGCGCAGTGGGTGAAAGCGCAGCATTATAAAGCTAAAGCCACTTCAGCATGAGTTCAATCCCCGGCCCGGAGCTGACCCACATGGTGCAGCAGACCTCTCCTGACCCTCCCGCTGCTCCCCTCAGCAGTGTATTTTGTCAGTCGGCCTGTTCTGCTCCCCACTCTGTCTTAGGTGAATCTTCTCACTGTCCCTGTACCTCTGGCCTGTACCCCAGTTCTGTATGCATAAATAAATACATCTTAAAACAAATGTTAGAAATTGAACTGTGCAACAACTTTTACAAAATGTTTTTAATCTTCACATTCAAATTAATATGGGTTTGGCTGCCCACTGAGGATCAATAGTACTAAACATAGATTTACACAAAGGCCTGGCTAGTCAATAAGACGTGTTATTAAAGCTCCCTAAATACATATTTATAGAGCTGGCCCAACCATCCAGTCGTCCAGACAGAGTGTCCCCAAGGCCTGTTGGACCTCTGGAGCCCAGGCAATCTCACAGAGCAGGCCCAAAAGAAATGAGGCTTGCAACAGCTGAGGAACCAAGGTTACTTTCCCCGGGCTAGCTGAGGAGTCCACTCTCCATCTCTTCATGTTGATGGGCCTCGCCTTTAGCCCCAGTGCTGCGCAGATAAGGAATCTGGGAGCTGAGTGAGGAAGGGCAGGCCCATTTCACAGGACAGGTGGGTGGAGGAGCCCAGACCTTGATCCCTGCCTCCTACTACACAGGGCAGCGGGGTCAGAGGAACAGGCTCCTCAGCCCCTGGGTGGCCTGGCTGGGTGAACAAGGGCCAGTTACTTCCACTCCTTTCATCTCAGTTTTCCACTTTGGCAAAACAGAAGTAAGAAGCATCTCCTCTTCCAAAAAGGCCAGCGCTCTGAGGTCTGAGCATCAATAGGCCATGAGCCCTGTCCCCCACTGAGTAGACAGCAAGACCCCTTGTAGGGGAGCAACAGAAAGGAAGCATTTGGGCACTTCAGATACTAGAAACCAGACCCCAGAAACCAGGGCGTGGCGGGGGATGGTAGGAGGCGGACAACTTGGGGAGTAGGCTGGGAGAGGGAAGGAAGGGGGCTCCACACGTGACGCCCATCTTCCTGAGGCTTCCTCTGGCTGCCCTGTGGAGATGCCTTGCCACTGGTGCCAAGATGGAGCATGGAGCAGTGTGCCCAGAGCAGATCTGTCTTGAGTAGGCGTTCTCCCATCACAGCCCAGCCTCACCAACCCCCCAACAACCCAGACACCCATTTCTCTCGCCAAAAAGGTCAATCGGTAGGCAGCACGCTTGCACTGAGATCACCTGGTAGCCAGTCCATCACTGCCCACCTCTGCGCCTCGTCAGCTATCTAATGGTTTTCCCCCAGCTCCGTGCTGCCCCTTATGTGGGGTGGCCAAGCATGGCCGGATCATCACAAAAGATAAAGCGTGTCAGAAGCAATTAGTCTGCTCAGAGCGCAGCAGCCCCTCCTCGCCTTCCTTGGGATGAGAACGACCCCGGCCCTGGTCATTATGGAGAGACCCACCTCGCCAGGGCAGAAACCACACTATCAGTGTCAGTGTCACCTGCTCTGTGGAATGAGGCCAGAGGCGGGTGGGGAGCGGGTGGGAGGTGCTTTGCCACCCTGGTCACTCGTCCTCAACCTCAGTCTCCCTGTGTGACCCTGGGGTGGTGTCCCATAAGTCCTGCTGGACCCGTGTGACTGAAGTGTTCTTAGGACAATCAGACAGCAGAAATTTAAGTGCTGGTGAACTTACAACGTAACTGAAGAGAAGATCTGGAAACTGCTGTCTTGGTCCAATTAATTTCCAGTTAATTGATGTTAACTAGCAAAAACAGTCATGACTAAGTATTTGGGCTCAGCAAGCCTCAGTTTACTCATCTGTAAAATGAGACTACACAAACCCCTTCCAGCTCTGAACGGCAGAGGGAGCGCCAGGTACACCCCACTTAAGGTGCTGTATTTTAGCCCAGATCGCAGGGTTCTACAGCAATTTAGACCCCCACTGCGGAGCCCTACTCTTCACAGATGTGGCTCCCCCCAAGTCCTTGTCTCCCAGACCTGGTTTTGTCAACCTAGATTTACTCTAACATGCAGCTGCGTTTTCTCCCAAGGCTCTTGAAACCAAATAACCTCCATCACGCTGGCCGCCTGTGTCCGTTCTTCACCTGCCACTTCAGGCCTCTGCCCAGGCTGCGCTGCTGCCCACCTGACTGTCTCCTGCACTGCCCTCTGGACCACACTGCCCTGCATCTGTGTGTCTGAGCCCCTGGAGAACAGATGCCAAGTCCACTCTGCTCCCTTTGCATTCCCAGCTCGTGGCCACACCAGCCGTGGAGTGCATGTTCTATGAATATTTACAGGATGGATAAATAAATGAATGCGTGAGCGAGCACAGAATCTATATGCAGAGATTTTCAAATTAGAAACTCTGCTTGTTTATATCTAAATAGCCACTTTTCACTTGAAAATGAGGTGACCGCGTATTACTTCCACACGCTTCCCTGCCACACAGACACACCTCTGTCTTACTAGGTGCTGTTTTCAAAGTCCCTTGCAGCTAAGGGACATTCAGAGGTCACTCCCTTGGCCACTCACTTCTGCTGAATGAGTTGCAAGCAGACGTCTAGTGAGCAGGAGCAGAAAACCTCTTGCATTTCGATGAAAGGATGAAGGTTCTGCCATCACGTAGTGCCTGTTGCCACTGGTAACTGTCCTTGCCTGGAACTTGGAGCTGATCTCGTGAGAAGCAGCCATTTTGAGGTGATGAGGGCAAAGGCCCTGTTAAGGTTGACAGAGTGGGAAGGAGGAGTCTGGCCTCCATGGACTTGCTTGAACAGCTGCGTTAGCTCTGGACAACCTATTCCTGGCCTGTTCTTCGTGTGAGAAAGCTAATGATGGATTCGCGACAGGGTCAGCTTCTGTTATAGACAGTCAAACGGAATCCCAGCTAGCCAGAAAATAAAACTGTGACTGCTTGTGCATTCATAAAACATTCATCGAACACCTACTGTGTGCCAGGCACTCTGATAAATGTTTTTCACACACTGGAGAGCAAATCTGAACATAATCCTGCTATTTCTCTCCAACTAAGTGGAAATTTTCTAAATGGCAAATGCCTTATGGCAGCTTTTCAATAATCCTTTTAAATTGTTCTTGAAATGTCTTGGTTACTTATCTTCTGGAAGGCCTCTTCCCATATATCTTGCCTCCCCCAACTCACAATTTGAACCATATGAAATTGCTGTTTCTGTAAGTCAAAAATGCATGTTCATTTGCTGTGATTTAACTTAAATGTCACACCTGACTCCTTAATGGGAACCATGGATTTTTCTCTGTGGTCCTGAATCGACTCCTGCAACCTATGCGATTCACAAGGGAATACCCTGTTTGAAAGAGAGAAAAGAAGGCACTTCCTGTTCCAGGACCTCCATTTCCCCATCTAGACAATGAAAAGGTTGGGCTAGAATCTGTCTAGACACCAACAGTCTAGAAAGTGAAATAAACAGTTTGTTACCCAAAACACCCAAGATTCCCAATGCCCAGTGCGGCTGCTGGCCAGCCTCTGAGCAAAAGGACGTGTTGCCCAAGGACCCTTGTAAATCACAGAACCAGATATGGCTGGCCACTCAGAAGTCATCAAGAAGTCTCCTGTCCATCCTCTACCTCTAGTAACCCTAACACTGGCTTTGCCTTCAGTTGCCCTAAGTAAGAGCAGCTGAGTGCTGACGGACTCCCAGCCCTGGGCCATCCTCCACGGGTGGACAGGAAGCCCTGCATCTGTTTCCTCTTCATTTTTTTAAAAAGAAAAAGCATAACAAGCAAATTCAAATGGATGAGCCATCTTGATTATCAATCACAAAAATATCATTTAATCAGTATGCTTATGCACTGCACCTCTATAGCAAGGTACATATATAAAACTTCTGGGATGGTGACATTAAATGTCATTTAAAATGCTCTTCATTACATTATCTTTTCCATATTTTTTTTCTGTAACTCTTTTGTTAATTGAGGTAACATTGATTTACAACCCTACACATATGATTTAGGGGTATAGTTTTGATCCTCTTCAGGTGCAGGTCACCACACTGTCCCCAGCATCCAACCACACATGGTCCTTTACCCTGGAGCCCTGGACTCCCCCACACCCCCAGTCAGTCCCTCCCCCTCTGGTAGCCTCAATTCTGTTGTCAGATTTCAAGGGTTTGTTTGGCTTTGTCATTTGCTTCATTGTGTTTATTTATATTCCATATATGGGTGAAGCCATCTATTTGCCTTTCTCCCTCTGACTTATTTCACTTAATGTGATCCCCTCCAATTCTATCCATATTTTGCAAAGGGCAAGGTTTCATCCCTTTTCGTAGCTGAGTAGTATTCCTTTGAATATATACCACATCTTAATCTACTCATCGTCACTGGGCCCTTAGGTCGTGTGTGTAACTCGGCTATTCTAAATAGTGCCGTGATGTACATAGGAGTGCTGTGCAGCTATTCCTTTGAATTCGTGTTTTTGTATTCTACAGGTAGAAGGTTAAGCGTGGGATTGCTGGATCACGCAGATCCACTTTTAAAATTTTGAGCCACATGGAGTTTTCTCCAAATATCAATAGTAATTTTTAAAGCTGTTGTGAAGCAATGTGAGTTGGAATCATGGAAGTCAAAGTTCCAAGCTCCAGAGACACATTAGAGCTTAAATTCCGAGGTGCCCATCTGGAGGAAGGACGTTTACCCAGTGGCAGAGCCAATCTGCACAGGCTGCATTGCAACCTCTCTCACCCCCATCTCTGGGAACAGCTGCTCCGTCCCCAGTCTGTCAACCACCCTCCCCTGATTAATCCACCCTCTCTGGGGAGGGCAGCCAGGCCAACAGTCTCTGCCCACCCCTGCCACTGGGCCATCTTGAAGCCAAGTTTCTTTGGATAAGCTCCAGGGTGAGGTGCACTGAAGGGGTTAATTACACCAGTCCCTGCATCTCCCCCAGCCAGCACATGACAATTTGGCAACTATATGACCGGTACAAGAACAATATGCCAAACAGCTGGTGGCAGAGAACTCTGATTTATTAACAGGAGTCCCTGGGATGGCAGCCAACGTGCCCTCTTCCCTGACGAGCAGTGAGGCCCAGCATTCAGCTGATACATGCCCTTAACCAGGGCCCAGCTTGCAGGTAGGTGACCGGGATTCCAGAGGCTATGCTCCAAACTTGGCTAGTCATTTACACCTCTGGGTGGTGGCTGCTAGTACTTCTCTTTACTCAGCCACGTATTAGAATGGAACCCAGCATGGTATATTTGGGTGGCATTTCAAACTCCAGGAAGAGTGCCCCAGGAAAGGACTGGGATCATCTTTGGCAAAGGGCAAGCCCACTGGCGAGGAGCCCCGCGAAGAGAGGAAGCCATGTCCTGGGCACATGTTGATTGGCATCTCCCACTCACCAGTGAGCCACTGCCCCCTCTGACTTCTGGTGGCCACTGCATTTCCAGCAGCACAGAAACAGGAGGCCAGGTTGAGGGAATTTGCTCAGCTGCCATTGATTCATTCATCCACCCATCCGCCTGTCCATTCATCTGTCCTTTCCTCCCTCACTCAATAAATACTTACTGAGTGCCCCCCATAGGAGGTACAGCCAAGCACTCAGGATGTGCCAGTGACCTAGAGGCACAAAGTCCTTGCTCTCACCCAGCTGTCATCTGCGTGGGGGAAGCAGCCAAGGAGCAGGTTGCTAAAAGCTGCGTAAGTGATGGACAGGGTACCATGGAGACGTGAGAGGTGCACCTCACTCACATGGGGGCTACATGAGCTTCCATCTCCTGAGTCACCAAACAGCAGTGTTGTCATTCGCCCAGCCAACCTCCAGAGTCGCTGGGAGGACCAGCTGGGATCGTGCATGTGAACAAATTTTATAAGCTGTAAATCATCAGGCAGATGTATGAAAATGTTAACATCATTTCCATTCCAGACTTCTTCCAAAGGACAAAGGGAAGGGCCAGCAGGCAGCATTTCTGGGGTATTCTCCTGCAGCCTGAAGCCATAGGCCAGTGACCCCTCAAAATAAGACCATCTTTACTGGTTTTTTCCAAGAGCAGGGGTAGTCTCATAGAAGCATCCATATTCTAGGAGCTCCCCAGTTTGGCCACCTTGTTTATCTTCCAGAAGCATGAGGAATGGTGTGTGTGCATGCATAGGAGGAGTCTGTGGGCGTGGAGCTAAGGTTCAGATTTGCTGTGGGCAAGGGGGTAGTTGGAAGACTGGAACCATGGCCACATGAGCATGTAGAGTTTGCAGGTACACCAGCCAGAAACTTACATCCCTCTTGTGGGAGAAGAGAGAAACTTACTCCTAAGACAAGGCAGCTTTCTTGAGGTCAGAGAACCAATCTGTTTCATGAGACCTGACATACAACAAGGAACTTAATCCAATAGATGAGTTTTGAAATAAAGTACACCAGGAGAAGAGCAGGAGACCCAGCCCAGCTCCCTGTTTCAGGAACTGAGACCCAAAGAAGTGAAAGGCTGAGATGATACCTGAGTCTGGTCTCCTGAACCTGCCTTCCTCTTCCAGGGTGAGGCAAATGAAGTAGAGGGCCAGGGAAGTGTATTTCCAACTCTTTACTCACTACTCACACTCCTGTAAGTTTCACAAAACTTTATCTCTGAAGTGCACTACAGCATTATCCCACCTACCTCATAGGGTTGTTCTAAGAGTCAAATAGGATGTTATGTAAATTCTCAACTTTTATAGCTATGAATGGAATCACTGTGAAGACCATGGCTCCCAGAGATGGCAACAAGGAAAAGGCAATCCTGGTGGCAGGAACAGCCTTAAAAGCTTACCAGAACTGAGCTCTCAGCCCTGAAAACCACAGGCCACTGGCGTCTTCAAGGACCAGGCATGAGAAGGGCTTCTTTGGGCTCTGGAATGATCGTGAACATCTGATACAAAGCCTGCAGCCAGGATATGTTCTGCAAGTGACAGTTACAGCCCCCTGGAGGACTATTTTGTCCCAACACAAGGATCCAGGACCATCTCTTCCACACGCGTGTAAGGTGACCTGGGGCTCCTTGCTCCATCTCAGGACTCCTTCACTGACAAGGTAAAATAACAGCCACCATGCTCCACATGGGGTTGGGGTGAGATGTTGCTGTTGTCATCACTAAAATGTGTTAAGGATGGACCCCATCAATTATGTCTTCAAGGGTCCAGTGTCCAGGTCCTCCCAGTTGACCAAATGCCACAAGCTCTGGTCCAAGACAGCATCCCACATAAACAGCTAGTGAGAAAATTTTCAAAGCCATCAAATTAAAACACTGAATCAGGACCAATCGTCAGCAAGACTAAAGATTGGGAGAGTTTTAAGGTTTTTTTCTCCTTTTCTTTATCCACTTACTCACATGGGCGCCCCCAGATTATTCTAGATGTGCCAGGCTCCACACTGGCTGAGGCCCAATCAAAAGCCAAGCACCAGAAAGTGCTCTTGGAAAAATCAAGTCGAGTAAGCTTTCAGACCACAGCATTTGCTCATTTTTAATGTAAGTAATTAAACAAGTGATTTTTAAAAAAAGGAACTCCGATGCCTTTGGTTAAACACATTAATATAAATGATTTTACAAAGCTAATCTCCTAATGAGTTGAGAATTTTATATTGATTCAGTAATTACAAAGCATATTGCAAAATCAATGATAAATACTCCCGAAATTCCTATTGATTGACTGCTCTGTGAGATTATACTGCACAGAGACAATATGTTTACGAGATAAATGCACGTCCACGTTCACACACGTGGCGATGAATGGCAGCGTGGACGGACCTCGGGCCGGGCGGAAAGGGCTTTGCTCTTGTGCGTGTTGTTCACGCTCTTGCTGCACACTTGGTTCTGGCTTTCAAAGCTGCTGGTTAATGAAACATAAGATTATTACTCCCTTGTGCATTTAAGTTTTCAGGTCTTTATACAATAATTAATTAGGATTATGTGACAAGAAGAGAATTTCCACTAGGAAAAGAAAAACTAACAGTACTGCTTTAACAAATGATGTTTAAACTCCTATTGACTCAACTTAATTTATTTAATCTTTCTACCTAGACCACCCTGAAGGTAATTATTCACTTTAAATACTTTTAAACTAGTATCTCTTAAGTCTGGGATTTCTCACGTAGCCACTTACTGTCTAATAAAGTAGGCTTCCTGGGAATGAAGTGTTTCAAATTATGTAGAAACGGGCAAATCCATAAAGCAGATACATGGGTGTTCTCAGAGTGGGGTCCTCAGAGAGCAGCAGCAACATCACTTGGTAACTTGCTAGAAATGGGGTTCTCAGGTCTTTGCCCTCATACCTTCTGGGCCAGAAACTAGGGGAGGGAGTCAACAATCTCTGTTCTCACCAGGTGATCCTGATGCTAGCCCAAGCTTGAGATACATGTCTAAATGTCTTCAGGTACATTTTGTGCATGAAAAATGCACAAAATGAAGAATGATGTAAAAAAAATAAAAAATATATTAAAAAATAAGATAAATATCCTCAAGATTTTCCTGAACATGTACTATAAGCATATAACACAGTCACATGTGCGAGAATACAGGGCTCTTACAATCTGGTGTTAAGATGGACAAACGGGCCCTCCCTGGTGGCGCAGTGGGTTAAAGCACAGCACTAAGAAGCTAAAGCCGCTTCAACATGAGTTCAATCCCCGCCCCAGAGTTGACCCACGTGGCGAGGCAGACCTCTCCTGATCCACTGGCTACTCCCCTCAGTAGTACACTTTAAAATCAGTCGTCTTGTTCTGCTCCCCACTCTGTCTCTGGTGAAGCCTCTCACCCCCCTGCACCTCTGGCCTGTGCCCCATTTCTGTATGCATAAATAAATCAATCTTTGAAGAAAAAAAAAAGGTGGACATACTTGGCTCTGTTGCTAACTACCTTTAAAATCCTGGCAAGACTTAACTCCTCTGGACCTTGTCTCTTCACTGATAAGGAGATAAGCTTAGTCCAGATAATCTCTTGAAGGTGCTTCCAGCTCTGGATATCATTCTGTAGGTCTACAGAACAGGAAAGACTAAATTGTTCACAGACGTTCCACTGGCCATACAATCGCAGAGGAACCCACTCTCCTGTGGAGTACCTCTGGAGTGACATGGACTCCGATTTTTCTGTTAAAGTCACTCCTCTGAATTTTGCAGCTTGAGCCAAACCCTCCCTGGAAGCTGGGGATGATCAGGAGCAGGAATGGGGTCAGGGAATGGCTTCTCCACCCATGGGCTCTGGCAGGTCTGGGACACAGCCCTGCTCCAGTCCTGCCCTGCACTAAGGCCCTCCTGGTGGGACCCTGCCACAGAGGTGTGGGGAGGAAAGCTTTTCTTGGAACTGGTGGAAGGGAACCACATGACCAAATCTTAGAGGCTGAGGAGTAACACTCATTTACAATATCAAGAGCAACACCTGAAGTAGGAAAGGTAGACTCCACGTGACTAAACGACCAGGTGTGAAAGCAGCCCTTAAAATAAAACCTTGACATAGAAGAGTGAGATAAACACTTCTCCAAAGGAGACATTCCAATAACCAGCAGGCCCTGGAAAAATGTTCATCAGCACATACCGTCAGGAAAGAGTAAATCAAAACCACAATGAGATACCCCCTCAGACACTTGGAATGGCCCATCTCAAAAAGACCAGGGAGATCTTTTTGTGTACAAGGAGGCTAACTGAGTAAGATGGAGGACTGTGGGTGTGGTATGGTAACATACCTCTGAAAAGGTGTGAGCCCGTACCTCTGCCTCATATACAGGGCTGTATGCCATGTTACTTCAGCAAAACATTGTGTGATTATAAATAAATAAATAGACCAGAAACAGCAGGGGTGGGTGAAAGTGTGGAGAAAAGAGAACTTGTGTACACTGTTGGTGGGAAGATAGACCAGTGCAGCCCCTGTGGAAAACAGTGTGGAGACTTGTGGATATTAAAAAGATCTGTCGTATGATCCAGCAATGTCACTCTTAGTATCTACCCAAAGGCTACCATGACTCCATTTCAAGGGTTATGTGCATCTCTGTTCACTGCAGCACTGTTTATTGTAGCCAAGTTATAGAAACAGCCTAAGTGCCCAAAAGCAGATGAATGGGTGATGATGCAGTGTGTGTATATATATATACATATATATGTATATATATATCATGTGTGTGACACATACATACATACACACACATATATGTGACACACACATACACACACACACACATATATGTCACACACACTCACAATGGAATACTACTCAACCTAAATAAAAAAGATGAAGTCTTGCCATTTGCAACATGGTGGAATGAGAAAGGATTATGCTAAGTGAGTAAGTCAAAAGGAGAAAGACAAGTCCTAGATGCTTTCATACACTGTGATACAAAGAAACAGACAAAAGCAAACCAAAGCAACCCCTTAAAAAAGCTGCCGAACTGAAGCTGTCAGAGGGGGACAATGAGGTGTAGGGCACACGTCAGGGGAGGGGCACAAAGGATTTTAGTGGAGGATTATAGGTATTTTGGTGCAGATGTGATGTGGTGACATAC
The DNA here is from genome assembly GCF_000260355.1 of Condylura cristata. Classification (NCBI taxonomy): domain Eukaryota; kingdom Metazoa; phylum Chordata; class Mammalia; order Eulipotyphla; family Talpidae; genus Condylura; species Condylura cristata. The sequence goes on along the minus strand of NW_004567117.1, from coordinate 30,037,143 downwards.
ATCTGAAGAGATGTGAACCTGTACCCCCAAATCATTGGTGCTGTACACCAATGATACCGAATAAAAATGATATGATATTCAAAGAGAGAGTTTGAAATAAAATAAACTGAAAACCCCACCAGTCCACAACTGTGCCCAGGGCTGCTTTTCCTGAATTTCTGTTCCCCAAAACCCCCAGCCTACCCTATACACATCTTGAATGTTTGTTTATGGTTCCCCGACAGGTCTTGAAGTTAATCCTTGAAGATAACTTCCTGACCTGCGTTGTATTAAGACACCATCATTAAAGAAGCAGATTTTGCACCTTCATTTGACAAATATGACACCTACAGAAATAAGCCTTAACATGTCATCTTAAATACAATAAACCCTCTTACTGTCATGGCGTGTTAAAGCGAGAAGGATTATCTCCCATCGCAGTCTATACTATACTGCAAAATGCAGCACTAATCACATATTCTCTAATAGGATAATGAACCATTTATCCAATATGTGGCACCTTGGAAGCTCAGAATGAAGACTTAAACCTGGAGCTTTTGCCTTGAGGCCTGTTCCACCCATCTCTGGAGGAAGTCTCTCTCACAGCCGGAGCAGAGGGTGGGACAGAATGGGCAGCTAGTCTTCCTGTGTGTCAGTTGTTCACACCCCTCCAAGAGCACGTTTGTTTTCCTTTAAGATTTACTCTCTTAAGGTCCTCCCTGGTGGCACAAAGAGTTAAAGAGGCACACTATGACGCTATCCGCAGCCACTGCAGCACAAGTTCGATCCCCGGCCAGAGAGGTGACCCACATGGTGCAGCAGACCTGGCCTGTCTCACCTGCTGCTCCCCTCAGCAGTGTATTTCAGTCAATCCATGTATTCTGCTCCCCACTCTGTCTCTGGTGAATATGCTCACAGCTTCCCCCACACACTTCTGGCCTGTACCCCAGTTCTTCATGCATAAATAAATCTTTTAAAAAATTTACTCCCAGCAGCTTTCAAGTAAGCAGTACAGTACTATTAACTTTAGTCTTCATGCTATATATATTATATCACCATGACTTACTTGTCTTGTAACTGCTAGTTTATGTCTTTTGAAAATATATTATATTAGAAAACATTTTCATCAATTCTTTAAGTAAAACTGACATTGTGAAGTTTGCCATATGATTCCTAAGGTTTCACCTGCCCCCTGTAACTCCAAGCACCTCTGTTTGAGGTGCTGCCTTCTGGGTTCTCAGTCAGAGCCAACCCCAGCAAATGCTTAGGGTCCCCTTATCTCCATCCTCTCCTTTCCTTATGTCCTTGGGAAATAGCCACATAACAATTTTGTACTGAGGGAGGATTTACTGATAATAAATTAACTCAAAGGTAGGTGAAAACAAACAAAAGATGGATGGATAAGCAAAAAGATGGTAGATTTCCAATGTCACTCGCTAACAAGTTGAAGAAACTCTTCATCCACCGATGGGGGTGTCTCTGGTGTCCCCCACTCGGCTTAGTTGAGTGACTCTTGGGTGGCTGTCCCCCTTTTGGCAAGGTTTCCCTTTTAAATCCCAATCGATATTCATTAGGCATTGCCAGCTCTCCCAAACTGATTTATCTGCCATGCTATAAAACCCATTAAAAATTAATCCTCTAATAGACCAGGATTCAAATTGGCTACCCGGAGGTTCCGGACACAAGGCAGATGTGTGTTGCCTCTGGAAAGGAGACACCCAAAGCTGGGGACTTTCCAGGAGTGGCGTGTGCCCTCTCCAAATCCCTGTGCCCAGGGGAATCTACAAGCAGCTTCACAGCTCTCAGCCATCCCAAGAAAACTGTCCCAAAGTCTTCCAAGAGGGAAAAGGATGCCAGTCTGGCCTTCTGAGTCAGAAGCTGAAAGCCAGAATACTGGGCAACCTCTGGGGAGGAGGAAGGTGGATCATATTCTTGTGCATAAAAACCAGCCTTGGCCAGGCAACCCAGCTCTTCCCAGCTCCCCGGATGTGAGTGAAATCTTGCCAATTCCTGACTCCTGCCACAGTTTCCCTTCCTGACCCATGGTGCAAATCCTCCTCCGGTCCTCCTCTGTCCTATGCGTGCTTTCTTAGTCTCAGAATTGTAGTTCTCCCTTCATACCTTCATTCATTCACTCACTCACCAAGTCCCCATGCTGGAGATCAACGTGTCTCTATACATAGAATCCCTGAGGTCTTCCAGCAGTAGCCTCGGTGGTCACTCTGTGCCCACGTGAGGGACCTTCCACTCCTCAGAGATGGTTTCTGAGCTCTGCCACAGGCGGGTGATGAGGCAGCTTCCTTGGCTGCTAGGAGATACCCTGTGCCGTGGTGCAGAACAGGGTGCTTGTGAGTGGCAGGGCTCAGGAGGAAGAAGGAGAACTTGCCTCTTGATGGGGTCTGGAGATGTGGGGGCTGAGACCATGAGTTATGAATGGCTGGAGACAGATGTAGTGCCAGATCCCAGAGGGCAGGTTTGGACCACCACCTGCCTGTCAACCTTAGAAGACATATGAAGTGAGTTCCAGATTAATAAAAGGCAAACATTCCATGCTGAGGTAGCAACCATAATTCAAGTGGTTTCAAGAAGGATTTGGATGCCTGGGCTGCTGGGGCTGGCTGGCATCTACCTGGGCCAACCACGGCAGGTGTTGAGGGTGGCCTGTGACCTCTGGCTGCTCTGGTTGACTCCCTGACTTGGGTCCTGGGTCTCACCAGTCTGTGTGGGTGCTGGTGGGCATCTGGGAGATAGTGAACCAAACAAAGGGCCAGATGAAAGACAGAACTTGCAAGCTGAGCAGAGATCTGAGGCATACCACAGGTGGGGAATGGTAGGAGCGGGGAGGTGAGTAGGAGGGGGTAAGGGATTGGGGGGGTGGGGAATGGGGTGGGTGACAAGGGAAGGAAAAGCACAAGGGACTGTGGAGATGGCTCATGGGGGTTATGGATAACACCTGAGGGGAGAAATCAAACATCATCCCCAAATGAATGATGTTAAATAAATAATTCTTTTTAAAAAGCGTATGGATAAACTTAGGGAACATTCCTACTGGCTGATTAAAAGGAAGTAACATGCGGTTAATAATGGAGGCGCATCCAAAATTGTTGAATCCTTAAAGCGAGGTCCATCAAATACCGTCTTTCAGGGACAGACATCAAGCCGAATGAGCAGTAAGTGACCCTGGGGGCACTTCCGTAGCCCACAGGACAATGGTGGCCAGTGTAGGTTGGACACTCACCTAAGGACTTCGCCCTAGCCCACAGGACCTGGCTGTCTTTCCCACCAATAACATGAAATGTGCAGTCACCATCCCTGTCTCCAGGGTCTATATATTTCCAGGCCTATCTGGGTGCATTTCCTCCAAGGGACCATGCCTTTGCTGCGGCATCTCATCCAATCTTTCCTTGGAACCTAGGACTGGCCAGCCCACACCCACCACAGAGCCTTCTCAAGAGAAGGTGGAGGTTGGCCCTGCCCTCTTACTGGAGACCACTGTGAGGACCCTGATGGCAGCCTTTTCTTCTTGCTTTCCCAACTCAGGGGGCTCACACTCTTGCCAAGAGCAGCATTCAGCTCTCGGGCTCCCAGGAACAATGGTTCCCAAGAGCCCTGAGAAGGGCTGGGCCCTGCACACCCTTGGTCCCCTGACCTCAGACTCCAAGCGCTAACCCCCTACACCTCCCACACACGCCTCACTGGCATACCTCCTTGTCCAAGTCTGTGACTATAATGTGTTGATTGGTCCTTAATGCTCCGATTGGCCCACACGCACACCCTTTTCAGCTGTTGAAAAGATACATCAAGGCCCTCCCCGGTGGCGCAACGGGTTAAAGCACAGCACCGTGAAGCTACCACAGCCACCGCAACACAAGTTCGATCCCCCACCTGGGAGGTGACTCACATGGCGTAGACCCCTGCTGACCCACCCCGCGGTTCCCCTCAGCAGTGTATTTCAGTACATCTGCCTGTTCTGCTCCCCACTTTGTTGCTGATGAATTATCTCACCCCCCAATACCTCTGTCCCATGCCCTAGTTCTGTATCATAAATAAATAATTCTTAAAAAAAAATCTTTTTTTAAAAAGACAAAGAAAAGATACATCAACCAAAGGCTTTTCCTCCTCGTCACATTGGACAGCAATGCTAAGCCCATCAGTGGGAGACACCCCAGAGTCTTGGTTTGGGGTTTCTTTGCCCAACCACAGGACACCTGGTCCTCGCCAGTCTTGCTGCTCTTCCTGGCAAAGCGAATCCAGGCTGCACTGTAACAGCTGACTGAAAGATAAAGACAGAGAAGACCCTGATGGCTGACACCTTGCAGACATTCCAGAGGGGGCTCCGAAGCTCAGGGCTCTGCCGTTTCCGAGACAAATGAAGAAACACGCGATCTG
>NW_004567117.1:29969929-30032675 GCF_000260355.1 Condylura cristata | reverse complement strand
TCTGCGGTCCTCAGTCTCTCCCATCCGGCCATGTATTCATTCAATAAACACTTAAGGACCCACTGGTGCTAACCCTTGGGAATACCAAATGAAATTGAACAGACAGAGCCCTGCCCCCATGACACTTACAGGAAGAAAGACGCACTCCATGCATAGTGCAGGCTGTCCACTGGCCTTCTTGGGCCGCTCTGCAGAGAGTACTTTGAGCAGGTGGGCATTCCTAACACACTCAGTCTAAGTCCAGAAGTAACTTTGTACTCTGGCTCCCCCAGTGTTCAGTTCTGCCTGCACCCCCTGATTTCTGCCCTCTATTTCCTTCCCCCTCTACCCACTCCCCACCCCTGCCTGTCACCACCCTTCCCCACTCTCTGGCCCTCGCTGCTCCTTCAGCACACTTTCCTTCAATCCACCCCTCGCTGGAAGCAAGAGCAGCAAGACTAATTTCATTTCTCTTCTTTTCCTTTGGTGAGTCGATCTGTGACAACCCTTTTTATGCATTTAATTCATTCTCAATTTCTCATAATCAGAGGGAAGGTATCCCCTAAGGTTAGGCAAGAGCTTGTCAGGAAAAAAAAAAGAAGACAGTGTAAATTCACAGAGGTAATCATAGTCTATCTCCACTTCCCACTGCCCGTGGAACTATTAACTAATATCGCTCTCTAATCTTTTTTGTACTTATTTATTTTGTAGCGAGAAACTAGTGTTATAAACACCCCTACTGTCAAAACTTGTCATCCCCATTACCTCAAGGCGGGCTTCATCTCTGTTATTCTAATTTCAGAGTTTCTCAAATTCACAGCCGCTGGAAATTGAGTACAAAATCCATTATCATTTGTATATTTTAATTATGCAAATGAGGCAGCTCAGCTGCGATGTCCGGGACCTGCAGGGATGCCTGACTTGATTCTGGGTGATTACAATTTATCCAGTCGAGTCACTTTAATTGTAACAAGCTAATTACATTGTTTCATTTGGCTTTAACAAAAGAAAAAGAGACAGGAAGCTGGATGTGGCTGGGGCCCCTGGAATAAACCCCATCTTCTCCCCAGCACTGGGATGGAGGTGGCTAAAGAACAGGGCACAAACCCTCGCTGGCTAGTGGGGGACCCCCAGAGGAAGGGCAGCCAGTGGCCGCATAGCTGGGTGCAACTGCCCTGCCAGGCAGAGGCCTGCCCATCCATCGTCCTGGCCAGGGCAGGCAGGCCAGGACTTCCATGCTAACCACGTGTCTAGCTGACCTTGGAGAAAGAGATCAGTGCACTTACCAGAAGGACTTTTCCACGAAAGCCCTACTTGTCCCAGGCTGATATTTTTTGAGGACCTACAAATTTTCCACTATTTGTGGGTCTCTGTGTGTGTGATGTTTCTAAATCTGCAGATTCCTCCTGACACTGAGCATTTTGGCCAGTGAGAATCCACCAGAAGGGTTCCCAATGGCCAGGTAGAGGAGGATGCAGAAGTAGGCACGAGAGTGGAAAGCAGAGAGATGCAGGAAATTTTGGGCAATTTCTACAAAGTGGGACTGGTGCTTTATGAATTCATTCATTACTTTTGTGATCAATGATAAACATTTATTCCTCTGAACTGAAATAGCTGTTTTCTCTTCCAATCATTACTGCCTGCCAGTGAGAGAAAAGATGCTTAGGTTTACAAGTGTGTTCAATATTTTAGCAGAATGAGAGCCCCCCAGGAAGCACAGGCTTCGTGAAAATGATCTACTGACCATTTCGTCTAACAGTGTTACAGCAGCAGAATTATCGCGTCTGCTTCAAGGGACCAGCTACCTCCAGGCCTTAATTTAAGCCTGGCCATACGATCTGGGATGTTGCCAAACACTTTTTTCCCTAGTTATTCTTTTCGTTTACCTCCCTCCAGATCTGGAGCCCAGGGCCTTCCCACTCCTGAGTCTGGGCCAGACAAAACCTATGATTTCAGCTGCTTAACATAAGTAGTAGACCCAACACCCAAATCCAAAAATCAGATTTGGGGGCTAGGAATATCACAAAGTCGATGAGTCAATTAGCAAACGCTTATTAATGTCTATTGAGATGCTTTATAATGATGCCCTTATGTCCAAGGAGTTACATTTAAACACAGAAGTAGGACTTAGAAGTTTGCATGGGGTAAAGCTAGAATACTGGAAGAGGTCAGAGAGGAAAGCATTTTCAGAGACTGATTAGTCTCTATTTGTCAGACTCAAGTTCATTGTTGAAGGACTGGATTCCAGGTCTTGAAGTAGACACTGAGCAAGGTCAGAGCAGTGGTCCTAGGTGCTTCTGTTAAAAAGAGACCCATTTGTTAGCATGATGGAGTTACAGATAAAATGGGGTGGTGGTGGGGGGTCCTCTTGGGCAGGGAGATGGCTCGAAAGACAATGGAAGAGAAAGGAACAAATTCTGATAATCCAGAAGTACCAAGTGAAGGGATTTAATGCCAACCTTATGGAGCTTAACTAATGAAGCAAAGAGCATCGTCTTCTTCATCAAGTCCACGAGATAAAATGACCTATCAGTTCAAAATGTAATCCAGAGACGCCGAGGGGCTTGGGCTGATCATATGAACAAGTGAGTGGCACGCCCATGGTGAGCAGGATTAAGGGTGAAATGCTTCTTACTAAACGTGGGTACACTTGGAGATTTTTGAAAGACGAGATTTGTGTCTCAATGGGTAAGCAGGTAGAAGAGATTTGCAGAAGGAAGAACCACGAGGGCAGAAGTGTGGAGGAAGAGCAGACCCAAAGGGGGCAGGTAGTGGACGCAGGTAGATGGACGGACATGGCAGAAGCAGCAAGAGAAAGGATCACCCGACTCCCTGTGCGGAACCCCTGGCTCTGTGCAGGTGGCTCCAGGTCGGCAATTTCTTCTCCTCCTGCTGGCTGACACTCAAAGGGGGAAACCTGGTGTTGGGTCCAGCACCATAAGAGATGCCACGACAAATACATATAAGGAAGGAAAAAGGAAGGGAAGAGAAGGGGACGGAATAAAGAAAACACTTCATATCTGCAAACGAAGGTGTGAAGTTTGCAGGGGTAAATGAAAGGGTGAAGCTCTTCCAACAGCCAAATTGTTGAGATCATGTTACTGAGATCTCAGGACCTGTTTCCTTATCCATCAAAGGTTGTGAGGGGGGACAACAAATATAGCCATCATGAACCTTCTAGATACAGGCCTCATGAATCAAGAGTTTGGTATATTTACAGCTAACTAGGCAATGCCAGCCTCTGCTTAGAAATACTGTTCTGTTTGGGGGTGAGTGGTTGGTACAAAAAGAAGGAAAAAAAACGAGGCTTCTGCTTCTGCCTGAATTCTCCAGCTCTAAGTAAATTAGAGCCAGATGCCCAGTTCCTCATCGCTCCATCAGATGACTCCATGGAGTAATTATAATACTTTATGGGCATTAACTCACTGATTCTCATCATGCCCTGAGAGGGAAGCGCTCAGATCATTATCTTCCCTGTACCCAGGGAGGGGGAGCATCTCATTCTCTCCATGTGTGTATCCGACAGCACCTGTCCCCAGAATACACTGGAAGGGGACACCAGGGCCATCCACACTCTGGGAAGATGGATGAGCTAGAGTCAAGGTTCTGGGAAAGGAACACAGTGATGGTGGGGGAGGAAGGTCCGACAGCGGAGGGATGAAAGAGATGCGTGAAGAGGGAGGGAAATTGGCTGAGCTCAACTCAGTGGTGTCTGAGGGAAACAGAGAACCAATTATAAATACTGGAACAGTCTAGGCTTGGAAGAGAGGAGGAGGAAGGGAGAAAGCAGTGAGGCCAACCTGGGGAGGTAGCATGGAGCCACCAGGAGGGTGCAATCATACTGGGAAATGATGAGGGTCAAGGGGCAGTCCCACGTGTTCCTGAATATGACATCAGGAAAGTACCCACCAGCCTTCCATCCCCCTATTCAAAGCCTCTGGACATGGGGGCACACCATAAGTGTCTCTTCATCCCCAGAAGTCTTCTGACTATTCATTTTAGGGTTGAAGCTAATGTTAGAGTTTAGGCTATCTCCATATTTTACTGGGTTGGCAACTGACGCCCAGAGAGTGACCGAGGCCACACAGCAGGACCCTGGAGCTAGATCACAGGCTCCTAAACCCACTGGCTTCCTTTCACCTCTATCTCTCTTCTCCGAATCCCTTCTCACACTGTTGGGGATCATATCACCAGGCCCTTGATTTTATGCTCTCATACAACAACCGGTCAGAAAATTGTTAGGTTTCAGAACTGTGAATTGCAGCTGTGGAAGTGGGAGCCCAACCAGGCTTAGGCACACAAGGGCTCACTGGGGAAGGATGGTGACCCCTCTTTAGAAGGAGGGTGAAGCTGATCAGAAAGGAGGAGAATCTGGAGAGGAGGCTGAAGAGGGAGGAAGCAGGATGGAGCCAGAGTGAGACCCGAGGGAGCCACATGGACCAGAGAAGCCTGTGAAGCGGCTCTTGTTTCTTGGCCCTGGGCTGGTTGAAACGCTGTGGGCGTGAGACCCGTGGGGAGGTGACTCTGGCAACGTTTATCTTGATTTTGATTTTTCTCTTTTCCTCCCAGACTTGTTTGGCCATTGCTGACCCTTTACTGTGGGTCCCTGCTGGAAGGTGCTTTAGATTTGTGACGGGCTTTCGGGCCTTGCCTTGGGTCAGTCCCTTTTGGGTGGACTTTTACCCACGAGGGGGTGGGCCACGTTGGATATTTGATTTAGAAACTATATTCTTTGTCTTTTCTGTATTGCACTTAATTGCATTAAATTTCCTTTCCATTAAAAGTCTTATATGGGCCCTCCCTGGTGGCGCAGCGGGTTAAAGCACAGCACTAAGAAGCTAAAGCCACTTCTGCATGAGTTCGATTCCCGCCTTCCCCGGAGGAGATCCACATGGCACGGCAGACCTCTCCTGACCCGCCTGCTGCTCCCTGCAGCAGTATACTTTGTGGATCTGCCTGTTCTCTCCCTGCTCTGACTCTGGTGAATCCTCTCACCCTCCACATCTCTGGCCTGTACCCCAGTTCCATATGAATAAATAAATAAATCTTTAAAAAAAAAAAGTCTTATATGTTTTGTCTTGATGTGGCGGATGGCAGAACCTATTTAGAGTAGGCAGGTTTGGGGTTCGGGGGTGTCTCTCTCCCTGCCCTGTAACAAACTGAGCAGGTGAGTAGGACTCTGAGTAGGGAGAGGCCAGAGGAGGTTCATTCAGAACCAGGACCTAGCTGTGGGCTGGCGTCCAGTGCTGAGGGGCTGTCCACCAGCAAGCAGGCATTCTGGAGAGGGGAGCTGATGCTTAGCTTGGACGAAAGGGGAGATTCAGAGCAGGAGAAATGCTGGGCTCCGCCTTCCCTTATGAAATGCTGGGCAAGCGCAGTTTCTCTCCAGACTCTCACTTGCTCTCTGCTGTTCTAAGCAGGTGGCTTCAGCCCGCCTACACATTATCTTGCTTTAGATTGTATTAGTAGGCGTGATTTTTCTCCCTGCCTTCGACCTACTCAGAGCCCAGGAGTCAAAAACCCCATGGCAGTGAAGACAACAGTCTCGGTGATGGGAAGTCCTGCTTAGATCACTCCACCCCTCCCAGAGACCCAAGACACGCCACCCAAAGACTGAGCCTGGGCCACTGAGACGGAGCCTCCCTCCCCCAGTGGCGCAGGGAGAAAGGCCGACTCCCCTCCTGGTGCCCACACCTGCCATACAATAGATGGCGGATCTGAATAATTAACGAGAATCATTTTGTGATGTGCTGACCTCTGGACATTGCACATCACTCATTCTGATACTCCTGCTCTCCCCTGCTCCCTCTCTGTCTCCATCAGGCCGACAGCACCGCCTTCTCTCTGGGCACCCACCAAACACCACCTCCATGGCTGCCCCTGCATTTCTTACAAACCTGGCCAGGCCAGCAAAGGTGCTTGGCCTCCAAGCCCCTTGATAAAGCCAGAGGAATGGTGCAAATGGCAGGCCAAGGGAAGATGTTCATGCAGTGCTGTTCTGCAGAGCCAAGGAAGAGCCTGGGACTTCAGGGACTCACCAAAATCTCGGGTCTGGGACAAGGTACCCCAGAAGAATCAAAGGCCTCGAAAAAGGAATCTGATGACTGTCTGGGAGGCTCTGCCCTCAGAAACTACCCCCAAGGGTGGGGCAAGAATAAGCACACAGGAAATCTAAATGGAAATTCTAAAAGATCTGCTGTACAAGTTCCGCCAAAGGATTTTCTCTGCCCCTGCATCCCATGCCAGTCTACCAGCCAGTGCAGGTTCCTGCTTGTGAACCCAAACCTGAGAAAGGTAATGAGGAGGACAGAGAGAGCAGTTCCACTCCCTGGGTGCTTGGAACTCACACGCAGAACCCTTAGAGAGCAGCGCAAGAGAAGAGCTTTGGCATGTTTCAGGAAGAGACACCCAAGACCCGTCCCTATCTTCCTCTGGAGGTGGAGATGTGGAAAGGGGAAGACGGGAGAGTCAAGCTGGGCTTTTGCTTTTCCTTTATAGGCCCTACTCTGGCATTTTTCAAGACAACATAATCCTTTTTTTAATTTTTAATTTTTTAATTTTTAAACACACTTATAAAAATAGATCAAATCAGACTGGACCAAAAGTCGCCCTGAAGTCTACACTGGGGTCCTGTCTGCTTCTGTGCTCTCTGCTCTGGAACATGCCCTGAGCAGCACAGCCTCAGCCCAGAGTCGTTGAGTGCGGGGTCGAGATGGTGCTGTTGTGAGGGTCCAGCCGAAAAAGGGACGGACTCTCAGAAGAACGGGTGGCCGTGGACGATGACCACAGAAGCTCTAATGAGGCGTGGAGAATTTAGACAGAGAGGTGAGGAAAGTCTGGTCAGGGTCAGAAGAAGTGTTAGCCACCAGTAAGCACTTTTTTGAAGGAAGAAAAGAGGGAGAGAGGGAGGAAGTAAGAAGGAAGAAAGGAAACAAGGAAGCAGGGAAAGAGGAAGGGAAGGAGGAAGAGAAGGAGGGAAGGGGGAAAGGAGGGAGGGAGAAAGGGAAACAGGTAGGCCGGGCTGGGCATGAAGGGCACAGAGATAAATGAACTAGGTGGCAACGTGGAGCCACCCAGAGACCGAATAGCAACTCATTGGTCAAAACTGGATGATACTAGAACAACTGGGGGCACAGAACTGGTACCCCGTAAACGCCTGACGTGCCAAGATAAAGCCCACTCCATTGGCTCCTGAGGAAGAGCATGTCGCTCCCCCTCACCCCCATTTTCTCAGGTGTCACCTGTGGCTCCTGGCTGCCCACTGAGACATCATTTCTTGGGGCCACTGTGAGTGTCACCTTCCTCCCCTTGGCTCTCTCAGGAAACAGGAAGTCACTTTCCCACACCACCCCCTCCTTCACAGGAAGTGAAGCGTACAGAACACAGGTTCCTTGGGGTGCAACCCAAGTGTGATTAACGAACCCCATTCAGTATCACAAACAGGAAAAACAAATTATAGTTTCCCTAGTTTGAGCCCAAATAATGCCAACCCTGGGACTCAAAAACTCCAGGCCCTGGTGAGAGGCAGGCATAATTACGCTGATGGGCTTCCAAAAGATTCCAGAGAAGTAATGAAGCTGTAAACAACACAACCACCATCCTTTCCTCTTGGGCGCTGATTGATTTTCATGAGATTCTTAGTTCTATTTTTGCAGATCACTTTTGGCAAAATGGCAATGCCCAGAAGCTTGGGCTGTGACATCCATCCATCCAGGCTGGCCTTTGTGAACCTCTCCTGTCCCCCCCACCACCCGGGTTGCAGCCCCCTTCCCCACATCCCAGCATACACCTCCTGCTCCAGGCTCTCCTATAATCTGAGGATGCTTATAAAGCTAATTTTTCAGTTCTGGTTCAGTTCAGTATTTACCCAGCATGAGAAAGGCTTTCTGCCCACCATTTTTCCAAGAACAGTAAAGATGGGCAGAACACTGTTCTTGTCCTCAAGAAACAGAAACACACAGCCCAACACGGGAGTATAAAACAGGCACTCCGGAAGCTAAGAGGGTGGATGGTGGCAATGACACTTTCCTGATTCGGAGAGGCCTGGGCTGTGAAGCCAGGCTTTGCAGGGCAGCGTGCATTTTGACAAGCAGAGACAGGACATTGTGGAAGGGAGAACAAGAGAGAGGGAGGAAAGGGAGTTCCAGGAGGAAGAAGCAGCAGGCAAAGCCAGAGAGAGGCCAATTCAAGGTCGCGCAGTGGCAGAAGGGAACAGTTCTATCTAGAACCACAGCCAGTTGAGAAGAGTGAAGTCTTCTCACTTACTAGGCAAGGTGGAACCATTGAACACGTTAGGCTTCCAGAGTCATGGTCTTCCACGTTCTCAGCAAATGAAAAGAAAAGTAAGGTTATTGATAGAAAGAGAAATGTTTAACCTACTTGAATATGTCACCATTGAAGAGATTTCCATAGTCAAATTCTTGAGCCAGCACAAGGGAAAGTGGAGAAACATGTCTGTAAATTCGAGGCTGTTACGAAAACCCAGCTTAGCGTTTGCTCCAGGTAGCTGGGCACTGTGACAAGCATTTTATAAGCACTGGTTCATTGGATCCTAAAAGGGTAGATTCTCTTCCACCATTTTACAGAAGAAGAAATTGAGATTCAAAATGGTTCAAGGCCACAGACAGCAAGTAGTGGACCTAGCGTTTCCCTACACCTAAAGCCAACAATTGACCTCCTGTCACTCCTTGTTCTGGAACTCCTCCTGTATCTCACACACACACAGCCAGGCTGCCTTGCATGGAGGTGCCAGCCGTGGGCCAGGTCTCGCCAGAAGCAGCTTTCATCTGGCGACATGATCAAGGTCAGTGGGAAGTTGCTGGCCTGGGCGGGAGCCATGCCTGGGATGGAACAGGTCTCTGCAAAAGTCAGCAGCTCTGTGGGCTTTGACTTGATAGCAGTTTGGGCAGGTACAGGTGATCTTTCTCATCAGTAAAATTAGGACTAAAGCAGCGAATGATAAAAGTTATGAGCATCAGAATCGTTGTCTTCAACATGAAATTCTAAATGCACCAAAATAAAACAAATAATAATGGCCCTATCCTGGTTAGAATTGGCATGGCAGGTAGGGATGACAGCGATCTAGATGCTGCAGGCAGGTTTTTAATTTTGTATGTAAAAAAATGTGTATTATAATCGAGGAAACGGCAGTCCAGAGAACTGAGTCATTTGGGCAGGGTACACAGCTGCCCCGAGGCAGAAGTGGGGTTCCCAGCGCAGGCTGTCCTGCTCCCCCGGTCACATCTCTCTCCTAGCGGGAGCCAGGCTAATGCTTCATTTAAGATGGCACATTTGCAACAAGCCATCAGACACAAAAGTTAAGGTTCCTAATGGCAATAATCCCCCACATTGGCCCACGCTAAAGGAGAGACCGCGAGGTAGGCAGATATAAATATAGACTTTATTATACCACATCACAAGGCAGGGGAGTTAATGTTGCTGGGAGAACATTCATTTCCACATTCCCTTACTTTCACATGTCTTAATTTGCAACTTAATGTGGCATTATCATAATTTTTTGCATTATGTAATGATTAAAGTGAGGCGTATCATATTTATTGATTTATTTGATTTATTTAAAATGTAACCATTGCCCCCGGGCAGGTGCATGTACAAAATACAAATGCAACAGTTAAATTGAATCAGGCAGATAAATTCCCCATTAAGAAAAGACATTTCAGGACTGTCAAGACAATGAGAAATGTCTTCTCGGAATCATCAGGAGAGAAGGAATCTTGAGAGGTCATCTGGTCCAGCCCTCTGCCTCAAGCAAAATTGCTCTGAATCCCCCAAGACTGAGAACCAAGCAATTGAACTTCCTGCTGCTGATGAGGAAGAACCACATTCTCACCTATTCTCCCACCTGAGTCAAGTCAGTTTTTGTGTCCCTGGAATCCAGTTTTTGTGTCCCTGGAATCCATGCCTGTGAGATCTCACCCCTTTAGTTCACAGCCACCCCCTCCCAAAGTGCACTCCTTATTCCCTCCCAACCCGCCCACCGTGCATCTCCCACCTTGGGAAGATTTCCTTGAGGACATCAGGTTCCCTCATAGAGCCTCAGCCTTCCGGCAGGAACCCTCCCCACAACAGGAATTGCTGAGATGAGTGAGCTTGCTGGGCATCAGTTCTCGGTGCAACCTTCAAACTTGAGCCGCCCTTTGTTTGTAGGGAGGCTCAATTCTGAATTTGACACTCTACAGGCACCCCTGCCCTTAACTTTCTCCCCCTAATTCTTCTGCTGAAACTTACTCTGCAGTGGGCTGGCTTTGGGAAAATGGTTATGTCCTAAGGGCAGAGCCCTCCCAAACGGGATCAGTGCCCTTGTAAAAGAGACCCCAGGAAGCTCCCTCCCCATTCCTACCACATAGGGGCATGGCAAGAAGATGATGATCCAGGAGCCAAAAGTCAGACTTCACCAAATAAATCTGCTGGCTCCTTGATCTTGACTTCTTAGATTCCAGAACTGTGAGGAGGAAGTAGTTCAGCCACCTCACTGTTGGCAGTTTACTACAGCAGCCTGAACAGTGAGGCAGCAGCTTGTATGAAGATAAGGGAGGCAACTCTTTCAGTCTCCTTGTGTCTGTGCAAGTGCGCTTTCCTTTCCTTTCCTTTCCTTTTAGAAATCTGTTCTTCTGGTACCAAAAAGAAAAAAAAATTATAAGATAAGGGAGTGGTGTGTTCTATGATTCACCATAAACTCAGTATAAATTAACAATGTAATATACTACCCAAAAAAATTTAAAAATAAGCAAGCTGATATCTTTACATGGTATTGATGAAAAATTAGGTTTCATATTGAGGATGTCATTGTGCCTAAATACCCCCTGGGGGGGTGTCTCAGAGAAGTGGGACCAAGAGGATGCTGGGAGATTCTACAGAAAAAAAATAAAATAAAATGGTGGGATTAGGAAATGTTGAGGTTCCTTGCAAAAATTTCAGTATTCTTTGATTGCACTGATTACTTTTCATATGATTAGCAATTCCCACTGGCCTCATCATTCTACTCTTCGGAATTCTTGGAGTCTTTGTGGAGGTGCAAATCACTGATGTGGACATTGCAAGTTATCAGAGCTGCTTGCACACAGGGCCTTCCTCTGTCTGTAATTTTTCTTCTTTCCTAAAGGTGACACTCCAATGGATCAGAGCTCTCTGCAGCTTTCCTTGATCTGCCCCCCTCTGAACTGACTGCCAAAGAGGCAGGATTGAGCCTTCCTTGCCTCTAACTCCCATCCAGGTCTCTGGCTTATTGTACAGATATATATGACAAGAGGAAAGAGCCAGAGTTCCATATCATTGCAGCACCAGGCCCTTCTGAGTGAATTTCTGTTGCAGATGTTTAATGAAGTAATCAGGAAACCTAGGAGTTAGTGAAGGGGCCAAAGCTTCCCCAATCAGGGCGTAAATGAAAAAGAGAACAATTATTCAACAATCAAGAAAGGTTCCTGAACATACTGGCAACAGGGATATTAAGGTCCTGATTAACGCCACCTGTTTCCTCAGACATGTACCTTGGGTCCATCAGTAGCTGCACTCCTAAAAATCTTTCTTTCGCTATTCATCCAGCGAGCATTTCTTGAATACTCTGTAATTTTTCAGGAGAATTAAAAAAGCTGTTCTCCCACATGGCTGATGAAAGGCAAAGAAGTTCAGTTGCTTTGGGACATTACTGAGTAGAATCTACTAAAGCATATGTATGTCTAGCAAGTCAGTGACTCTGCAGAAATGCATGTATGTGTTTTTACCTAAAGATGTGCTAGAATATTCACAGCACTACTAGTAATGGCTAGAGCTAGGAATATTCAAGTATCCACCCTCAGCAGAGTGGGCAAATGAATAATTTGTGGTGTATCCCCACAAAAGACTACTGGACAGCATTGACAATGAATAACCTGCAGCCACAGCAATAGGGATGAATCCCACAGACAAAATGCTGCGTAAAGGAATCCACTGCAAAAGCGGACGCACCACGCCTCCTGTTTACACGATACACAGAAGCCACAAAATGCTTCTATGCCTGGAGGGAGGGTGACAGGTTACCCTGGAGGCTGGCAGAGGGTCAGGAGGGCATTAAGGGGGCTGTTGAGGTGTTAGTGAGATGATGATACAGTGTTTCTCAATCCTGATGCTGGTCACATGTATGTGCCTAACACATAAACACTCAGCCAGCTATGTTCTCGTGTGTACTCCTTCTTATATGCATCTAAAACTCCAGACATTGTTTTTTAAGTCTGGCCTAGGACTTCAGTTTATTGGAAGGATGCCCTAGAGACATAGAAAAGCTATTGTGCTGGTCAGCTCAGGCTGTCATTAAATAATGCCAAAGACATTCTGCCTAAGCCTTTGGCGCCAGTAGGGTGGGCAAGGGCATTGGCCTTTGTATTTTGTGCCAGGAAGCTCAGGAGCCATCAAAGAGATCAAAATAGCATGAAAAACCATGCAAGATAGCACATGTGGGCACAGACTAACTGCCAATCCTTTTGGGGTGCTTCCCAAGCACAGGAATTGTGCTGGGAAAGGTAGGAGTTAAAGTCAAACAGCCATATTCTGCCAGCCAAAAGTGTGGCAGAGTCTACTAGCTGATCAGGAATAGCCAAAAAATATGGTTAAAGCACAACACTATGAAGCCATCTGCAGCCACTGCAGCACAAGTTCAATCCCTTTCCAAGGAGGTGACCCACATGGCTCAGCACACTTCTGTCTCTCACCCGCTGAACCCCTCAGCAGTGTATTTCAGTCAATCTGCCTGTTCTGCTCTCCACTCTGTCTCTGATGAATCCTCTCACTCCCCATACCTCTGGACTGAACCCCAGTTCTGTATACATAAATAATAAATCTTTTTAAAAAATCACCACTGGGTCCTTCCTGGTGGCACAACGGGTTAGGACATAGCACTGCAAGCTAGCTGTAACCTCTTCAGTGCAAGTTCAATCCCCTCCCGGGAAGTGACCCACATGGTATAGCAGACCTCTCCTGTCTCTCCTGCTGCTCCCCTCAGCAGTGTGCTTCATCCATCTGCCTGTTCTGCTCCC
The DNA here is from genome assembly GCF_000260355.1 of Condylura cristata. Lineage (NCBI taxonomy): Eukaryota > Metazoa > Chordata > Mammalia > Eulipotyphla > Talpidae > Condylura > Condylura cristata. The sequence continues at coordinate 30,019,668 of NW_004567117.1, read as the reverse complement.
CACTCTGTCTCTGGTGAAGCCTCTCACTGCCCCTGCACTTGGGCCTGCACCCCAGTTCTGTATGTATAAATAAATAATCTTTAAAAAAAAAGAATTAAAAAAACCTGTTAAAATGTATTTCCTCTGAGACTGGAAGTACAAATTGGAAAAATAAATAAATAAATAAATAAATCACCACCTCTGTACCCAGTGATGGCTGTTTGAATTTATTGAGAAAAATGATGACTCTCTGGTTGCTGAATTTGATCACTAAAATCATGCTGTTGCTGATATTCCTGGAGTTTGCTTTAAATTTGACAAAATAGCCAATATCTCTCTTTTGGCCTGATACAAAGGCAAAAAGGAAAGGCCCAGATTATACATTTTGATGATGAAACAGTATCAATCAATTTGTAAGTGGGGAAATGCCATGGACTGCTTAAACAACAGAGACTTATTGTCTCACAGTCCTGGAAGTTGCAAGTCTGAGGTGGAGGTACTGGTGTGGTCAGGTGAGGATCCCTTCCTGGCCTTGCGGCCGGCCCCCTTCTTATTGAGTCTTTCTACACTCAGTGCACAGACACAGAGAGACAGACCCACCTCTTCCTCTTCTTATAAGGCCACCAAACCCATTGGATTAGCGCCCCGCCCTATGAACTCACTCAGCCTTAACTGCTTCCTAAAGGCCTCTCTGAATACAGTCGCTCTGGGGTTAGGGTTTCTACACAGGAATTTTGAGGTCACACAATCTTGTCGGTAGCTTTATGCACTACGAGGGTTCCATCGGAGTTGCCACTCAACAACGTAGGAGACGCCAAGGGAAAGTGAAAGAGAGTAAGTGGAGAGCAAGACAGACTCACCCAGCGCTGATGAGGCAAGGACCATCTTCCTGGGAGAGGAAGCGGTGAGCAGCTTATTGGGACAGCAGAAGAACCGTCATGTGAGAGGCGTGCAGGACAGCAGAGAAGCCCAACATACACAGGCCACGGGAAGTCGCGCTGGACAGCGGAGGGTGTTTGCCAGCCGTGTCGTCTCTGCCAGGCAGGCTGTGGAAGGGTGAGCCTCACGCAGCAGAGCTTGGAGAGGAGACCAGGGACTGAGGGGGAGCAGCCCCAGCTGCCAGAGGGGAGGAAGTCATATTGGAAGTGTAGGCAGCGAAGAGCAAGAAGAACAAACGGAGGTACCGTGTCTGGAACATGGGGTGGGGGACACAAACACAGGTGTGGGGGAAACAGCAAGAAAACATGCCACTGAGAGAGGTAGGGGCAGCCTGAAGTGGGCCTGCAGGGCCAGAGAGGGGCCTGCTCGTCATCCCAGGGGAGGCTTTCAGGAGCAGCTGCGCAGGTGGTCAGTGACCGCAGGAGGCCCTGTGCTTGGCTGGCGGCCTCGCTGTCACCACTTTGATGATGTAGCAATAAATGATTCCACTGAATAAGAAGTCCTGTGCTCTCTGGTCACCACTCAATCCTTTAACCAAGAATTTGTCATCAGACCTCAGAATCCTCCATCTGAAAGGGCCTTACAGTCACTAATCAGCCTCTCCCTCTTGGGAGCTGATGGATCAAATCTCTACGGCGATCAGGACCCTGATTTGGGCTGGGTATCCTGGGTTAGCGCTTGGCTTGTAGGTTAATATTCACAGGCCCCAGGGACTGGAAAGGGACTTGTGGGGACTACTTTTCAGTCTCCCGCAATTGTGTAAGAGGCAAAGGGGGCGATGCTGGCCAGTCTGGCCCCATGGTTTGTGTAGGTTAGACAAGTTATGTCAACATCAGAACCACCTGGGGAGTTTTCTGAAAATGCAGGTCTCAGAGGTATTCAGATTCCAGCTGCTGAAGGTAGAACCTGAGAATCCAAACTTTTTTAAAGATTTATCTATTCATGCACACAAGAACTGGGGTACAGGCCAGAGGTGTAGGGGGTAAGAGAATTCATCAGAGACAGAGTGGGGAGCAGAACAGGCAGATCTATCAAAATAACACTGCTGAGGGGAGCAGCGGGCGGTTCAGGAGAGGTCTGCAGTGCCATGAGAGTCACCTCCTTGGCCGGGAATCGAACGCATGCTGCAGGGGCTGCGAACAGCTTCACAGAGCTGTTCTTTAACCTGTTGTGCCACCAGAGAGGGCCCAAATCCAAATTTTTTGAATGGCTCCTCCCCATACACTCATTCCATAAAACTAGAAAAGAATGCAAATTATGTCCCAAAGTAAAAAAAAAAAAAAAAAATCCAAAATATATTAAGCAAAATGTGCCATGAGGAACAATGTGCATAGTCAGCTACATTTTGTACAAAAACTGGATGAAAGAAGATAATCTATATTAATATCTGCTTGCATGAGAAACTTCCATAGGGTTCCACAGAATTACTTACAGTAGTGACACAGTGGGGAGAAATGAGCTGGTGGGGGGTGAGAAAGATTTGTCACTGAAAAGCTTTTTACATTTTTTCTATTAAATAAAATTAATTTTTTAAAGCTCCCTAGGTGATTGCAACGAGCCCGGTTAGGAGGCGCTGGCTTAGGGCAAACAAGCAAATGGCCCTCTGTGGTGTCCACTCTGCTCGGGAGGAGATCACAGGCAACTGTCTGACATTCGCCTTTCTGCAGCTGATGCCCCAAGATGAAGTTGATGCTAAAACATACAAGGATTTTCCAAAGGCCTGTACCGGGACGCCGATGACCTGGACCAAGATAAGCACTTCCGAAAGCTCACCTCCTTGCCAGCTAAAGCCAGCACCTGGGAGCCAGCCCAGGAACAGGGCCCTGGCCTCAGGGCCAGCCCAGCCTGGTCCTTTCAATCTTCTACTGGGAATCATTTTTCCTTTGTGGTGTCACACAGATTTCTCCCAGGGATCGAGTGTCCACTTCTTCCTAGGGACGCACAAAGACATGTCACCAGGCCATTCGTTCTTCCTGCCCACTGTCTTGCACGAAGCCATCTCTCCTGGCCACCCCATCTGCCATCCCATCATGTCCGCATCCCAGCTCCAAGCCACAGAGTCGCAGAGCTGGTCAGCTGGGACTGAGACTGAGAGAATTACAATTTAAAAAAAAAAAAGAGGAGTCAGAATGAAGCCCTGAGGGTTCAATCTTTCCTCGCCATTGTCAGAGCAGATGGGGAAGGGCTGCTTCATGAAAGCCAGATTAGCCGGGACAGGCATCAGCGGGGTCGGGTGGTGCCAGGAGGCATGAGCCGGCTGGCTGCGGGGAGAGGCCCAGAACCGCCACTAATTCGGGGGTGAGAGGCAGCCAGCTGAAATGCAGCTCTCTCCCGTCACTGTTCCACCTGCCCAGCCTCGGTCCCCACAAGCCCACAGACGCAAGTGTACACTAACACACAGCCTTGCTCACACACACAGGCCCATGGGCACACACAGATACGCCAGCACACGCAGGTGGGCACACACAGTCATGTTCACACACACAGGCACGCACACATACACACACACCCCTACCCATGCATTGGCAGGCACATCAAACACAGGGACGATGATGCAGCACTGAGGTCAGTTTCAGCCCTGGCCGTTTGGCCCCCGGCGGCCCCTGACTGTACACTTGAGGCAGTTCATTCCTTTTGATTTGGACCCAATCAAAAGTGTGTGCCTCTGTGTGCGTGTCTCTGTGTTTGTGTGCACATGCGTGCATTCACACATTCGCACCACTAGCTCAATTTCCTTATCTGTCATTAAATCCTCTCAATGTTACCTTCAGCCACTTTTCACACCTCCACCGCCACCACCCTGCTCTAATCTGCCCTCACTGTTGGTGGGGACAGTGACAGCTCACCCCACAGGCTGTTCACCCACAGCCAGGGGGATCCTTATAAACCTCAGCTCAGAACCCTGCAGTGACTCCCCAACTCTCCACACAAAGGCCCGAGTCACAGCAAAGACTCCCAGTGTTGGAGGTCACACCCAACCCCCACCCAATGCAGCACCTCTCTGATCATCTCTTGTTTCTACCCGTCTTCCCCACCATCACCCTGCTCCAAACCCTGATCTTGCTGCCATACATCAGCTGACAAACAGGGCCTTTGCACGTGCTGTTTGCTCCAGGAATGAATGCGTTTCCCTCTCCGGCTGCTCCTCTAGAGGTTTTCTATCTCTGCTCAAATTTTGTCTTCCCAGAGGAGCCTTCCCTGACCACCTTATTTAAGCCAGCATCCGTTTCCCCTCTCTATCTCTAGCACTCCGCTTCCCTATCTGCCCAATTTTCATTTGCACCTTTATCAGCACCTGACACAAGGTCTATTTTACTGTCTGGTTTGACTACATGTTCCCCAGCCTGACCTAGCATGGACCCTGGTTTTGGGTACAGCTTTTAGACCACTTCCACAAGGCCAGGGATTTTTGCCTGTGTTATTATGTTAATGCTGTATCTCTTGCCCCCAGAACAGAGCCTGGCATGTTTAAGTTTCTCATGAAAAGATTGTCAAATATTGGACAGGTGGGAGAGGGGAGAGAAGTGCCAGAAGTGTGAAAATTGGTGGGTAAAGTCTCTTCAAGTGCTGATGCCTCTAAATCCATGGACCCCATTTCAGCCCCTCCCCGCTGCTGTGGAGACAGCACGACTCGGTCACCCAAAGCCCAGCCTGTGCAGCCCTGAGTCAGGCTGGATGTGCATGGGGAAGAGAAAAAAGGGGGCCAGCCTCCAAGAGCCAGTCCTCGCATGGCCCTGGTTACAGGCCAAACCGAGCACGACGTCGTGTGCGAGATTAGCACAGGCAAGCACGTCAGAAAAGTGAGGCGTCCCAGCAAGCAGAGAGGTGAGAACTGAGCAGGGCCGCCTGGGAAGAGGCCTTGGATCAGCAGCAGCTGGTGCCAAGGGCCACCACGTGCTCCGAGTACAGAGCCTGGTGCTTGGCATCTGTTTCCTCTGAAGGGCCCATAGTAAAGCTTTTTGGACAGACGCCGCCCTCACAATGACAAGACAGTGGTGCTACCCCACAATTGCACACTTCGTAACCTCCAGTTATGCCCTGCCTGCCACTATAGTGACCTTCATAATCATCTTATACAAAGAAACAGGGAAGAAGGTATTATTTGAGGTTCACAGAGGCAGGCCTCTCCCGCCCTCGTCAGCGCTCCGCCACACTCCATCGTGAAAAGGCAAGAGCTGCTTCCCACCCCCCACCCCGGCCCTTCCTCCTTCTGCAGCTGAAAGGTGCCCCAAGCTTGGCACCCCGCCTGTCAGTTACTAAGCACCCCCACCCGCTGGGGCAAGGTGTTGATTGAGATGTGGCGACAGCATCTCCCCATTCAAGCAACCTCATGGAGAGAAAAGAAAGTGGGGTCATGTCCCCAGAGGATTCAAGTGGCCTCTCAGGACACTCTCAGAGGGGGCAGGTGTGATGGGCACAGACACAGAGACGCAGCACCCAGATTCTCCATCAGCAGGAGCCAGGAGACCCAGAAGCCAGCAGTGTGGTCAGCGATCACCCGCTCAGGGCCCCTGAGCTCAAGGATCGCCTGCTCAAAGTCATGCCTTCCAGGGACGACACACATTAGGACAGTGAAGAGCACAGAGGTCAGCTCTACCTGCCTGCCCTGGGACATCTGCTAAGAGTCAGCCCAGCAGAGTTCCTTGGGATCACCCAAGCTGGGGTCAGCCTTGCATCACAGATGACTTCTCTGCAACAGGGAGTCTACAGCAAGATCCTAGTAGACACTAACAGAGCACTGGGGACAGAGGAGCGTGGCCTCTCAGGACAGAAGCTGACAATGCTCTCGTGCTGTGTCTGCCCAAGCCTGACATCTCCCCATAACCAACCTCAGAGGTGCCCGTTGCCAGGGCCCTCGAATCTATTCCATTGCTCCACCCTGTTCCCTCCCTCTTAGGGGCACCCTCATCCTTTGTCTGTGAGGATGCAGAAGATATTGTTTACCAGCACAATTCATTGGAATCCATTGTTCCTACTGAGCTTATCCTATTGAGCCAGTTAAACAAAGAAAGGGCAGGGTAATAATTATCTCGTCCAGATGGCTGCCAGCAGTCCACCCAGGGGGAATTAGATTTCTCAGCCTGGCCTTATTGGGGCTCCTAGGAAACATTTCGCCCTACCCCTCATTTTCCCCAGATCAAATCAAGATAACTTCTGGTCACACAGCGGTCATTTCGTATATAGGAGGGAACTTGCTAGAAGGGGAACACCATGTCAGCATCAAAGGCTGGGCTTCTAGTTTCCACCCCTAATCTTGGTCTTTGGATGCAAGGCAGCTCACTTAACTTCTACTGTTCTTCTACATTTGAAAAGGAAAATAATAATAATGGATGTCTGTTTCAACAAGGTGAGTGCTTCTAACAGCAAGTCACCAAAAACTTCAGTTCATAGAGTTCAAGTCATAAGGAAAATCTCATCTTACTTAGGGAAGAATAGTTCCCAGTTTGGCTTGGTGATGTCATGGAGAGCTAGTTTCTTTCCCTCTCAGCTCTCTTATTCAACACTTTCCCACTTCATGTTCACAAAACCACTGCCAGTGGCAATTAAGGCTATGCTTTCTCTGTCCCTAGCAAGCAGGAGGGACAAAGAAATCTCTGCAGGCTAGAATCCAGTCCAATTTGATTGGGCAAGTGTGTCTGTCCATGGACCTATAGCTAGCAGCAGGCAGCTTTCACTGGCTCAAAGTATGTAGATTCTTCTCTGGTCCTGGAGGCAGGGTGGGGTGTACCAGTTTGAAAGGAGTAGGGAGAACAGATATTGGGTAGGTTATCTCCATAGCACACACTGGCAGGATTTTTTTAATAGATCAGCCCCTGACCACCACCACCCCCGCCCCAGGAGGTATGCAGACCAGGGTTGTGAGAGCCAGATGTAACTGCAAGCACTTTTAAGAAGAACAAAATGAGAGTGACTGAAGGAATGCCAACTCATACTGGAAACTATTGTCTTATTGATTGTGTCTGAGACCCTTGAGTCTTCATCTCAGGATCTGACATGAGATATTCATGGTCCTTGCAATTCAGGGACTTCATGTGACACTCAACAAATAGCCCACTGCCCCTGATCTCTCTCACACACACATACACACACACACATATACACACATACACTTCACCTCTACACTTACTTCTTGGTGGCTGAAGAACTTCAATTTTGTTCAAGTGTCACCATTTACCAGGTCATATATTCTAGAAAGATGACCCTCCCCTCCAGATCATCAGGGAGTCTCATGGTTAGTCTAAGCCAGTCACAGTTGTCTCAATCCCTTTGACAATGTGACCCAATATGGACCAAGAGGATTCAAGAAAATGTCAGCTACTGAAGTAAAAGCAAGGTGCCCCTCTTACAGCTCCCTTGTCAAGGGGATCAGTCAGCTGATGCTCTAACTCATGGAACCATCTGAGCTGCTGTGTCTTTAGGGCACAGGACACCCACTGACTTTTTTGTCGCTATTCCTTTATCATGACTTCTCAGGGGACAAAGAACTAGGATGACTTCACAGACTCATTCTCTCCACTCATTGTCTTACCCATGTGCCCTCATCTTTATCTTTAGTCCAAGCAATTATTGGGGGTGGGGAAGGAAGGATGATAAAGTCAGGGTACATTCTCATTAGATTATGTTCTCAAAAGCTAAGAACTCATCCCAGGAAAGTTCTCTTAATGAACCCCACAAAGTTCTGATGTTACTAGAGAAAAACTGCAAGGGACTTGTGGAACTATTTGACATTCAGTCCTTAAAGAAACCAAGAGACCTAATATATTCACCAAATAGGAAGTCATCAGCTAGACAGTCATCAAATTTCCCCCCATCCCCAACCATGCACACACCTCTTCATTGTCTGCATTCCTGTTCTCCAGGCCAAATCCAACCTTGGGAACTTTCTGGGCCCAGCAGGCGATAATGAGCCAAAGTGAACTTAATGAGCTTGTCATTATTCATCTCTGCCAACAGCCAAAAAGAAAAGCATTGCATGGCAAAAATTTTACACATGTATACACACACTAACTAAACAATAATAAATATTTCTTAACTCAGATGTTGGCAAAAGCCACCAACCCATAGAACACAAACCCTCCTGGAGGCATCCTCCAGGAACAGACAAGGAAGGGGGGTGACTCCCCCACCCCAAAAACGTAGAATGCACTTGGAAATGTTCCATGTTCCTGGGTTCAGCACCACCAGCCACAATTTATCATCATCTTCATATATTCTTATATAAGTAGTAATACAGATCACCCCAGCCAATTAATCAATCTGTAATTAGGAACTGACATGAACATTTACTACCATCAGGCATAATTTATATGATTACAGATGATTAAATAAAATGTAATTGAGTGAACAGGCAATTTGTTAAGCACATCTAGACACAGCCATATCACCTAGGGCGGGAAATCCCTAACTCCCCCCTACAGCCTGCAGGAAGCAGGGTTCTGGGAGCCAGGTCTTGGGGGTGGACATGAAGTGGGGGAGATGCTTCTGATGTCCAAGAGTGGGGAACCACGGTGGGGAGCTCCCCCAAGCAATAATCTGGACCAGCTCTTAGGTCACATTAGTGCCCGAATTTTTCCTACAAGAGATTACCCAGACTTTCAGAAATTCTTAGACTTCAAAAAAAAAAGAAAGATTAAACAATCCACAGTTAAATTACATTCTTGGAGCAGAACTGTCCACAATATTTCCCTCTGGTCCATGGACCACAGGAGGAGGCCTGCTGCTCACCTCAAAGGGCCCCCACCACCCAGAAGCCCATTAGCATGGTTCCAGGAGGGTTTCTAACCCAGAAGGAGGGTGTACTTAACTAAACACTATGTTGTACTTGACGGGAAATGCCCTCACTCCTGAAAAGGAAGATTTCTATGTTAGCAGGGCCAAATTCTATATTGCGTTTTATTGCTCTCCACACCTTGAGGTTTTATTCTCCCTCTCCCATTCCAAAGCAAAACAGCCTGAAATCAAACTTAACATATCATCCCTGGGTATCTATTCTATGTCAGGTACTACGTAAGTGCCATCACATTAAGATTGCAAGATTTAGCAAATAACAATACGGGTGGTGCAGATAAACTTTCATTTCAGATAAACTATAATTTTAGTATAGGTCATCCTGTACAATGCATCGTTATGTCTCTTTTGTTATCGTAAAATACTCAAGACAACTGCCTGAAGTTTCATCCCATATTTCTATAAAGGATCTCAACGTAGAACCTTCACTCTGGCTGCTCACTCTGCGAGGACTTGCTGCTCACCCACCTTTGCCTGGCCTGCAATCATTTGGGGGCTGCGTGTGTCTGGGGTTAGGTAGTGAGGTTACAGAGAATAGTGTAACTCAGACAAGCCTCAAGGGGTTCCACTGGTGTGGACAGTGGTGGGAGGTGGGGGGAGATTATGAAACATCCCATTGTTGAACAATGAGCTAAGTGCTTAACAGAAGTGTAACAGGTAGTTAGAATATCTGAGAGGGTAGGAAGTGGCTTCCTGAAGCAAGTAATGCTGGCTCTGAATCTCGGTGGAGGAGTAAGAGCAAGCCAGTGGACTAAAACAGTTTTCGGCTGTGACTGACCTCACAAGAAGGCTGGACTTGGTTCCTGTGTTCACTGCATCACAGCTGTGTGCTGCTGTAGAGATGGGTTAAGTTTATTAATTAACAGCCAGACTCCATTCTCTTCCTCATACAGGGTGGCGGGTTTCTAAGAGCTTTTGAGAGATTTATTTTTATCCTTCAAATGGATAAAAGACATTAATGAAACCATTTGAGATTTCAGGGACTGGGTTCCACCCACAGAAGCTAGAGAAGGCCAGCATGAGTGACCGTTAGTTATTAAATGTCCTCTCAGCAACGGCGCATCACCAGACTGGGCTGACGGGCGTTTAAGTGTGTGGAAAGTAGGGAGAATGTTGTACATGTATTATGTATAAAGAGGCACCCCCACTTTCTTAACATAAAACAATTAATGAAATCACTCTGTGAAAATGTAGACTCCCCCTCTACAACTCAACACCAGCTGGTCCAGCCCTTTAACTTAGAGCAGCTCATTGTGATTGTGATGGCTCCCACAATTTGGGTCAGCTCACTGTTTAAACTCTTAAGTGAAGCCACTAATCTCCATTAATCTGACTGTAAAGATGAGACATAATGCTTAATACAGAGGCATAAGAGTTGGTAATGCATGTCCCCTGATAGGCTGCCTTAATACACAACCTCCTGCCCAAAGGGCAAGGTCTTTGAGATTGCATCTAACCTTTCAAAGTCTATGCCTGACCCTCCCTGGAAATCTCTCCCTGAAAAGGACAAGGACCTGAGGGGAGAATCCACCATGATGCCCAGAAGACATTCACTGTGGGGGGTCTCTGGCACTAGGGTCTCCACCTTCTTTCAAATGGACAGCTCGGTGATGAAAGTCTGCAGAGTGTAGAACTTGGCACAGCTATGACCCTGTGATGGAAGCCAAGAGTAGAAAATTTGGGATGGAAGCGTCACAAGACCAGAAACTGGAGCTGGAGGTAGAAGTGATGGATACAGTCTTTAAATCATTTAAGAAAAGAAAAACCCTTAGACATGGAACTCCTTAGGCACCAACTAACTGACAGCTATTGAAAGTATCTGGAGGCACAGACCAGAGTGGGGATATGGAGATTGAGGGCCACTAGGGAATCACCAGTCCTCACAAATTAACCAAACCACACCCTAATGGTGGTTAATTTAACAAAAGAAATTCCACAAAGGAATGAACCCTTGCTCTGAAAAGGAACAATCTCTGCATTGGCAAGATGCAGCTTTTCCCCCCCACAAGGCTGCCTGGGGGTGTCTATGCAGATGTCCCTCTCTTTTTCATTCTCCTTTTCTTAATAAATACATCCTTTCAAAATGTAAACTATGCCTGCCCAAGTCTGTGCAGACATCTTGTGTCTTAGATAAACTTGCCCTATGCTGCTAAAAAGAAAACTCTGCCAAAATTTCTCATGGAACCCAATCACTGAACCAACAGCTTTCCAAAATGTTGTCACTTGTCACTTGCCCAGATGACCATAGAGTTCATGAACCTGTAGGCACAGTAGATGCTCCCCACCTACGGGGTGCTCATCTAAGAGGAGGGGCTTCGACAGAGCGCTCTTCCTGGCTGGGGTCTCTTCAGGACTTCAGGAAATCCCAACCATACAGTAAGTGCTGTCCATTGTCTTCATGCTTGCCTCTGCTTCCACTAGAATAATGTTTCTCAAAACCATAATCCATAAAACTGCCTACAGGTACATCACTGACCCATACTTGTGCTATCACAATAATAACTAACATTTGTTGAGCGCTTACAATGGGTCCAGTGCCTTCCTAGTGCTTCCTGTCTATTAGCTCGTGAAGTGTCCCTAACAATTCTATGAATAGAGCTTTAGCTATTAATCCTCATGGGAGGGGATAGTGAAAGCTTCAGAAAGGAGGTGTCATTTAGTTGAACTCTGGAGGACTGATGGAAATATGTCATCTTCCAGACCTCACTTATTAATTCAACTTGTAGCAGGAGGAATCCTCATTGAATGTGTATGCCCAAAGTCCCTACCACTAGCTCACTAGAAATAAGGAAGGACAATATTTGGATTAGTATTATAGCTATTAACACCATGAATTATGAGAGCGACTCTCTGTGTGTTCTTGAATTGCCATTAACTTCTGAGGACACTTAGCCTAACCCAAAGTATAACTCCTTTCATGGAATTTCAAGAGTCTGACTGCCCACACTATGCACAGTTAAGTCATCTCTGCTCTGGGTTTAATGATTAATCTCAGCTATACCAGGAACTAGAAAAATTAATGCTCAAATCTTGAACATTAGTAAAAAGATGAAATTTCCTACTGAATTCACACTGTATGGTGACTACTGTCTTTGAGTGCCCACAACTTTGGCCCCATCTATGATATCAGCAACCTCTTGGTAGCAAATTCTAAATCCAAATATTCTGGGAGGCACTAGTGATGGTGCCACAAGAGGGGCTGGGTATGAGTTTGTGACCCAAGGGAGAGCCCATCAGAATCCTGATTGATTTAGGGGCTTTTCTGACAGAAAGAACTAAGAAAGTCTTGAAACTAGGGCTCCCCAGGCCATGCTCTCTATCCTTTTGAGGCATCTGGCTGCATTAAGACAGAATTCAGTCAGGAATGACAGATTCAGCAGAAATGAGAGAAAGTGCTCTTTTAATACCTAAGGTCAACTCCAGGCTTGCCCTTTGCATACGTAGGTTACCAGGGCCAAAGCTCCTTTTAATATTTAAACTAATTCGGGATGGTTTTCTGTTACCTTGCTATGAAAAAATGCCCATCTTATTTCAGTCTATCTGCCTGTTCTGCTCCCCCCGTCTCTGGCGAATCATCTCACCACCCCCACCTCCACCCCCACCACCCCAACATACACCTCCAGCTTGTACCCCAGGTCTTCTATGCAAAAATAAATATAATTAAAATTATATTTAAAAAACTTTAAAAAGTGCCCAGCTCATAAGCTACATCTTTTCTTTCTATTTAAGTCAGTATCTCATGGACAAAAGGATGAAAATAACTTGTATGAGTGCTTGGTGTTCAACCAGTCATTCATGCTGCATTCATCCTGCTACATATCATTCTGCTGAACCCTGAGGCCACAGGTGAGCAGGGCAGTCCTCGTAGAGCTTATAGTCCAAATAGTCACACAGGCAAGTGTTCATGTTACTGTTCTACTAAATGCTACAAAAGATCGTGATAATCATTATACATCCTACAGGGGATGGGAACAAGAGCAGAAAAGTCTCCCCTGCAAGCTGAAATCAAAAAGATAAGTGAGAGTCATCTGGATGATGAAGGATTGTGAACTTCCCCGCAGAAGGGATACAGTGAGGAAGCTCCAGGGTTTCAGGGCAGCACACAAAGAGCCACAAGGAATGTGGGAGTGTAAGGATGTTGAAGCAAGATTGAAGAGAACAGATAGTTGCGACTGATAGGCCATGCCGATGAGCATGGGCAGTGCTGGAAAGTTGTCAGTGGGTAGTGGTGCCAGTGGATTAACATTTTGAAAGTATGACTGACTGCTTGCTAGGGTAGGCCTAAACTGGAGGAGGCCAGAGTAGGCAAAATGATAAGGGTGAGGAGGCAACTGCCATCACCCAGGCTTAGACGAGGTGTTAGGTAGACTAGAGAGATTGAGACTTACTTAAGAGTCAGGACCAAATAGCTATTGATTACGTTCAATGGCAGGTGGGAGAAGGAGGACTCCAGTCTCTGGCCTGGGCACCTGCACATTTGTGACCCTGCTGGTAATCTGAGAATGCTAAAGAAGGAAAGGGTTCAAGATGGGAGTTTTGCTTTAAGATGTCCATGAGACATCGAAACAGCAGGTAGGTAAGGAAGCACAAATAGATATGACAGGAAGCACAAATAGGTATGACAGGTGTTACTGCCCTGTCTTACTGCCTCAGTATAGGCAGTATTTTAGAGGGCCTCCTTGGAATAGAACCTAAATTTTCTACATCCTAATGCAAGTATTAACTAGTGAACCATGCTACTAAATTTGATAATAATGTTACAGATTGGAAGAATTGGGTGTAAATGCCATAAGCCAACCCAAAGTCATGCTCCATGAAACCAGTGTTGATAACCCAACATGGAATCTGCCCTCGTGTGTTATGTGACTAATAATCAGCCTTCCACTGAGTAAGTGTCCAACCAACTGGGGCTTAAAGTATCATCTGTGCTATGAATTTGCACATAACACGGCCAACCATTATTAAATTAAAAACTGTCAAAATCCGGGTCCTCCCTGGTGATGCAACAGGTTAAAGCACAGCACTATGAAGTTATCTGCAGGCACTGCAGCAAGAGTTCGATTCCTGGCCAGGGAGCTGACCCACATGGTACAGCAGACCTCTCCTGACCCAACTGCTGCCCCCCTCAACAGTGGATTTCAGTCAATCTGCCTGTTCTGCTCCCCACTCTGTCTCTGGTGAATCTGCTTACCCCTCACTCCCCCCACTCCTCTGGCCTGTACCCCAGTTCTATATGCATAAATAAGTAAATCTTTTTTAAAAACTATAAAAAAACTGAAATGGAAAGATGCACAAAATTGCGTAAAAATAAACTATTATTTTAAAAAAATAAGTAAAGAACTCTTGCTCAGAATAATAAAAAAACTATCAAAATCTATAATTTAAAAATGTGAAAAGGAAACTATTTCTCAAATTGGTTGCTCTACCAGCTATATATCCAGATGAAAGAGACAAGTGAAATTTTGTTTTTAAAAAAATCAATAGATTGGTTCTTACAGAAGTCATTAATGCAAACTGTTTTGCAAGAGAAGCTGATTTTTCAATCCTGGTTGGTATTCCATAAAAAAAAAAAAAAGTGTTGAGCCAAGTCCACGAACAAACCTATGATTAAGAATCATCTCCTCAGGGCCTGAAGAAAGGTCCCTGGCCCATTGACTGGAAGGAGTGGATGAGACTGGCTCAGAGAGGGAGCTAAACCTGGCCGCAGGAGGCCCTCACTGGACTGAATCCGGATGTAGTGGGAGCCCCTCAGATGCCTGAGCAGGGGTAGAAGATGACAAAAGTTGTATTTGCAAAAAACCCAGCCTGGTACTTCACTTAGCCGTCTGTCATGGCCCTAGAGTCAACTGCTAACTCAAGGAAGAGTTCCTTGGGGACAGGACCCCACTTTCAAGACAACTCTCTCCACCCTCGGTACTTACTCAGTAGCTTGTGTACAGAAAGAGCTTGCTAGAAGCATGTGGAATGTGAGCAGCAAGGACTGGGTGCTGGGAAGAGTTTTATGGAAGGCACTGATTTCTTTGTCTTAATCTGCCATTGTAAAACATGGTGGGGGTGGGGGGGCGCATCAAGGGGCCTATGTTGTAGAAACAGATTTTTGTGGGTTTCCGACTATGTGCACAGGATGTAGTCTTGGTTTTATTTCTAAATGAAACTTGTCAACCAAAAACCCCAACTGGCACGAGAAAGTGATGTTTTGAATTTCTGAGTAGATCTCAGATAATGAGATTGGGGCTTCCTACCACAAAGGAACAATGGGAAGCTTTCAACGGTTTTCTGAGAAAAGGCTTATTTTTGATTCTAGTAGCTTGGATCTTGCCATACTGGAATCTGGCCAGACATTGGAACCCACATCCCTTTGACATTGTAACCAGTGGGTGTTCTCTGGCTTTCCCTGGAAAAGTCAGGGCATGCTTCATGGGTATCCGTGACAAAAGCCGGGGGACTGAAAGTCCTAACGTCCTGGGTCCAGTCCTAGCTGTGCCCCCATTTCAGTATGTGGGCTGAGACATGTTGCTTTGCTGTGTGTGCCTCAGTTTCTTCCTCTAGCAGGAAGAGGTGGACCTACAACATCTCCAAGGCCCATGCTTATGAAGGAGGAAAGAATGCAGGAGAGGCATCACAAGACTGAGTCACACAAAGGGATGTGTAGAAGGAGGTAGTGAAGCAATTGACACAGCCATAAAGTCAGGGCACCAAAGCCAGGATGCCTGGTGCCCAGGTGAAGACAAGAACAAGGAGATGGAGATGAAGCTCAGTAGGGAATCTCAGTCCTCTCAGATTCTATTCAAAGTCAACAAACCCAGGCTCACAAGGAGTGAGCCCCTCCCTCCCAGGGAGAGCCTGTCTCTCCCTGGGAGGGGCACCAGCACAGGGCCGCAGTCCTGCCCACCTGTGCCTAGGCAGGTGCTTCTTTCCACCCACTCTCTCCCTCTGCAGGGCAGCAGCCTCCTGCCTGCCCATGACCTGTACCATGCCGGGACCTCTTTCTAGTGACCTCTCAACCATGCAGGCCTCTTTCCCTTGAAACCTGTCCCATCCGGGGCAGCTCTTCCTGTGTCTTCCCCTCTCCCGTCTTTTTCTCATAAACTTCCTCTTAAAAATAACTGAGTCTCTGTCTCATGAAGAATCTCGCCATGGGCCACTGAAAGGAGAGTTCTGGTGAAACATTTCCCAGAGAGAACCCAAGAACCCCAGACTCAAAAGACATCATTTAGAAGCATTAGAGAGTAAATCATTCACTCGTTAAAATCACTCTCTCCATACAACTTCTCAATGAGTCTAAGTCAAATGTTAAAGAAAGTAAGAGAAAGATGCCTCTCCAGGAATTAAAACGCACACATTGGAGGGGGCTTGGAGAGAGGTGGGGCAGCCCAAAGTCACCCCCAAACCATCTTTATCTGCATTTTATCCCATTCTGAAAGTGTATGAATTCAGATACCAAAAAGACAGCTGGAAATGACCCTCCAGGGAGTTCCCAACACCAAGGTCCAGCTGCTTACCTCATGGCCTGCCAAGGTTGAATTAAGAGTTCTCCAGGTAGGAAAGGCCTTGGAGAAAAGTTTTTGGAAAATGTCCCCTGAGGAAGCAGGTTCTGGGAAAGGGATTGCCGGAACTGAACGGCAGAGGGAATGGACAGTCCAGGTAACCCTTTCTGAAAAGGAAGACTTTCTTTACAGCTTGTTTATAAGTCCTGAATCCTGCTTCCGTACCCCAGGAACACTGCCCACCAGAATCGGAGTCCCCAATGGAGAGCGGCTCCGTTTGTTGAAAAAAAAAGTCCTGTTCTCTTGGCCATTAATCATGCCTGTAAGAGCGTTTATTAATGCCCTGTCAATTGTTCAGAGTGAAGGCAGCCTGTCATCTGTCCTCCCTCCCCGTTAGCTGTGTGCAAACACTGGTGATTAAGCGCCAGATTTAACATCCTCATGAATATTTAAGAGGCTGTTTTTGAAAGTTTCCTGTCCTTTTACACTAATAGCCCCATTAAAACCTGTTTACAAGCCAGTCAAGAGAGTAACTGCATGCACTTAAAACATGAGAGTGCTCCCCCAAGAGGGCACAGGACCACGTGAGGATCAATATGCTGCTTAAAGTAAGACTGTCTGCCCACCCCCAGTGGAGCCCGGCCCCTCGAGAGCCACGAGAGCCACGCAGAGGAGCTGGAAAGGACCCAACTTGTTAATTAGGCCAGCAGAGGCGGGGGAGCAATCCCTCACTTCTGGGCTCCCTGCTGCCCTAGGAAGGGTGACCCCACCCCAGATACTTCGTAGACGGTGCCCAAATGATGTCAACAGCAGCCAGCCCAGGGCCAGCACGGGAAAGGAACTTGGTCTTGGGCTTGCTCAACTCTTGGTCCATCTAGTCCCAGCTCCAGACCCTGCTTCTGTTCCACTGGTCAATCTTCTCCAAGACGTGGAAGAAAAAATAAGGGCTTCAGGGAAAATACTATGAGAAAAGGACACCTGAGAATCTTCAAAGGCTTTAGGGCCTGGAGGGATGTGAGGTGAATTTGTGAAGGAATAGTTGCACAAATTTGTGCAAGAGATATTTTTTTCTGGATGGGGGGGGGGGCTGGTTCTTCATCACACCTGAAGCTGACTTTCTGGCAATTAGAAAGAAGACAGAGTGGAAAACCACTTCCTCTTTGAAAGCTGGGAGACAGACAGATTACCTAATTTTGCCTCCTCTTCCTTAATCAAAGGCATGAAACAAGGCAAAGGGGCTTTGCTGAGAAGCAGTGCCTGGTGCCAGGTGCATCCTACTTCCTCTCGCAGTCCAGCAGGCAGCTTACTGGATGGGGGCAGGTGCATAGAAGGCCCTCCCCACTCCAGGTGAGAAACTCCCAGCCGCTAGATCTACTTCTCCATCAGTTGTCTGGGTCTGTGCTAAAAGTGTCCAAGAATCCCCTTTAGACCAGTGATACACACCCCAGACTCTACATTTGAACTCTTGTTGTTCTTTGCCAAGTTCATAAGAAGGAACACCTCATGTCCCAAAAATATTGTGGGGGTTCCTTAGAATTACCAGCCTGACCTAGCTACTTGCTATCTGATATATTGCCTGGCCCAGGAATGAATACTCCTTTCTTCTGTAATTCTACAATAGAGTAGATGCATGGTGATACAACTTATGCTTATATAAAATAATATAGTTGGAGCAATACACACAAACCTGCTACTGAGTGATGTGGGAATATCTCCTTTCCAGAGATTCTGTGAGAACCCAAAGTTAAACCAAAAAGCTTCCAAGCATAAAATAAAATGGCAAAATCCATGCACTAAAATTTAAGCAATTTACTCATCAGGACTGGGGGCCAGCAGGTTAATGATATTGTTAATATGATTCCAGTAAGTTTCGCTCTGTATCTCTGCTCAAGTAGGAGGAGAAGGAAGAAGCTGGAGACAGACGCCATGACAGTAGGCAGAAGCCAGAGTTCTCGAAAGTGAGTAAGAATAAAAAAGCCTTTTAAAAGAGAGTCAAGAGCCTCTACAACAATGTGGGGTCTTTCCTTCCAGGGGCAAGGCGCATTCCTACTTCCATGCATCCTTTTTCCTTTTTCCTCTGACTACATTGGCATTTCATGCTCCCACCAAAGAATATGCAAAAGAATCAGCCTGCCATAAAACTAAGAGAGGTTACCACACCCAGAAACTGGTTCCCTACTTTACTGTGAATGGTGTGCTATATTGGGTGATACAGTCTCAGGAGAGCTGAGGGTGACATTTTCAGCAATTTTCTGAGCTAGAGTTGGACACAACCATTATTAAACATTAAATCATATAAGTTGACAATTCAATAATTGATACTTCTAGCAAAGGTAATAAATACTCAAAAGTCATCCCTTCCCAGGCATTTTCCTAGGTTTCACTACTGTCCGTGTTCTTGTACCTGTGTGTGTCTGTGACGTCAGACGGAGAGATAGCTCATCATGCAGCTGCCCCTCCTCCCTTCTCCTTGTCCAGGCACCTCACTTGGGCAGCTGGAAATGGCCAAGCTGAGAATATTTACACCACAGATACTGGCAAATGCTATAGAGTTTGTTTCCCCCCCCAGAGAGATGGTGGCAAATATGCGCCAGAACGGCACTGTTGATAACTCGCACTTCAAGTGTGGCTTCCTGACCAGGCAGGGAAGTGGAAGGAGGAATGAACTGGTCCTTGAGTGCCTGGGTCCCTGTCCTGGCTCTGCCTCTAGCTGTGTGTCCTCAGGAAAGTGACTCCCTCTCTCTGGGATTCCCCTTATTCTTCCATAAAATGGGAGGATTGAATTAGACAATCTCAAAGGTCCCTTTTGGTTCTAAGGTTCTATGATTCCTGCTTTACTTTTAGGTTGTACAAGGATAGAAAGAACACATTCTGGCAGTCAGCGAGTAGGAGAGGAGTTTACATACTCAGCCCTTCCTCTTTTCAAACACTGTCTAGAAGAATATAATAGTAAATGTGGTAAAGCAGCCAAAAGCCCCAGGCCAGGTTGATGGGCTCCCAGAACAGGAGCTACCCATTGATTTCTATTCTACAACTTACCATTAGCACATTTCTGAAAACCAAGGCAGTGTCTAAATAATAAAAGCCCCAAGAAATCATATTAGTTGCTCAATATTATGACCCAGAGACTTACAGAGCAATACCCTAGAATGTGAAAAGACTGGAGTCAGACGATCTGGATTGGTGACTAAGCATCCCAATTCACTTTTACTGCTCTGTGAAGGTGAACAAGTTAAACACCACCATAACCAGTTTCCAGTTAAATGTGAAAATTTGCTTGTGGTATATAGACTACTACAATCCTTTGAAAGAGGTATGTTAGTAAATTAAGCATCTCTCATGATTGAACAATTCTCTTGAGTTTATATCCCAGAGAATTTCCCACCCAGGCCCATCAATGATTACATGTGAAAATATGTGCACAAAGTGGAGGCATCAAAGTTTCCCTTATGGAGCATAGGTGAGCTGAACATGGCAGCATGAAAGCAGAATAGTATGCAGCACTGAGAAGCTCAGGAGTACATAGGCATGGTCATATATGCTATTCAGGAAACATACTTTGGCATGAAAAAGGTAAAAACCAGATTGAGAGCTACAGGATATTATCACTTATTTAAATGAAAAGTATATGCACACTAAACAAAATATGCATTTTACATGTATACATATAAAAAATGAGATAAACATTAGACATTTAGAATGATTGTTTTTGTGGAGGAAGAAAAGTGTCAGCTGGAGAAAAGGTTAAAAGATAATAGAAGTGGCCCTCCCGAGTGGCGCAGCGGGTTAAAGCACAGCACTAAGAAGCAAAAGTACTTCAGCATGAGTTCGATCCCCGCCTGCCCCAGAGGTGACCACATGGTGTGGCAGACCTCCCCTGACCCGCCCACTGCTCCCCTCAGCAGTGTACTTCGTCAGTCGGCCTGTTCTGCTCCCCACTCTGTCTCTGGTGAATCCTCACACCACCCCTGCACCTCTGGCCTATACCCCAGTTCTGTGTGCATAAATAAATAAATCTTTAAAAAAAAAGATAATAGAGGGATTGATTGGGCACAAACAACAAATGCCAGTGTGCCATGTGCTGATAATGATTGAATTAGTCTCTAACTCTCAGTCCAATGAAAATTATAAAAATACTTTACCCCACATATTTTTTAAGAGAGTCAAATGGGTGATATATGTGAAAATTCTTTTTCAACCATGAAATGCTATTCAGGGATATAATTACATTATCTTTATAGTACAGCTGAGAAACAATCAAGGGGGGACTGAAAGGAAGATTCCAGAAATATGTAAAGTGGCTCATCTATCTGTCTTGATAAAGCAAATTAATCAGGTTAAAATCTTTTAATTAAATAAGTCTCTGTAACTTACATTTTTTTAAAGGAAAATCACGGCCACTGTTGAGTGTTCTTAGTAAGGTATTTGTGGTAGCCACTACCAAATGCCTGCCACAGCCATCCTCCCCTGTTGGTGCTACCCTATTCAGGTGTTGTTCCTGTAGCAACCTGCCTTTACTTGTGAAGGACAAGTCTGAGGCTAGTCGGGTCACACCCCATCTAATGAGGAGTGATTGCCTTAGGGGGAAACAAGGACTGGATCTGATGTAAGGGGAGGCTTGCTTACAGGGGCCTCCTGGAAGTATGTATTTCCTATTAAAGAATAGAGAGTTGGCCCTCCCTGGTGGTGCAGCGGGTTAAAGCACAGCACTAAGAAGTCAAAGCCACTTCCGCATGAGTTCGATTCCCGCCTGCCCCGGAGGTGACCACATGGTGTGGCAGACCTCTCCTGACCCACCCGCTGCTCCCCTCAGCAGTGTACTTAGTCGATCTGCCTGTTCTGCTCCCCACTCTGTCTCTGGTGAATCCTCTCACCCTCTACATCTCTGGCCTGTACCCCAGTTCTGTATGAATAAATAAATAAATCTTTAAAAAAAAAAAAAGAATAGAGAGTCAAGGACGAGCGCTTCTATTTCCTCTCACCTTACCAGCGAGTACCTGAGGATTTGCTGTGTGCAGCTGAGGCAGCCACTTCTAACCATGATGCGAGAAACCTGAGAACTAAAAGCGAAGCATCAGGGGCTAACTGAGCAAGAGACAGGAAGAGCCTGTCTCCTAGATGATGCCAGATGCTTGGCCACCACCCTAGGCTAAAACTTTCCAGACTTCCACTTGACTTAATTCAATGTCTTCAATACTCGAGCCACTGTCTTCTGCTGTTAGTTGTGGCCAAAGACTCCGTAGCTGATGTACTATTGAAACTGCTGTGCCCCTGAGGGGAATGTCCCTTTCTTATGCATGTTCTGCAGGAATCATCTCCTCTCACCAGCTTCCTAACATTTGCTCAAATGTGATATTGAGTGGGTTCTACAGGAGCAGAGTTGTGACTTAAAGCATATAGGACCTGACCATATTTTGTGCCAACAAAGGATGGTAAGCAGAGATGAAGGAATCCAGGCTCTTGTCTGCACTGTCAGTAATTTGGAAAAAGTGCTATGTACCAGATTTTACCTCTGACACCAAAGACAGTGTGACATGCCTGATAGGGGCTGTCACGGACAAAGATGTGGGCTGGGGGAAGACTTGAAACCGTATGAGAATGAGAATTGCCTTACAATGCCACAAGGTCTTGACGTAGAAGCAGGTTTTGACTTGTTCAAAACTTGTTCAGTGCTGTCCCAATGGGCCAGTGGGGGAAAGTTAAGGAAGATCAGATTTAACCCGAAACCTCCAATTAAGGTTGTCTAAACCCCATGATAACTCAGGCCATGAGGCTTCTGGGCCCTGATGTGCACAAACAACAATCCTTCACTGAATGTTAAGTCTTTATGGCTCTAGCCTAGCCCAATTTTCTACAATTATAAATATAATCTAGTTATATATTATATAATATATAATACATATAATATAAATCATCTCCAAGTGACAATTGAGTGAGTGCAAATGAGGCCAGAGGTCCTCAGTGGAGGTGACCCTGCAGAGGAGAGAATCTGAGCTCCTCAAAGTTTCTTTCCCAACTCTAACTTTTTGGACAAGAAAAAGATATAGTCATGCCTGTCAAAAGTTGAAAATGGACTTACCATATCATCTAGCAAATCCACTTCCTGAGTAAATACCTAAAATAATTGAAAGCACAGTTTCAAAGAAATAGTTTCAACACTCAAATTCATACAGTTTTATTTGCAAAAGGCTAATGTTGGGAGCAACCCAAGTGACCACCAACAGGTGAACTGATAAACAAAATGTGGAATATTCTTTAAATATCTCATGTTTCCCTTAAGAGGGGAGGAAATTCTAATATGCATTATAACATGGGGGCACCTTTGGATGTCCCGCCAAGTTAAATAAGCCAGTCACAACAAGACAAGTACTATAGATACTAAGAATAGTCGTATTCATAGAGACAGAAAGTAGAAGGGAGGCTTCCACAATTTTTTTTAATTATTTATTTATGCACACAGGACTGGGATAAAAGTCAGAGGTGCAGGGGTGGTGAGAGGATTCACCAGAGACAGTGGGGAGCAGAACAGGCAGATCAGTGAAGTACACTACTGAGGGCAGCAGCCTGTGGGTCAGGAGAGGTCTGCCGTGCCATGTGGGTCACCTCCTGGGCTGGGGATCAAACTCACACTGAGGCGGCTGCAGCTAGCTTGCAGTGATGCGTCCTTACCCGTTGTGCCACCAGGGAGGGCCCATGCCACCATTTTTTTTTACTGTTTTTTTTTTTATTAAAAAGATTATTTTCACAGCATTTTTCGCATTCTTTTTCATCTCAATTGTAATCCCCGCGGGTTTCCCATCACCAAGTCACCCATGTGCCATCACCATAATCCTGTGCATATCCCTCCCCCCCCTTTTTGATCCCATTCCCCACTCCACCCCCACAAAATGTCTCTGGTATATGGTTGCTCATTATTTTTGTTATTTTTCCGCCTGGTCCATTATACTCCTGCTATGAGTGAAACCATCCAGTATTTTTCTTTCTCTTTCTGGCTTATCTCACTAACCATGCCACCATTTTTAATGTGTGCAGATTTTCAGTTTTCTAAGATGAAACAGTCATGGAGCTTGGGGATGCACTTAGCCTGCAGGCCCGTACACACAAAAGCAATAAAATGGTAAATTTTAGAGGAGCAATTCAAACTAGGTGTAATACTCCAGTATAGCTGATCTTGTCTTCACAGTCCTGGGACCTAGCCCCAGCTCTTCCATGCCAAGAGAAAAGACAAGCCCATTCTCAACATCATGAAGAAGGCAGGCAGGACGCAGCCACTGCTGAAACCCGCCAGCAGCCAGCCCTGCCTTGGTGAGAGAGACATCATCATTCTTCTACAAGTGACACTGGCTGACCCCTGTTGCAGTCATTCTTCCATCTACACAAAGAATCCTACAGAGCGTCACCAAATGAAATAAGAATTGCCTTTGACATCATGCACTCTGACCCCTCGGTTCCTGAGATCCAGAGGGGGAATGATTTTGTCCACAAGCATGCTTGGCCTTAGTGACACTCAAAACTAGAATCATCAGAGTTCCACAAACAGCCCCCAGTACACACACACAGGTAGGTTGGTAGAAGTATTATTTAGCATTGCTAAAGAACTTCATATTTGCAAAGTGCTTTATGCTCATCTATTATTCATGCACTAATGAGAATACTTAGATTGTGCCTTTTCTCCAAGGAGCTCAAAGTACTTTGTAAATGTTAACTCATTCACCCCTATGCCCAATGGGACAGACAGAAATCCTCACCCGTTGGCTCTGCATTGGTAAAGAGTAAGCCAGTAAGGCAACAGATGTGATGGCTCAGAGCCAGGACATTCAAGTTCCTGTCCCCACACCTGAATTCTGATTCTCCAAACAGTGCTCCTGCACAGAAATAAAAGTCCTAGAGCCCAGTGAGCTCATTCTCTGAGGTTGAACAGCAGGTAGATTAGCAGAGGAAAGGAGCTTAAGTTGTAGGGTGGGGAAGAAGAAAGGGAGTAAAGGTAGTAGAAGAAATGGCCATATTTCTGGACATATTCTAACACCAGCATTTACTGAGCTTTCACAAATCATCGACTCACAACTCCTGAGTCATCTTATTGTATCTTCGTCTTGTTCCAAGAGTTGGATGATGACTATCTGCCTTCTTCTTACAAGGAAAGTTGGGCTTGGAAAGGTTAGGGAGCCAGGTAGTGGTCCAAGACAGTGGCAGCACTGTGACAGGAGGCAGCTGAACCCTAGGGGCTGTGCTCTATGGCACATTTGAAACCTCTGTTCCCCAGTGTTTCGACAATTGTGCCAGAAATCATTACTCAGTGATGTCAAAAAATTCCACTCTTGGAAAAATGTTGCCACTAAAGTCAGTGAAGAGACAGAGGGATGAAGGAAGACATCGTCCCCCAGAGAACATTCTTGCCTCTCATCACCTGCACGCCATGTCAAGCACAGTCCCAACAACACACACAACTGCCTCTCCACCAGCCCCCAATCCTGTCTTTGTCATCCTTGCACCCATAGTGCCGTAGTCAGTACAGCAGCTGACACCGCATTGTGGGAAAGGGAGGCAGATAAGACTTTGAGGCAGACCTTAAAATATTTTGGAACCAACTGGAAATGATTTTATGATTCTACACTTTAAACTATTGATATAGACTGTACGTTTCATTTTGAAATGTCACTCTTCACCCTCCTCTTCCACAAATAGGGGACAGCTGATAAAGAGGTGATTGAGTGCCTGTGGCATTATAGGACTGGGTTGTACTGAAGATCTCCACCGTGTGGTCTTCATACTCCTAAAACTTATATTCTATTTAGAGACCCAATGGTAACACACAAGAGACCATTAATGAGTTAATGACTGGTAAATATGCATATAACACAGAGGTTTAGACTAGAGAACTTTGGGGATGTGGGAACTGGAGAAGGCTATGTGAAGAAACTGATATCTAAGCAAAATCTGAAAGATGGCCAAGTGCGGTTGGGAAGAAAGGAAGACATTTCCACTAAGAGAATGCATGAACCAAGACAAGGCACTAAGCACAGTACTGGGTGGGCAGGAGGAGACCTGCATGCCTGGAGCCAGTGGGACATTTTACAGGCATTTCTTTGCTATATTTCTTCCTTAGCAAATCCCTCAGTTCCCTGAAAATCAGCCATTAGCATGGGATGTACACAAATCTATTCAATACTAACCCCAGCTCCAATGAATTATTGCTCTACCTCTTTGTTCATTAACAAGGGAGAAGGGTTTTAAACTAGGATATCCTGTTTTAATGAATACTAACTCACTGAGATTCAAAACTTGACTTGGAAGACTTGGAAATCAATAAAGAAGCAATGCATTCTAAATATATTAAAACTTCCTGGTACTGCAGTAATTAGAACTTCAAACACTAATAAAAGACCATACAGTTAATTAGCAGTAGTCATAAAAACCTAAAAACAAATATACTAGGTATTAAATACAACTAATGTAATTGCTACATACAGATGAAAAACTAAAGAGTGAGAGGTTAGGAAGAAGACATTCTTACCTCAATAATATCACCTTGGGAACTGCAACACTGTTTACCTTGCTCTTTGGGGCCACCATTCCTCATTATAGCACTATTACTATCACGCCATCTCTACTATTAATGCCAGAATGTTGTAGTTCTCATTCACAGGTTACCTGATGGCCAACTAGGCACTCAGTGGATACACATCAAATGAATAAAAGAAAAATGAAATTACATGATGTTCGGCCAGTCTACAAAAATGTGACACAGGGCCCTCTCTGGTGGCGCAATGGGTAAGGATGCAGCACTGCAAGCCAGCCACAGTCGCCGCAGTGCAAGTTCCATCCCTGCCCTGGAGGTGACCCACATAGCACCTTAGACCTCCCCTGACCTGCCCGCTGCTCCCCTCAGCAGTGTACTTCGCTGATCTGCCTGTTCTGCTCCCCACTCTGTCTCTGGTGAATCCTCTCACTGCCCCTGCACCTCTGGCTTGTACCCCAGTTCTGTATGCATAAATAAATAAGTTTTTTTTAAAGTGACACAAGCATTTGAGGGGTAAACAAAAAACAGCAGTGCTGATTTAAATTTAAAGTTCTGCCTAATAGAGATGGGTGAAATCGGTGGTTTCTCAAGCAGCAACTCTGACCCCAGGAACACTTTGTTAAAACTGTGAGTTAAAAGGTGCCCAGGATGAGCTGCCAAAGCAGGAGTGCCAGTTTGAAGTCAGGGCCACTGGCTTCTGTTTCTAGATCCACTGGGTGTGTGCCCTGAGTCATTTTCTCTTCCACAAAATACAGCTTTGGAGCAGGGTTTTCTGCACATTCTTTTTTTTTTTTAACATAATTTTGTGCCTTTTTCCAAAGTAAAGTGAATAATCCCATCAAAAAATGGGCAGAAGAACTAAAAAGACTCTTCTCCAAAGAGGAAATGCAGACAGCCAACAGGCATATGAAAAAAAAATTCAGCATCACTTGTAATAAGGGAGATGCAAATCAAAACCGCAATCTCACCCCAGTGAAGATGGTACATCTTCAAACAACTAGCAACAACAAATATTGGTGAGGATGTGGAGAAAAAGGAACTCTCCTGCACTGCTGGTGGGAATGCAAACTGGTACAACCACTATGGAAAACTGTTCGGAGGTTTCTTGAACTGCTAAAAATGGAGCTTCCATATGACCCAGCAATCCCACTCCTAGGTATCTATCCAATTAACACAACAACATCGATTCAAAAGGATACCTGCACCCCCATGTTTATTGCTGCTTTATTTACAAAGACATGGAAAGACATGGAATCAACCCAAATGCCCAAAACAGATGAATGGGTTAAAAAGATGTGGTGGTGCATATACACAATGGGCTGTTACTAAGTGATTAAAAAAAAAAAAAAGATAAACTCATGCCTTAAACATGGATGGAGCTGGAAGAGATCATGCTTAGTGAAATAAGCCAGAAAGAAAAAGATAAAGAAAAACATCGGATAGTTTCACTCATAGCAAAAGCGTAAGGAATCAGGGGGGGGGAAGCAATTGTAATAAAGTAAAAATGAAAAAACAATGAACAACTATAAATGAGAAACATTTTACAAGGGTGGAGAGGGGAATAGGGTCAAAACTGTGGTGGGAAGAGCACATGGGACTATAGTGATGACACATGGGTGAAGTGGCCGAAGGAAGTCCATGGGGGTTATAAATAAGATGAAAAAATGCACAAAATGAAGAATGCTGTAATAAATAAATAAATTTAAATATCAGTGCAGGTGGAAAGTGCTCATGTGGCACTGCTTGGGGGAATGGCCTCAGAGCCTGCAGGATGCTATGGCAAGTCCCGAGGGCAGCATTTTCAAACCTCTGTCACCTGAAGGACACTTCACCCTGATTTTTGCTTTTGCACCTTCGGGGAAGGTCTCAAATTCTATGCAATTACATGTGCACAACTTCAGGTGTTTTGAATTTACTTTCATGCAAATGAAACCCTAAGGAGCTGGTTCTTTAGGATGAAGAAAGAGGTTTGGATATCACCTGGGATGTTTTAGCCTATACAGGCATCTTTCTTAATAACAAAGAATCTGATTTTCCTGTAAAGTATTCCTCTAAAAAAAATCAGAAGTAAAACTGATTCCCTACATTTCTTTTTTCCCCCTACATTTCTTTTTTTTAGCTATTGTACTCAATTGAACAGCAGGTTTTCTGGTTGTCATTTTTCCTGCTGTTCTGATGGTTTGTCTCCATGATTAAGATGACCATCCTGGCTGGTTTTTTTACTCACCAGGGCATCATTTTGGCACTTTGCAGACACAGCTTGAGGCGATTTAGAGGCAGTGACTGCACCAGGAGCAAATCTGTGGACTCTGGGACTTGTCTCAGTTTCAAATGCAGGTGACTAAATGACACCTGCCTGCCTCTCACTCCCCCATCGCCAATACACACTGTCATGGGCTCCAGCCAACTCCATACAGTGCAGCACTCAAATGAAACCCATCAGAACCCTCAGAAATGACAGCATGAACACCAGGAGCCTGGATCTAATGATATTTTCAGTCACCACAGAGTTCACTCTAAGCTATGTTTGTCTATTTTTTTCAAATTGCTGGAAAGGACATTAATAACACTCTTTTTCCCCACTTCAAAAAAATGGGGTGAGAAACTCATTGAAGAGGGAGTGATGAACTGGGATTGACACTCTGGACTCATCCCTCCAACTCCTCCTGTGACAGGGTCTAGCCATCTGGCTGTCACATGTGGAGAAGTCAGGAATCTCCTGCAAAATGAGTCATGTTGTTTAAACGATAAAGGTTACAATTTTTTTGTTGTTGTTTCCTCAACTACTATTCTCATGTGACAATGGATGATGGAGAGTAAAAAAAAAAGAAAGAAAGAAAATCTACAGCTTCTCCGAAAACTTGACTTCTAAATCAATGAATGCACCAATGTTACACTCTCCTACTCCATTTTCTTTAACCACCAATGAGGAGCAGAATGGCCTGGTGGGAACAGCATTGTCCAAGAAAGACTGTGGGTCTGGACTCAAGTCCTGGTTCTCTGTGAAACCGAGAAAGTCACCTCACCCTCTGAACCCGAGTACACTTATCATTAAACTTGACCTTTCTGCCTCAAGCATAAAGGTAGTCAGAAACCTTGGTGTTTCCCAGTGATTCCTAATACTAATACTAATTACCTCATATAATACTAATACTAATACTAATTACCTCATACAGTTGTCATTATATGTAGCACTTATATGTAACACTTTCTGTGACTACAGACCACAGTAAAAAAAAGTGGGCCCATAGATGGGATGCCCAGTTAGAATATGCAGGTAAATGGAGCCCTCCCTGGTGAAGCAATGGGTTAAAGTGCAGCACTATGAAGCTATCTGCAGCCACTTCAGCATGAGTTTGATCACCAGCCAGAGAAGTGACCCATATTGTATAGCAGACCTCTCCTGATCCACCCACTACTCCCCTCAGCAGTGTATTTCAGTACATCTACCTGTTCTGCTCCCCAGTCTGTCTCTTGTGAATCTTCTCAACCACTATACCTCTGGCTTGTACCCCAGTTCTGTATGCATAAATAAATACATCTTTAAAAATAAAGAATATGCAGGTAAATGAGGATGGGGAAGAGGCAGCAGAAAGGGTTTCTGGTGACCTTCTGCCCAGAACACGCATAATCTCCCTTCACTAACCACCTATCTGAGATCTCAGCAGATGAGTAAATAACTCTTGCAAAAGGCACTTGTCAACCTTCTATTTCTATTTCCAGTCCTTAATACCCTGACATTTCCTTCTTATGAAAATATAGAAAGTATTGGGTAAAACATAAAAATTATATTCTTAGTGCTTAGATGAACTGGCACAAAACCCAGAAGCACAAAAACTTCAGTGAGAAAGTGAACACAGGAATTTTGGGGCCAAATGAGGGCCAAGGCTGACCTTGCCCTCAGGGTCGCTTCTAATACCTGAAGACCCCGAGTCTTCTCTTTTTGGCAATAAGGTAGGGAATCCAATAGGGAACCCTGATGCAAAGGTGAGGTCACAATGACCTATACTCTTAGTAAAGGAACAAATGATAAATAAATGTATTGCTCAGAAATAACTTGGAAATGTGTCTCTTTCAGGCTTAGCATTGAGTAAGGAAAAATATTCTTCCATCAGGATTCAAATCTAGAAATTGGACTTCACTCAGAATTTTGGTGTGAACTCACACTATGTATGTGCCTCAATAAATTTCAGGATTAAACCTGAATTTTAAATGGTTCTAGGAACATTAAAGAACTTCAGAAACACTCATGCTGTGTAGAAGCATCCAGATATAAGACACCACCTATTATATGGTTCCATTTATAAGAAATGTCGAGTAAAGGTATACTTATAGAAGAAGAAAGTAGGCCAGCAAAAAGAATGCAAATTCTTTGTGGAGGAATATGACTTCATAAAGCTTTCCCATAAAGTTCCAAATAAAGTGAATAACTCATAGCAAAACCATGAAACACACAAGAAATCAAGACATTATAATGAGAACTAGCAAAAATATAGACAATACATCAGATCCATAAATCCTTCAGACAGTGTAACTATTGGACACAAAAAAAACCCGACATTACTAATATTATTAATTATAACAAAGGAGTAAAAGATATACTTGGAAAGTTGTATAAGCAATAAAAAAGCCCTTATACAATCAAGCATATTTGGAAGATTAAGAGATATTCCAGAAATTATATACATAATTTTAAATTATATATAGCTATATATTTATATATTTAATGTGTAATTTTAGACATATGTAATTTTATATGTGAGCATGTATAACTTCACATAAAATATATAATTTTATGTGTAATATAGGTATATTTGAAATTGAAATTTTAATATATGATTTAAACAGAAGATTAAATATAACATGAAAATACACAAGAAATCAAGATATTATGAATGAGAACTAGAGAAAGAATTAGCTAAAGAAAGAATTAGCAAACTGGAAAGTAGATTTAAAGAAATAAATCAAAAATGGGAGCAGGCAGAGGGTTTATAAAATCTGTAAGACATTTAGGATGGCTGAGAGGCAGTCCAAATGACTAACCAGAAACAATGCAGAGATTGTTTGAAAAGATTATGGCTGAGATTTGAAAAGATTATGGCTGAGATTTTTTTGAATTGATGAAAAACATGGACATCAATCTTCAAAATCAGAAAGTTCAAAATAATCCTTATCAAGGTAAGTAAACCTAGTCATCTTGGTATAATGAAAAACACCAAAGACAAAAAGAAAATATTCAAAATAGCCAGGAAGAAGGGAGCTCACCTGTAATGAAATTGCAATTAGAATGATGGCTGACTTCCCAGTGTAACAATGAAAATCAGAACATTTTCCAGCTGCTGAGAGAGAGTGATAGTGAACTCAGTATTTCATATCCAGAAAAAATATCTTTTGTGAGCTAAATGAAAATTGCGTTCAAACAATAAGAGAAAAAAGGGAGAACACCCTGCTTTATTAAAGGTAACCCCAAAGATGTTGTGTTAGCAGAGAAAATAATCCCAGATATAAATAAGAATGTTAAAATTAAAGATAAATGAGTAAACAACTGGCAAAAATGTTAACACATGCATGAGTAAATATAATTATGTGGATAAAGGAATGAGTAAATATACACAAGCATTGGTCATATAATATTAAAGTCCAATTGGCATGACTGAAAAACAAGCTTAAACTAAAGAGAACTAAATACAACTCAATAGGTAAGTGATAAATTTGGGCAAAGGACAGCTAGAGTTAAACAAAACCTTTGAGAAGGTAATAAAGGTAATATAAACAAACTTTAAGTTAGTCAATTTTAAGTGACCAGGATAAATAAATGAGAAAATAAAATAGAGCATAAATAAATGAGAAAATAAAAGTAGTACAAAATAAAATGAGTGGCCCTCCTTGGTGATGCAATGGGTTGAAGCACAGCACTGTAAAGCCAGTCACAGCTGCGTCAGCATGAGCTCAACCCCTGGTCAGGAGGGTGACCCACATGGCACAGCAGACCTCTCCTGTCTCTCCCACTGCTACACTTAGCAGTGTACTTTGTCAATCTGCCTGTTCTGCTCCCACTCTGTCTCTGGTGAATCCTCTCACCACCCCTGCACTCTGGCCTGTACCCCAGTTCTATATGCATAAATAAATAAATCTTTTTTTAAATAAAATAACATGAGAATATTAACTTTTTAAAAACTATCAACCCAAAAGAAGAAAACAGAAAACTATAACATGTAATATAAAACAAAATGCTAGAAGTAAATTCTAATGATCACTAATCAAAATAAATACATTTCAAGAAATGAATCTGTTTAGACAACATTGGTAGATGAATTAGTCAATATGAGCAATCCATATTGAGGTTTAAAATAAGTGACCCTAAAATCTTAGTGAATACAACAACAAAGATCTTGGTTTCAGTTATGTATTGCTTTAAACAAATTGCTTCATATTCTTTTGAAAGTATGTATTCTCTTTATTTAATTCCCCACACCACCACCATCCCTGGGTCCCTTTGTCCCTTTCCTTCCCCACCTTAACTTCAGAGACTCAAGGTGTTTGTTGACATCCAGTTGATTTTGAAAGCATTTTTACATGATCAAATTGTCCATTGAATGAATGTCCAGTGTTTACCAGTCTGACTTGCTTTGTTGCATATGACTCTTTCAAATGTTCTCCATTTTGTTGAAAATGACTTCATTCTATCCTTTCTTTTGACTATATAATATTCCATGATTTTTATGTACCACCTCTTTTTGATCTAAGTCTGATAAATGAGATTTAAGTTACTTCCATGTCCTAACTAGAGTAACTAATGCTGCTGTGAGTATTATAGAACATGTAAAACCACTCCAAGTCATAATAGTTTAAAACAACAATGATTTGTTAGTTCACATGATGCTACAGTTTGCTTGGACAGTTCTGTTCTCACTTAATGTGACTGCATTTGTGTGCTGGGTTAGTTGGAGATGAAAGACCAAAGAGGGCCTCACCTTGGTAGCAAGTTAGAAGGCTGAAACCTGTCTTTACAAAGTCCATCATGATTCATGGTCTAATGCAAGCTTCTTTGCCCAGCATTGGTAGGCCCTTTGACTGCCTGGTAGAATCAGTCTCTAAGAGCTGGCCAGACTGATATTTGAGAGTCACATTTGAAAGTCACAATCCAAGGATTCTGGGCTTATTATCTGCTAAATGGACTGATATTGCCCACATATACTTAAAGCGATTATGAGAAGGATCAAATTGGCATGGTTGTTGATCAAGAGCACTTTGGGATCCAGAGAGACCTGAACTTGAGTTCCTGGTTTGCCACTTACCAGATATGTGTCCTTGAATAAAGCATCCTATTTGAACCTCAGTTTTCATCATCTGTAAAGTGGGGATAGTAATACCTCACTCATGGGAATCACATGAGGACTAAATGAAAGGTGTGGGAAATGCTTCACATATGCCTGACACATTCAAAGTATTTGTCAGAGACATTTGTTTCCTCCTCCTCAGAAACTATCTCTAGCATGAGCCAGGGTACAATTCTTATTTTATGACTACAGTGAGTTTCTTGACAATTTTCCTTAGACTTAAGCCTAGCCTTTCATAAGCAAGTGTCCATGCTTTCACCATTCCTGGTAAGACAGACTTGTAAATAGTTATTAGCCTACTTACTTGGGACTAATAACTTGATATCTTTGCTACCAGTACAGTGCCAGAGTTGACTGTCTTCTATTTCACACACATGCGTGCATGTGCACACACACACACACACACACACATACACACACCGCATCTTCTCTCTCAATTTACAAACCTAAACTGTGGGGTAATAGCCCTGCAGCCTTCAAAAGATCTAGAAATATTTTAGCTTATTAACAGTGGATATCTAAAGGTTTGTCTTTACAACAGCTATGGAGGGTTGCCCCCCCCCCTCCCAAAATTGCATGAAACCAAAAGGTTGGCTTACATTGACTCTGGCCAATTCCTGGCAGGTGTGTGCCCTCAAATGGACTTCTTCACCTTGTTCTCAATATTCCAGGTCAGGAAGGGGGGAGGGGTGTGGGGTAGCAACTGGATAGAATTAAGGGACAAAGAAAACCACCTCTTTGTCACAGAGTCAATTCTAAAGTCTCCCATCCTCTCCCAGCAGTAAATTCTTAATAATCCAAAAGTTTACTTATTTATCCATTTTTTAGCAGAAATCAATTATATCTTTGCACTAGGGAAGGAAATAAAGAAGGTTGTAATTAAGGAGCTTTCCCAAATGTTTGCCCCAGCAACTCTTCCCACAGAACGCAGAAAAACTACCACATCTGGTGAGCCTGGGGTTTCCCCCGCAGACCCTCAAGTGAATTCCAAACCAGGAAATCTTGAGAAAGAAGCAGGTTTCCTGTGGGGCTATGAACTTGCATCTCTGATCCCATCGCCGCCCTCCTTCATTTTAGATGCCCTGATAGGCTAGGGTAGGGATCCGGAGTTTCATACTTCAGGGCATTTTGGGCCGGAGAGATCCCTTTTCCAGGCAAGCCCAGCGCGGCCAATTCTTGGGGCGCAAGAAGGCGCTGTTGTCTGCGGCGGGCGGACTCGGCCCTCGCGGATCCCGAGGAAGGCAGCAATAAGCAACACAGAGAAAACCCTCTGCTGACCTTCCACCAAGGACCTAGGTCCGAGCCCCTCGGCAAGGCAACGCCATGAAGTCCTCCCACAGAGGGCCGAGCCTGGCATAATCCTCGTCTTCATGTAAATGAGCTAATCCTGCAACATTTCTCCCCTCCGGGCTGAGAGAAGGTAGGGGTAGCGGTAGACCGAAAGTTAAAGACTTCCTTCCCAAAGTGCCAAAGCGCACAGAGATAAGTCAGAGAAGCCCCAGTGGGCGCCCTACGCTCCTTAGGAGAGATCGGGTTGTGCTGCTAAAACCAGTATCCGGGAGAGGAAATCCCGTCCATCCGCGGGTTTCTAGAAGTTGTTGCTTACGCAAGGGAAAGGAGCGGTCCCGAGTTACCAGAGGCAATTAGCAATTCTGAGAAGGAGCTTCAAGATGAAGTGAGGACAAATGGTCTGCAAGCGTTTCCTCGCTGCCCAGGGCAGGGTCCCCGTCCGCTTTAACTGGGGAGCCCCCATCCGCCGGCGGGAGGCGGAGTCCCGCCAGCCACAGCACTGTGGAACTGTTTTCAGCCGCTCCTACCTAGGGGGCGCGGTGCGCCGCGGTGCAGTGAGGAATTCTTCCTCCAGCGAAGGAAAGCGCCTAGCGCCTCGGAAGGTCCTTTTCTTAGCCAAAGCCTCGCCACGTACCACTCGTGCTTCCTTTCTCTCTAACAAGTCCATGATGGAGTGGGGGCACTTTTCAAACCCTCAGAAGAAGCAGCACTTCCTCCCCAAACTCCGCCGAATTAGGGGCTATGGAGAAGACCCGAGCTTGAACTACTTGCTTTCTATCCCTTGAATAGTAAATGAAAAGATCATAACAGTTCCTTTGCTTGTGCCCGACTTATTCTCCTACTCTCTGTCTCCATTTTTTCCATAAAGGAGGTTATTCTCGACTGACACAGTTACAAATGTGGCCGTAATCCCAGCCTTGCCAAGAAAGTGGAGTAGAGAAAGAGTTTGGAAAGGAGGGTGTCTGCGCTCCTCATTCACATCTGCACGTGTCTAGCCCACATTACTCTTCACCTCCCATCTGCACCCCACCTCCAAAAATTCTCTGGCGCAGGCGTATCTGAACTTTGCAGTGGGTAGAGGGAGCTAGTGATAAGGCTGAAACTGGACCTTTCTCCAGCAGCTAGTGAAAATTGGGCAGGAGGCGAGGAGAGTGTGTGCCGAACTGGGAAACTGGATTTGACCTCCTGGGTGAGAGAAGCAGTTAAATCCAGAACTCTCTTTTCCACTCGGGCCCCTGCTACACCACCAGGACTGGCCCAACAGGTTTTTGCGAACACTTTGAAAGCCGAGGGAAGGGCCAGCCCCGCCGGGACAGGAGGCTAGTATTCCTGGGCACTGAAGTCGCTGGGTCACAAGCCCGACTGGCTCACAAGCTATGCTGGGCCGACGGCGGCTTGCGGGTGTGTAGACTCCGCGGTGCACAGTCGGTCTGTTGTGCCTTCTACCCGCAAGCACAGGGCTGTTCTCTTAATGAATTACTAATGAGTTAAAATTGGGCAGCAGGCTTAATTAAAGCGTAGAGGCAATGTGTTTACCACATTGTAATTGAACTCATTAGGGCTATGGCTTTTTGTTTTTAAGCAGGCGCCTTCCTTTTCTGCGTCGAATAATCTATGGGAAGCGTTTATTAGAGAAGGAGGGGGTGGGGGGTTGGAACAGTCCATCAATTCTTTCAATGAAAAAGACAGGATGAGAGTGGGGAGGAGGAAACAACCTCCACTCCGCAGACGTCTTGGTGGAACCAGGATTAGACTTAGGCTTCCCAAGACATTCCAAATGTAGTGACCCAGTGAGCGCTGCCGCTTCTGGGGGCTGGGAAGTTGCCAAGGGAGTAAAACCCTCCCTAGCCGGAAAGATTGCAGTGGTAACACCACACAGTGTTCCCAGACTCCGGGTACCCCCACCTTCCCTGCCCTGAGCGCTGGACTCGACTGGAACTCCTGCCCAACGCGCAGGGGCCACGTGGCTCGACATTTCATAATGAGAAGTAACCACCTGACTTTTCTTTAAAAAGTGGTGTATGAGTTTGGCCCTAAAGCTTTCCTTCCTGGAGATGCTAAGCAAGACTTACCCCTACTCCGTTCTGAAGAAGCACAATGGGTGCCACTGACCATTTCTCCCTAAGGAATCTGCCTTTTCCGCCCGGACCTCAGGCAGTCGTTCCCTCTGGGGAGGGGGGGAGGCTTGTCCCCTTTTGGCAGACTGCCCAGGGCCACACTGAAGAGACGCACCTGCGTGCCGGGGGATAACCCTTCTCCTGGACAGAAGCCCCAGCTGCAAGCCTGGGCTGCAAGCTTCTGAGGCAAATTACTCCCTCTTGCCCCTGACACCACTCAATTTTCAGGCCTTCAACACTTGCTTGCCTCCTTTCTCCCCTGTCTGGACCTCTGGACGTCGAAGGGTGAGGGGTGTGGGTGCTGAGGCTATCGCTCAACGCTCCTCTCCTTGCCCTGCCCTGCCTGGCCAACAGGCGGCGTCAGAGACCTAGGTCTGAGCTGGGGAGTGTGGGGGTGCAGATCCCAGCAAGCTAAGCCGAGTAGCTGGGCGCAAGTAGAGCGACCCTCACCCCAAACTTGCGAACTTGCCCAGGAGGGGTGTGGGAAGAACTGGTTGGTTACGGGGAACCGCAGAGAAAGGGAAAGGCAGGACCGGACAGAGTCTCCGTGGAAGACCCGACCGCCAGCAGGAGTGCACAGGACCGGCGGCGGCAGGCGGCGGCTGCTGATCCCGCGCGGGGGAGGCGGCAGGAGCCGCGGGAGGCAGAGAACAGCGGCGGAATCGCGGAACGCAAGGCAGGCGGGGAAGACCTAGTACGGAGGGCTGGAGACAGCGAGGGCGGCGCAGACAGGTAAGTGGCGTAGTCCTCCGCCCTCGGCCTCCCTCCTTTGGAGAAAACTGGGCTGAAAGGGACTCCAGGAACTTCCGGCCCCTGACACGACCCCACAGCTGACCGCTACTTCCTCCTCTCTTCTCCCGCCTTAAATGCGCAAGCCGCTATCCCGCATCATTTGTGGGTTTTGTCAATCTCCCACTCTGTCCATCCCCCACCCCATCCCATCTCCTCCCTCAGCCTGACCCCGGAGGTTGAGGTAAATTGTCTCTAATTTGTTGCTAAAAGATTAATAGCAGAGGGTGGGTCAATTTGATTAAGGCAATTAATCTTTGAGTATAGAGTTCTAGTGTCACTTGTGTGGGAGAGAAGGGGGCTTTAGAGAGAAGGCACCGGAGACTTTTTGAAGAAGCTGTAGCGTCTACCTTCTGCCTGGTACTGCCGCCACATCTTTGAGCCAGCACTTTGGTAGCGGGGAGCATCGGTGCCCAGAACGCGGTTTCAGCACTCCAAGCCCGGACAGCGACTCCCGCGAGCGTGACTAGTAACTTCCGGGTCCCAGGAGTTTACCTCTGCAGCCAGAGGCAGTAGCCAACCTGGACCAAGGGTACAACCACCGCGCCCCCACCCCCGATCTCGAGTTCTTGACCCAACTACTGGGGCTCCTTTATCCAACTTCAAAGTAGGACTATCAAATAAAGTACTTGAAAATACCCACTACTCAAACCCACCTGGAGGCGGGAAAGGGAAAAACCCCCAAACGCTACTAGAAAAGTTCCCAAAGCTGGAGTTTTTTCTTTTCGTGAATAATTAAAGCTGGTCATAAATAACTGATGGAAGCTGTGGAGAAAGGAAGAGGGAGGAGGCGGGCGAGAGTCAGGGCAGCCAAAGAGAGATCGAAGAGTTTGTTAAAGAACCATTAAGAAAGGCTTGCTGGAAGCGGCATTCCTCCTCCGTAGATCTCACAGAGCGGTTCCACCCACGAGTGGGGTAAAAGCAGAGAAGCAGATTGCTCAGGGGACCTGAGCTGACCTAGGCAGGAGCACCCAGTCTCAGCATTTTCTCCATCCCCTCTCTTCCTCCCTGGACTCTTCTTCCCAAAGACCTTCAGACCTTGAGTCACCCCTGTGTCTAGGCCCAAAGTGCAGAAGTTCTAGGATAGAGAATAATGTCCAGAAATGATTCTGGGCTTAGCTGTCGATTCTTCTCAGACAGGTGTCAAGTCCAACCCAGTCTCAAGTAATTTTTACAGCCCCAGCCATCCCCCAAAACTCACACACACAGACATGCCAGATCATACCCTCTCATTCTTTTCAGATAGATCCAATTTTGGGACTCAAGCTTCCAGCTGGTTCTTTACCTACTGTCCACATCAGAATATGGAAGAACAGGTATTTTCATACATACACACACCTCCATGTTCTTCCACTGCCCCTCCACCATCTCAAATTCCTGACTTCTAAGGATGTAGAATATGGAATCTCTGGCATTTGTATTCATCCCTGCTCCGAACTGAAAGTCTCAGAATTGGAAGAAAGTTCAAAAGGAAACCCTTCCTCCTAGCTCTATGTCAGAACCTTTCCACCCTAGTAGGAAGCCAACTTCAGATGGCCAGTGCATGTTTTTAGAATGAAAACTCCTGAGGGTCCTCAGCCAAGAAGCCAGCACAAGTCACCGGGGCTTTTTGAGGTCATCTCACAAACAAAGCTACATCTTTTCCCAGGGCTATTTGGCATAAGTACTGGGAAGACAACATTGTGGATTGTAACTACCACCACTGGCTATAAGCCTGGGTTTTGGCAGGCAGGGGCCTCTCTGAAGCTATCCACTAGATAACAGCTTCTACTATGCTCAATTATCTAATAACCAGCTACTGACCTCTGGATATATCAAGAACCAGTTTGGTTTTTTGGGGGTGGCTGCTATGAAAAACTTCCAAAGAGAAAACTTGGTGACCAGACCTCCACGAGCTTAGATTTTTTTTTTAATGAAAATTCTGTCTTTGTGTGGTATCTTCTTTATGTGCTATAAGAGAGAATACTAAAGTAGTTTAATTTCTCACCTATATCATTTCCATCACAACACTTGCCAAATCCTTACTTCTTTTTAAGAACTAGGAAATTTTGAATAGGGAAGAAAAAACGAGAGCAAATAGGAAGGATTTAGGGAATTGTCTCTACCTCAATAGAGACATAACAACCCAGAAGGATTGTGAAACTAGACAAAGGAATAGAAAGAAATCAGATCTGGGGGGGTGGGGGGGCTAGCCCTGGAGTCATGGGTTGTTTACTGCTCATATAAAATATAACTCCCCCAAGCA
The DNA here is from genome assembly GCF_000260355.1 of Condylura cristata. NCBI lineage: Eukaryota > Metazoa > Chordata > Mammalia > Eulipotyphla > Talpidae > Condylura > Condylura cristata. Next base: position 29,980,174 of record NW_004567117.1, on the reverse strand, counting down.
GGAAGTTACTGCAAACAAGTATCAATAATGAATGAATCTCCTGTAATAAAATACTTACATAATTAGCACAAGTCAAGTGGTTGCATTATGTTAACCTTTAGCAACTCTGAGCTGGAAAATTTTGCTCCAGAATTCCTCAGAATGCTGTTTTCATTCTCCAGAGAGGATGAGAGCCAAACATTCACCCAGCTTTCTACTCTGTTATAATATGGTTTTCCATTTCTGAACCAGAACGTAAGTACTTCTGAAATATAACAGAAAACTCTCTTTGGTGAATTCAGAACAGTCATTAACATTCAGTTTTAAGTGAATGTTAACAGTAAATAAAGAAATCTCTTGATTGTAATAGTAGTAACAAAGCAATAATTACCCAGTAGGTGGTCATCAGTAATGATAAATGTATCATTATTACTGTGTGAGTCTGGGAACTCGGTTTTGGAAACTACTTCAGACTTTTTAGTAGCATGGCTGGTTACAAAGCATTTCTTAGCCTGCAAAAGCCATATAATTTTATACACAATTTAGGTGAAAATAAATTTAAATCTGTATATTACATTTTTAATTTCAAGTTAGTAATTAAAGTTGGTTCATTATATCTCCTCTGAAACCCTCAGTGCTCATCTCCATGGTTTGTTTGTACAATTTGTTTCTAAGACACCCAAGGTTACACAGTTCTAAAAGATGGAAAATTTAATTATTTGCCAACATTAAGAGTTTGTTGATGATATCATAATGCATCTTGAAAAAGTTTGGGATTGGTATTGCCTTTGATTTGGTTAACTATGCTTTCACTCTGAACCCCTAACTCTGTGGAAGAAAGCTTTATTGTTTAAGAACTTGCTTTTAAGTACACAAAAATAGAAATTTCTTCTCAATTTCTTTCTGAATATTCACTGGTTTCTTTCTTTCTTTCTTTCTTTCTTTTTAATCAATGGCTCATATTTCTAGCCCCCTCTAGGATTTATTTTACTAATATATAATTTCACCTTTTGCTACCATTGAGTTAACAACAGCAGGCCAGAGGAAAATGAAGGTGTAATGCTTGTTGGGCAGCCAGACAGCACATGCTAGTTTAATAGTGTCTTAGCTAGTGGGCTCATGTTTGATGGCAAAGTAGAAATTTTTCAAATGGCAAGGAAAGGAGGAAGATGGAAGAAACAGGAAAAAAACCTTTTATTTATTTCCCTAGGAAGTAAAATCCAATGTCCCTTCCACCATTATCAGCTGGGAAGATGTTAAGTGTGTATCTATGTCATTTTCTCTTGTGACATGTCAACAGAAAATCCACACCCCCTCCTCCTATTCTCACTTCTCTGCCTCCCCTACCCAAGCTTTGAAAGATCCTACCCCACACCCTTTCTGCATACTCAGCCTTAGTTACTTCTTAAATTTTGTCCCTGAAACAAACGAGCTGGTTGCTAAAATAACGATGATGATGAGTCCAAATCACATTTCTTATTTTTGATGGCTGGAATTTTTGTGCAATTAAAGACTGTTACAAAAATCTACCCAAATACTTGCCTTGTTTTTTCTCCCATAAGCTCTATTTCTTGCTTCACTTTCCCCCTCTCCTTTTCTCCCTTTTCCTCCTCTCCCTTATTTAGGAGCAGCAATCAAAGGCAAGCATCTTGCTTCGTTATTCATTATTATAACAGCATCTTTGAGACGCATCTTTGCCAATGAAAACTCTATGTAGTTGCCTATTCTTTTGTTGTAGCAGCCTAGGTTATTCAGGAGCAGAGACAAAAGCCTGAAGTGATGTGATCTAAATGAGCTCTGGGGTTTTCCAGCTGGGACCACCTCCATTTCAAAGGACCCCCTCCTTCCCAATATGAGGAGGAGGGGTGGGGAGGGGGCGGGTACACATGTGTGTGCTTGCACTGAAAGAGAGAAAGGAGAGAAGGAAGAGAGCAAGCCTAGTGGACTATTCCTAGTGCCAGTGTCCCTTTTAGATGCACATTTGCAGGTGTGTTCAGGGAACAGGCATCCATAAGCTTCTATGTGTCTTTAGGTATTTCGTGAGGCTTTGAATTTGATCTTGGTCAACTAGTATTTGTTAAAGTACCCCAAGTTCAAGTTCTATTTTCCTTTTTTTTTTTTTACTTCATTTAAGCTATGTGCACATGTACCATGTACGTATCCTGCATTGTTTACGGGTTTGTGAAGATTTATGAAGAATTGTGAATTACTTGTTTTTATAAAAGAAAGTTCCATAAGTAATGTTTCCAGTAGTCACCATCCTCTGTGAAGTTGTGTGATAAAAGCTTTCTCTGCCACATCCTCAGGTGCAAGTTTTCTTATAAGAATGATGTCCTCCAATTAATGAGAGTTAATTCTTGGTTTCTTCTCCCATTGTCTCTATTCTCACAAAGCTTTTCGAAGGGCAAGAAGGACTCTCACTGATTCCCATAGCCATTGGTGCATGAGGAATGCAAGGAGTAACTGGGGCAGGGATCCAAGCTTTGCAAAATGCATTCATTTTCCCTTCCTTTTTCCAATTCTAGGTTAGATTTTTAGGTTTGTGCTTTCATTGTACTTCTGGCCCCAGGGGGAAAGGGTCCTTGTTTGCAGACAATATTTTAGAGAAGGCTCAAAGATTAAGAACCAGCCTCAGACTACTCAAAGACCTTTATCATTTCTTCTATGGTTTTCAGTATGAAGGAGTCTTTGGTTTGCTCTGGATCCTTGGTTTTCTTCATATAACTTCAGCTAGAACAATAGAGGAAAAATCAGAGAAACTGAGCTGGGCTTACCAGACTGCAGAAAGTTCTTCTGGGTAGAAAGGGAGAACTAAGGCCAAGCAGCAATCATTCTCATTAACATTGCTAATTTTTACTATTAACTTGTTTAAAATGGGGTAAGTAAACACTAGCTGAGGTTCTGGCCACCTGTATACAAAATAAACACTAGACCAATTAGGAACAGGATAAAGTTTTAATGAAAAGTACTAAGACTCCTCTAAGGAACTTGGTTCCCTCTCTGCTCACCACTAAGCTAAAATGCCATTGTAATCTTTTACTCCAGAGCTATTTTAGATTTATAACATATCTTTTAACAGTAGAGGCTTAGTTCTTGTCCCCATTATCTTAAGAAGATGCTTTTAAAGCTACCAAATACTAAATGACTATTGTGTGCCAAGCACTTTACATATCTTATTTAATTCTCACTATGCCCCTGTGGGCTAAGTTTCAATCTCCTGGTTTTGCAAATGAAGAAACCAGGGCTTATAGAGGTTAGATATCAAAGCAAGATTTCATAGTTAGGGAGTAATGGAGGAGACATTTGGATCCCCTGTATTTTACAATATACTGAAATTCTTCTATCTCTGCCAGTTTTACCAGTCCATCAGTTTCTTTTCAGATCATAAATCTCCTTTAGCAGGGTGGGGACTAACAAGGAAACCATTTCTTGCCATACCTGATGCAGAAATACCAAATGCCAGAAATACCTCTGCCAGGGACACAGAAGAAATAAAATTCCTGCTTAAGTGATGAGAATGGAGTAGGAAGGGATGAGTGAAAGGATAGAGGCAGTTTCTTTGACCTGTGATTGTCATGGCGAGGTGTGGGAGGAGAGTGAATTTGTGGTGTTTCTGATTGTATTCATATCATGTTTTTTTAATCTTCCTTTTGGGTTAATGCAGAAACAAAAGTAGGGGGTGGATTTCTTTGGGGTGGCTGGATTTCTTTATCCTTGGTGCTGGGGCAAAGATTTCAGTATCGCTTCTTGCCTGCCTCTTAATTCTACGAGGCCATGCTCGAATCCAGAGTCTAATATAAGGTTCCGATGATGGCAAGCTGGGAGGTTTCTTCCAGGAAACCTTGAACGCCGTAGGATGGTCAGCGCCTTGGAGCGATGTATTGGGCGTCAGCACCGCGGACAGCTCCCTCTCTGATTTGGCCCTAGGCTAGAACGCGCAGGATCGACAGCCACAATTACAAAACAGGCTGCTTTCAAAGAAGAGGCGCCTACCCAGGTTTGGGTTCGCTTCAACGAATTGTTAAAAGCTGTAACTGAAAGCCTCCTTCCGTGCTGCCGCACCGACCCTGTGAGCCTGCATCAAAGCGTCGCCTCTCCAGTTCCGAGGGGGGCAGCTCGGTTTTGTGGTTTTCCTTTGGGCCCGGTGTCTGAGCTCCTTTACCTGTCCCTGGCCTAGGTGAACCGCAGCAGCCCTGAACGGAGATGAGAGTGGAAATGCTCTCCTCTGTGCGGTGATAGATCATGCAAACGGGTGACACCAGTTTAACCAATAAAACAATTTGAATCAATTAGCCGGCTGAGGAGAGTCCCGACGTGTAAAATGCATGTCAGCTCAAATAGGAAAACATTGATTAACTCAGCCCGACTCCTTGGCTCCCGCCACTGCCGGCTCCTCCCCAAGCCTACCGGGGTCTCAGGGGCCAAGACAAGGATTGACAAGAATCTGGCGCCCCTGGTCTGGGAGAGAAAAATGGAATGGACTGGGAGTGGAGGAGCATCAAGAGACTTGTTCACACTGAGGAGGAAATCAAGAGTCAGAATAATAGTGGGTGGCAGAAAGTTGCTCACAGTCTCCAACCATATAAAATACTCTTATTTCTGCAGTGCAATTCCAGACTTGAGGTGAGGAACCTCTGAAGCAAGGAGTCATGCTTTGAGCAACTATTCTCTGCCTTCATCTTCCAAAAAGATAAATGGACATCTCAAATAGACCCCCAGACTCACTGGGAAAATAAAGTATTGCACTATTCCTGGAAGTATTTGCACAAAGCATTTAACATAACATCACACATTTCTCTATCCATTGAAAGTTTTTTTTTGCATTAAAATATATTTACAGGTTTATATGGCAAACAAACATTATCCCCCATGTAATGTATAAATGTTTATGTCAGGTAAGGAGGTGGTGACAGTTACCACCAGCCTCTTTATAATCATCTGGGATGGGGGAAATGCAAAAATTCAACCCATTTCTCTTTCAAATAGAGAAACTTCTGAAGATAACTTATTTAAAAAGAAGAGATCTGTAAAAGGGTATAAAGATAGGAACTGGGCTATAAAAAGAGAAGACCCCAGAGTGCCTCCTCCCAGGCAGTGATCTGACACTTACCTGTGTTTTATTAAGAAATTGATAGGACTTTCAGTCATTTCTCCCCTTTTCCAATATTAACACCAAGCCCATTTCAAGGCTTTCTTTTTAACAGGCTTTCTTTCTAGCAGCTCTGGCTCTAGGAACAGTAAGCAAGCCAGAACCTCACTGTGTGGGAGCCACTGACCCAAGAGGAAGCAGGGAAGGTAGGATGAACCAGAGCTGACCCTAAAGCCTCAGGAAGAGAGAGGGCAAGGCATTCAGCCTTCTCAGGAAAGGAATTTATGAATAACAATGGCACTCTTGGCAAAAGGGCTGGGCTGGCATAAAGTGTGAGTCCTCCTCTTTAGGATGGCAGGCTGTGGGGAGAAAGCGCTGTTAGGGAAAGGCACTACTTTGACTTCAGCCCCTTAGGATGAAGCCTAATCTAGTGTTGCTGGTATCTTTAGAAACTGGGAGGTAAATGAAAAATTATTTCACTGTCACTTGAAACCTATACCTAAACATACAGGTTTGTTATGACTCTGAAGTAGTGTTTTTGATTGAAAACAGCCAAACATCCTGAGCAATGAACCCTTTGCATTTCTGTTCACTTGTCTCCTTGTTTTCACTAACATTGAATGAACTATTAAGATTTTATATTTTCACTATCGCATTTAGTGGTGGTTTGTTCCTAACAGTATGTATGACGAAAGTCTGGCTGGGTTTCTGGGTTAGTGGAGGTTATTAGATCATTTCCACAATGTAATTGCTCAACTCTAACCCTCCGTGTTTCCCTAGGCAGCAACAGAAAATTTAGCTATGACAATAAAGGAAAAATTTAAAGGATGCCCCAGCCCCACCCCTGAGGTTATTCTTGTTGCAATGTCCTCTAAATGAATTGTTCCTCCCTTTTCTGATAACCTTAGAGTGATCCATTCACTTTTAACAGCTGGTCAGTTAGGAGGCACTATACTGACACTTCTCTCTTTGCTCAGGTGGCTTACTCTGGGGAAGGTTCTTTCTTATGGTAGTGTTTTTTAAGGGCACACTCCTGTATGGTACCCTAAACATTTTACTTCCTCTGGGGGAATTGCTCAAGGATGGGTCTGGGGGAATTGCTCAAGGATGGGTCAGGATTAGGGACTTCCTTGCTTCCCTGTCTCACCTTTTCCTTACGTTGAGGTGGCCTGCATGGGTCTTCTACACTTGATTAGAGAACTATCCTGAACAAAGTTGATAGATGAGGGCATGTTTACACTCACCGGGGTCCTCACTTCACGCTGCACTTTCTAAAATAGAGATTGCAGCAACAACTCTGGATATCTTGCCCTAAAAAAGCAGATGTCGATTTGAAAGTGGGAACATGCTTCCTTCCAAGTTTTTAGACTGCACACCTATGCAGAAACTTCTCCCCTTTTTTCTCATCTAACAGTGTTTCCAGCGAGTCGCTGAAACTATTCTATTCTCTGGGCTGACAGTGGTTTCTAGCTCTTCTGAGACACAGAAAGCCACTGGTTTGCACCCTGTACCAGAGGGAACATTCACGAAGCAGGATGGCTCAGAGAATAGAGGAACGGGTACAATAACGCGCGGGGATACAGTTCATTTAGAGGTTTCCTCCTAGTATCCGAGACCGCCAGTATCCAAGTCCCCGAGATGCACTGAAATTGTTCCGCGATCCACTTTTACAGGAGATCTGCAGCTCTAGCACCGTCGCTGCGTTTGCTCCAGGTTTGGGGAGATTGTTGGCAGTTGCGGGTTGATTAGGTGTTAGCTTTCGTGCCTGCTGAGAAAGGATCTTGGTGTTGCTAGCTCTCGCTTTCACTCTCCCCCTCCCTCCCAGTAACATGCCAGCCCTTTAATGTGGAGTGTCAGGGAGACGGTGACGTCACCTTGCCCGCTGGGTGGCGTCCCCTCGGTCCGACACGAGTTCAGAGACAGAGAAAGGAGCTGTCAGACTGCTCTCCACCTGGGGCTCGCCTGCCGCGGGTTTCTGCGCGCCCACACTTTCTGTGGTGGAGGGGACGCCCCGCCGCAATTCAGGCCTTCATAATCCCGCCGCCGGGCTCGAACGCCATTAGCGCAGTGGAGCGCCAGTATCTTCACGCGGAGCCCTACAGAGTCCCGCCCGCTGGATTCGAGGACCCGCTTGGATGCTTCGCCTCCGAAAGCCCTCGGAAGATGGGCCCGCAGCCACGCGTGTAAAGACACCTAGGGGTTACCAGGTACTGCCGGAACCCGCCTGCCCAGCCGGGGCACACAGTTCTCGGTTCAGCATTTGAGATCTCCTGCGGTGGGACTTTCTGGGTTAGATTGAAGACCACAGCTGGCCTCGTTGTTGATTGCTTTGGAAGCAAGGAAGTTAAGTTGGGGATCGCTGGCTAGCGAGTCAGATAGGGAAGTTCGCCAGCTTGCTTTTGTAGTTCCGTTAACTTTTAATTGTCCCTTCTCCCCCCACGCTCCCTTAAAAACAAGAACTTAACCCCTCTTATTCGTATGTCTGTTCCGACAAGCGTCTCTGGGTGGGCTTGGGTTGAAAGTGGAGGACAACCAGAAGGAGACACTGGGGCCCAGCCTACTGCTGCTAAGGCTGCAGGTCTCTCGCATAAATGGGCCAGGGCCTCCGAGCGCGTCTGGGCTTGGGAGCGAGTTCCTGCTATATTATGATCTTAAGATAATAAGAAATTTGTTTGGGAGGGACATGAGCATTGAAGGCTCATTTGGCAAAGCGGGGGATGTTTGTGCCAGACCCAGGTATTACTGTGTCTTGAACTGCCACTTAGCGCCCTGTCCCCTGGAAATACTATCTCTGATCCATGCAAAGTGACAATCCAGCCTATCTTGTTGATCGCTTCAAGATGTGTTCATCCCTTCTGGAGCCCGCCAACCTAATGAGATCTGAGGATCCAAGGGGGAGGTACGGCTTGGGGATAGATGTTGTCCAGAGAAGGCAAGAATGTGACAGTCTGGGTGAAGTGTGTCGTGTGGTATATACTCTGAGATCGCTGTATGAACAAACTCCAGTGTACTTGACCGAAAGTGGTAATTCTACTGGACACCACTGGTTTTCCAGGGCAAGGGATAGTCTTAACTGCTGTGCTGGACTTGCAGCTGTGGAGAGGTTGAAGCTTGATTTCCTAGGGAATAAGCCATTCTGCTTGTTTTGACCTAGCAGCTTTATCATAATGGTTCTTTTCCCTTGTTTTACCCTATATTTTCAATGTACTGGATATTTTCCCCCATTAGGGTATCACGTTGATGGGGAGATGATAGGGATTCCCCCCCCCAGGCCCAACTGGGGGCTTGGACTTTCAATGTTCCCACAGATTACCTAGCCCATGAATTATTTACTCTGTGGGGCACTTCTCCCCAGTAGAGATATAGAGCTGTCTGCATGGATCAGAAAAAGAAATTCACGGAAATTGATTCACCTTACAACTATATTTGCCTTTTAAAGCCAACCAAAAAACTATCCCCCAAAATTGTCATTTTCAAAGCACTGTTTCTGGGTTAGCTACTTGCCTGCACTTACTTGTTCAGTATGGAGATGACCAAAAAATTTTTAATTGACTTCAAGTCTAAACTTCATCTTCCTTCATAAGCTGCTTATCAGAAATCAGAATGCTTCAGTTCCGCCAATATTTTTTAAAGTGAAAGTGAAACATTCTATTATGGTGCAGCCATGTATATTGGTTTTGTACATTTTTCATCTTTCCCCTAAATATTCTAATTATAGTATCAAAATATCTAATGGCAGAGGTGGGGAGGGAAAGATTTCGTTTTGCTTTAATGAGCTGTATCTCAATCAGTAGTAAATTTCCCCCTAGGAAACCACAGGTACCACAAAAATCACGTTTTAAAAGATTTCGGTTTTTTTAACCGAAATCAATCTATTTTCAGGATAAATGTGAATTGTCTGTCTTAAAATTGGATTTCAAAGGCCAGGTCTCCGTTTTCCATAACTTCTAGAATCTCTACTAGTTACAACTTTGATCCTTCCTCATTTCTAGCCATTTTATTTCAAAAGCTTTTATAAATCAAGGACACAACTTGAGTTTCTTAGGAATTGACTGATTTTTTAAAAACATATAATTTACTTTGGATATTTAGAACAGGAGAAAGGTACTTCCAAAATCCCTGTATGGCCAGAGGCAACCGTGAAGAAAATGAAAAGAGATGCTTCCTTATGTCTGAAATGTGTCCCTCCGCCCAGAGATAATCATGTCTTAACCAGAGCAAGGAAGTTATGGTGATTCTTCAGTTAATGACTTAACCCGCTCGGTTTTAGAGTGGAGAGGCTCGAGTCAACGTTTTCTCCTTTCCTTTCCAGTCTCCAAGGCAGACCCGGAGGGCTTGGCCCGGGTGTCCGCGGCGGAGGAGATGGCTTCCAGTCCGCTGCCGGGGCCCAACGACATCTTGTTGGCATCGCCGTCGAGCGCCTTCCAGCCCGACGCGCTGAGCCAGCCGCGTCCTGGTCACGCCAACCTCAAGCCCAACCAGGTGGGCCAGGTGGTCCTCTACGGCATCCCCATCGTGTCGTTGGTGATAGACGGGCAGGAGCGCCTGTGCCTGGCTCAGATCTCCAACACGCTCCTCAAGAACTTCAGCTACAACGAGATCCACAATCGCCGCGTGGCGCTGGGCATCACGTGCGTGCAGTGCACACCGGTGCAGCTGGAGATCCTGAGGCGTGCCGGGGCCATGCCCATCTCGTCGCGCCGCTGCGGTATGATCACTAAGCGTGAGGCTGAGCGCTTGTGCAAGTCGTTCCTGGGCGAAAACAGGCCGCCCAAACTACCCGACAACTTTGCTTTTGACGTGTCGCACGAGTGCGCCTGGGGCTGCCGTGGCAGCTTCATCCCCGCGCGCTACAACAGCTCCCGCGCCAAGTGCATCAAATGCAGCTACTGTAACATGTACTTCTCGCCCAACAAGTTCATCTTCCACTCCCACCGCACGCCGGACGCCAAGTACACGCAGCCGGACGCCGCCAACTTCAATTCGTGGCGCCGTCATCTCAAGCTCACTGACAAGAGCCCCCAGGACGAGCTAGTCTTTGCCTGGGAGGACGTGAAGGCCATGTTTAACGGCGGTAGCCGCAAGCGCGCGCTGCCTCAGCCTGGCGCGCACCCCGCCTGCCATCCGCTCAGTTCAGTCAAGGCAGCCGCGGTGGCCGCGGCAGCCGCTGTAGCTGG
>NW_004567117.1:29925639-29968633 GCF_000260355.1 Condylura cristata | reverse complement strand
CCGCCGCCGCTGGCCCCGCAGCCGCACCACCGAGGCCTTCTGTCCCCCGGGGGCACCAGCTGCAGTTATCCCAGCGAGGACAGCTCCGAGGACGAAGACGATGAGGAAGAGGAGCAGGAGGTGGACGTGGAGGGCCACAAGCCCCCCGAGGGCGAGGAAGAGGAGGAGGAAGGTCGAGACCCTGAAGAAGAGGAGGAGGAAGACGAGGAGACTGGGGTTCTCCTAGGAGACCCCTTAGTCGGGGGCGGCCGATTCCTCCAGGGCCGAGGGCTGTCGGAGAAGGGAAGCAGTCGGGACCGCGCGCCCGCCGCCGCGGGCGCTTTCCCACTCACCCTGAACTCCTCCAGGCTGCTACCGGAGGACGCGAAACTGGGTGACCCTGGAGGCTCGGACCTGCCCCCGCCCCCGCCCCCGCCCCTGGCCTCCCAGAAAGCGGGTGGCGGCGGTAGCAGCAGCCCGGGCAGCCCCATCCACCATCCATCACTGGAGGAGCAGCCCTCCTACAAAGATGTAAATATCCCCTTTAGGCTCCTTCGAGCTAATTATTATTATTTAAATGCACCTTTAGGCTGAATCGGTTACATATGTGTAGGAAAGATGAATCACCAGATTTCCCCACAGAAATGAAATATTCAGTGTTCTGAAAGGGCCTCTTTCCTGCCAGTGGTCCTTTATAAAAATGTGGTTGTTGTTCTTTCTTGCAAAGCCTTTCAAAGGCTTCCTTTATTTAAGTTGACTGTCTGCAGAAATTGGAAAAGGCACCTTAATTGATCCAGGCCTTCCTCTACTCCACAAAACTCCTTACTTAGCCCCCTTAGTGGGTACAGTTGTTATCCCCCAGAAGTCGGGGTTTTCAATGCCCATTCTTCTCTTAGTTCAATGCCACCCTCCACCATGACCAAAGAAAGATTGAAAATTCTTAAATTCTGTTTTTCTGCAACTCCTTTAATCTAGAGTTGAGCCCAACAGCTCTCCAGCCACAGTGGACACTTTTATAAGCTACTGTGTCCACTAAAACAATAACACAGGCTGTTTCCAAACCATCTTCTCCCATCAGCTCCATCAAAGTGAAAGTACCTGGACTACTGAAGACCAAAGTTAAATTGAAGTAGCTTGACAGTCAGTGTTCACTCAAGTGTGCATAGAAAACCTTCTCAAGGACTTCAGAGTGAACTGAATCTGTCCTAATGTAGTGTGGAGTTGACAAATTACGTGTTGTGTTTATTTACAGAGCACAAATAGGTGTGTAGCTAATTAGCATACTCCTTAAAAGATAGTACAGGTACATGTAGTTGTACACATGTACTTAAGTACAGCTATTCAGAGAAGATAATCATGAAAAAATGATGTCTCCTGAGGGCTCCATGGAGTCACTTTTATTGATGCTTCTTCCTGCTGACTGTTGACATTAGCATATGGTTTGATCCAGGCATTGATTTGTGTGTCTAATTCTTCTCCACACAGAATCAGAAAACTAAGGAAAATAACCAAGTTATTTTATCTACAAAGGATGACAACAACTTTTCAGGTAAAAGAGAAATTGCCAGTTTTCTTTCCTGCGTTTTCTTTTATGCATTTAAACATTTCTCTGAGACTTCTGTGGGAATGACCTCCCACTCCCACCACTGTTTTGTGGGTTTTTATAGATGAACTTTAGGCCCTTCTTTGTTTGGTTGGTTTTGGTATTAGTTTATATTTTAAGGAACAGAACTTCTATAGTTTCCAAGGAATGGTAATTTTGCAAAGAACAGTGCCCACGCCCCCAATCTCAACATACCTCCTTGTGTGTAAATGATGTCAGCACTCTAGACATATACAAATACATAAATACAGGCTTAAAATTCTTGGATGTCTTTGTTTCCCCGCTTGTCAGTGCGATCACTTGTAGATTTTGTGTTTTTGTTTGATCCTAGATAAGAGCAAGGAGCATAGCTTTTTCATCACAGATACTGATGCTTCCGGAGGAGATTTTTGGAGAGAAAGATCAGGTAGGCTGGGAACAAACAGGAGGAATAAAATAGTCAGATGACAGAGAGAGGGACTGAAACTCATAATCAAAATACCAAATATTTAGTACAAGAGTAAAGAGTAAAAAAAAAAAAAAGAAAGAAAGAAAAATTCCTAGTAGATATAACTAAGAAAAACACAAATGGGGAAGCAGTGACATTAATAGCAATAAGATTATTAATTGCTGGGCATATTTCAGAAGAAAATTCAGAAATATATCAGGTTACACAATGAAACAGGCTGGAAAAGCATAAAATGACAATAATTGAAATGTTCTCTTAGAAACCTTCCATTAAAAAGGATCACAGCTTATTGCTTTTAATATCTGTCAGAAAGACATTAAAGGTGTTTTATGACATCTATGCCAACATTTATATTATCTCCATGATAATGATCTCTACACAAAATGTATAATACATTTACAAAAATTACATTATACAAATTAAATGAAACCACCTTTTACTGATTGCTAAATGTCTCCAAGGGGTTTGGGAAAGACGTGATTAGAAGTTTTGATACTAAGTTGTCTATTGCAGTGTCTTAAGGAGAGGGTTTTGTTTCTTGGGAAAAAGGAATCTAATTTTCCATTTATGTAATGCAAACTGCCTTGGCTTTGACTATTCACGGTTAATTGACTGTCAAACGAGGTTGTTATCCTGCGGCAATGTCTGCAAATTTGCCTGTCAAATGAGACAGAGAGAGCAAGCTAGGAAGTGAGGGAGAGGGAGAGAGAGTGGTGTGGGGAGCAGAAATGAAGAAAATAGGATCTTAAACGAATCTTATATAACAGCAAAATACAATGAAAAAGGTCTCCAAACCTTTGTTTTTATTTTCTCATCAAGGAAGCTCCCTGATATTTTAAATGGCAAAAGGTGAATACCAATTTCCATGAAGAAAAAAAAAATAGTTTGCTATAGCATGAGAAGAAAGCTTCATATGTTTAAGATATTTCCAAGTTACTTCCTATAGATATTCTACAAATACATTCTATAAATGAATATATCCTATATATATATTGATCAACATCCACTTTTGGCTGACCATGCTAAGGAGTTACTAAGAAAATTATGTGGCATATCATTTGTTCCTGGTCACTTGGAATAGACACAGATACACAATGCTGGCTTCTTTTGCATTCCGGCTTCCCCTGTTAGTTAGTGTATTTTAAATATTTTTATTATTGTCATTTCCATACATTAAAGCCTTAGGCCCTTGGAAAATTCATAAAGTTAACTGTCATGCTTTGCTCTTAGTGTCAAATATGACAAAATTATTAAATGTGGTTTTTCTGTTAGAATCTGAAGGGTACAGTGAAAAGTCACAAAGGCAATGTTCATTTGCCCAGAAACTACCTCCTCCCGCGTGTGATAGTTCACAAAATTGAGGCCTGAAACGGAAAGGATTGCTACCAAGAAATTTCTAATGGGTTTGCACACACTCACAAAAAGGTTTCTAATTCTGTTCAATTGATTCCATAATATCTAGCCATTTCCCAGACAGTTCTAGCTAGTCAATTGCTTTTGTTTGTTGGATATATGTAGAAATTAATAGCCACTGGAAGCAACACATTCATGAATATGAAAAAACAATTTTAGAAATACTCCGCAGCCCCAGATCAAATGATATTTAGCAGCTCTATATAGCTAAAAATAGATTTAAAAGTAGCCCAATTTCTCCCATGCCTGCAAACCACAGATGGGAGTCTCTTTTGCACTCTAGTGAATGCAAATTAATTGAGGCTGTTTCAACAGCTGAAGTGGATGGAGACCTTTGCTTGGTGGTGCTGTACAACCAATGAGCACTAGAGAATTCCCTTTCCTCCTTCCAACATAGACAAGCCTCAGAAAGAGAGCTAAAAAGCCATGTCATGTCTTACTGGCACTGTCAATAACTTCATGTGGAAGAACTCTGATTTGTTTTTGTTTTATTTTATGTGTGACCCTAATTTGTGAGCAGGCCCATGAAGCCCAAAGCTCAATAAAATGAAAAACTATCATGTAGTAGTGACTGTATTTTTTTTAAATAACGTAACCCATTTGGAGGCAGGACAAGGACCCCACTTTCCATTTACTAATCTTAACACAGGCTATAATTTAGTAATATTGAAAATAATAGGGTATCATTTATATGCCTTCATTTGAAGGTTGTTTTTGATGGCCTACGTTCAGATTTTTTTGCTTTGTAGTTGGATGTTGGTGATACTAAAGTTCAAATCACAGTAAACTTGTACTTAATATAAAATCACATATTTAGGGAATAATTTGCAGCAGGCCATATACTTCATCTAGCTAATTAATAAACCATCAGAAATCTGTGTTAACCTCTAAAATACTTGGGTATGTTTTTGAAGGAAATTAAACTCAAATTCTGAAAATCTGAATGTACATAGCGTTTCAAGAGGTAGCAATGATTTTCACAAAATGTTGAGATAACTGCTGTTTTAATCGTCAAATTTAAAGTCATTTTCATAGGTTTAATGAGAAAATCCAAATTCCAAAGCCTGAAATAATTTCTTTTTTAGGGACTTTCATTCCTTGATTGCTCTTAACAGCTAGTACTCAAAATTTTTATAAAAATTTAAGTTAACATTTCAACAGATGTGCAAACCCATTGGAAATCTAAATGTATTAGGGCATACTGATTTTTACAGCAAGTGATATTCTCTTCAGTTCATGTTTTACAGCAGTCTATAGATCGGTTAAAAACTGGATTTCTCTTCTTCATCTTTCTCCTATTTGGCATTCAGTGTGAAAACAGGCTCCTCCAGGGTTTGGAAACAGTTTGGTACCCCCATATTTAGTAAGTTTAGTAAACCCTGAAAAGCCATCAAGGATGGAAGGCAGAGTAGATCAAAACCAGAGACTCCATCGTTGTTTGATATTCAGATGGAAATATAAATTCCAGGAGGACGGAAGTGAAAGTGTAGGCAGGATTGGGGTTCACATAAAAATTCCACAGCACCTGGAGCTCAGGGCAATACAGTCAATAGTTATGTTGGTAATAACACTTTGTCATACTATTGATATATTACTAGTTCCTTGCTCACAATAATTAATTTGATACACACTCCCAGAGAAACTTGTCCCACATTGATTTTCCATATTACAATTTTATTCTCACATTATTCAGGGAAGTGTGTAGGTAGTAGGTTATGTCATATTATTATCCTGTATTGAATAGAAGACAAAACTTGGAAAGGCTGAAAACGTATGATTGAAATGAACATATGTGCAGGTGACGAACACAGTCTGTTAAATTTTTCTTGGAATCTGGCATCACAAGAACTTTATCTTTATGGTTCCTTTGCTGAGAATGTGGCAGTGATGTTTGAAACACCAAAAAGTATGAAAAAGTTTCTGATGTGGGACTTACCCTCTGTTCCTTGGGCTATCCAGGTTTGTTGGAAGATGAGCTCATTCATTCTCTTCATATTGAAATACACATTTGAAAAAAGTCCGGAGTGAGCAAGCGTGGATCTACATTTTGATATTAATGTGTTTACTTGTGATCAGATCCCAAGAATCCATTCATTTGGAAATTGACCAAATAGCCAGCTTATCCAGCAATATTTTGAATGTTTATCATTTGCTGCTTTGAAGTGGTAATGCTAATAGAATGTTTTATGCAGTATGTCCTGCTTTTTAATGGAGATTTTTCTCCCCTTGCAACAACTCTTAACTTCCAAGTCTACATAATGCCAATCATTTGTTTATTTATTTGGTTACTCCACAAATACTCCCTAATGCCTACTGTATCCACACAGGTAGTTTGTTAGCCTCTAGGGATTCAGGGATAGAATCAATACCAGCCCCTTACTCTAAAGTTGCTTTCAATTGAAAGGCGGGGACAGATAAGCTGTCAGGCAGTATGAATACAATAACAGAGGTCCGCACAAAATACCATTCCATAAGGTTTACAGAAACATACGTCCCTTTCACCAGTGTTTAACTTGGTCATTATTATTAGAAAATACCAGCATTTTACTTCAGGACCTCTGCAGTAAAACAGAAGAATGAAATGCCTTTTAAACTACCCAGTAAGTCAGCATACAATTTCTTTTTTATGATTTTTTTCACTCAAATAATAATCGTAAGTGTAGCTTAGCAGGTACTTTCTATGACCTTTCTCTAAACAAGTAAGACTACAGATTATTTCTAAGTGATCAATAATTGTTTTAACTGACCCCTCATGCAAATTCATTTTGGCAACAATACCTCATCCCAGACAGTTTTTTAGTTTATCATTTTAATTAAGTGTAGCCTTCTTTCACCTTATTGGTAACTGTTACTTTTCAGCAATTTCAGAGAGATTACATTTTAAAATAGTGTTTTAAAACTTCCCTGTAAGTGGTGGTGAGCCTTACATACCGCAGATTTTGCATTTCTGTGTAATTAGAGGGACCAAATATGAAATTTTTAAGCAACCAAAAATCCCCCCAGAAGCCAATAGAACCTTTATCTATAGATCTCTTTAAAATTATACCCATGGCTAGGCTTAAAGCCAAGCGTATAGATTAGGGGGATGGTAGTTTGGTCAAAATATTACCTACTCAAAAATATAAATGACAGCATTTTGCTTGCAATCCCAGAGTAAGGTTTTGCATATCCATTTTGAATAACTTTAGTGAAGTTAAGTGATTTGAAATTGAATGCAGTGGGGTAAGCTGGTGAGACAGCTCAAAGCTATTGCAGGTCAAGGAAATCATGAGAAGTGGAGTCATCCCACTCTGAATCCCTTTCATTGTAGACGCCAGTGCCATTGCCCTCAGAGTCCGGCTGCATCTTGTTATATGTATAGAAGTTTTAAAATCAATTTGATTTTCACTGGTATGATTCTCTAGTGTACTTAATATGCTATGGACGGATTTCTGAGAATAGTAAGAAGCACTTACACTTCTCATGAATATATAGCAGATGAGGCACTGTGATTTATTATTCCATTCTATTTCAGAACATGCTTATGATTTTTTTAAAAAAGGAAGAGAAGAAGAAAAATTCTAAAAAGCACAGGCTAGTAGGCCTGAGTTAGAGTCCTCTCACGGAAGAAAGGACTTTGGGTAAACCCTTTGACTACTTCAGGCCTTAGTTTATCCTCCTGTGAAATTAGATAAGACTACCACTACTGCCAACATTTTTATGAACAATGAATTTTGACTTCTTTTAATATGTATAATCAAAATTAAATAATCTTCATATTTCAGATGCCAGTTTCTTTTTACTTATGAAAAAATCCCTTCTTATTAATAAAAAATTTTTTCTAAGTATTTGAAAATCAAGGAGAGAGAGGACAATGAAAAAAACTCTCCAGAAAAAAAAATTTAAATAAAATTAACTGGCAACAAAAGTTCTAAAAATCAAGAGAATTCTAAATAAATTCCAGATTCTTTAATCAAAGATATTTGATATACTGATTCAAGCAGCAATGTGTATGTAACTCACCATAAATTTTGATCGTGGATTGTATGTTTTGCCTGAACTCGTAATTTACTCTTAATGCCACCAGTAGTAATCCTACCCTTGACCTTTTTTTTTTTTTTTTCATCAGTGGAGTTAATATTTAGTTAGTTCATTCTATAACTTCACCTGTGGTCATGATTTCCTTTTTTCTTCTGTTCTGTAGCCTCACTGAATGTGCCAAGTATGAGAGAAAGAGTAAGAGTTTAATGTAGAATTTAACACCAAAAAATTAGCCAAAGTCTGTGTCCCATTGATAGAGGAGAAAATTATTTAACCTTGCTTTCTGGATAATTGGTTTTTTAATGCCTTGATGCAAAGTGTTTTTAAAATCTTCTCTAAACCTCATGTTGTACTAAATTTTGCTTACTCTTAAATGTACTAGTTAGACTAACTGTAGATTAATTGTAGCCACATCAAAATTGTGCCTTTAAGGTAGATTGTTAGAGGAAGAGAAAATTTAAAAATTCCAGCAGATCTAATTTAAAGTCAGATCACAAGATTTTAAAATACACAGCACTTAAACATGTATAAATGGATCCTCTGTCCTAAGGAGACCAGGCCCTTGCAGGGCTTGTTGGGGGACCCGAGGGCATGGCATCTGTGGCAGCCATAAGAAGAGATTGCAGTTTCTAGAACAGATCACACCTTCCCTTCCAGGATAGGCTTCTCTGGACACTTATGGTAGCACAGGAGTCCCATGAACTAGAGAAACATCTGGATGCTACAATTTTCATTTTTCATCCAAACAATAGAATACATGTATATCCTATGCACAGACACAACTCAAACTAAAATAGTTTCACTTGCAAAATTTACCCTGAGTGCGAGATGAAATAACATTCTTTCTTTTTATAAACGGAAATACTCTCTCTAAATATTTTCCACCAAGTATTGTCAACCACAGTCCTGGGGCAACACAAAGACCCTTTCAGTGATAAGCAGCTTGCTAGTCCCTGGGGCTGCTGATAGGGCAGCTCTCTCCCAGCCAGCAAGCCCTGGCTGCAGATTTGAGGGAGAATTTAAGAGAGAAATAGTCAGGGGAGACCAGGAGACCAGCTGGAGAGGGAAAGGAGAAGGAAGGGGAATGATTGAGTCTCCATAGAAGTGGGTAGATGCCTAAGTGTTGGCTCGTCATCCAACTGCCAGGTTTTTCCTAGTGTACCCTGTAAGTGTAGAGAGGATATCAAATAAACAGTGACACTGAATGCCAGGTTAGTTTAAGAACAGTCATAACCACTCCATCAGCTTTTCCTCCTGACCAATAAGCAGGCATCTGGCCTACTCACTTGGCTCTTAAAATTAAATGAACTCTAAAATGTGAAGTACTTTTGCAGTTGGAGACACTAGTGTGCATATTAATATTGTCATGTGTTGGTTAAAATTCAGTGTTGTGGGTTTTCTTGTCTCTGAAAGAAATTTTCAAAATGTCAGCTGGGAACAATAACCAAACATCACAAACTTACCCAGTAAATTAAACTATAGAATAGTCAGAGCTGAAAGTGAATCAAAATGTGCTTTTATCATTCATTGGATAAGTCAGTCTTTAAAAACCCCTTACAACAACTCAGGTCTTGTGGTACCATTCATTTATATTTCTTTCTTTTTTTCCCCATTCATTTATATTTCTTCTCCAAACCAAATGCTCTGCATTTGTCCACAAACCTGGTTGAATTAAATTCAGGGCAACAAGGTTCTTGGAAGAGGTGGGGCATGTGTCCAGCAGGATCTCCCTACCCTTGGCCTGTTTTTGAGTTATGGAAGACCAGACTAGTATAGTGGAAACACTGGAATGTGGGATACAGAGTGTCAAAGTAAGGACAACCAGACAACAGCATTTAGAATTTCAACCTAGGAAGGAATACAATAGACCAGCAATATTCACAGAAGCTGGGAAAGGTTTCACAGAATAGAGGCATGGCATTCTGATTTTAGATGGAGGGAGAGGAAGAGGGGGGTATCTTAGGCAAGAGAAGCCACATAAGAAAGACACAGCCAGCAGGTGTGGAAAGTAAATGCCCAACTAGAGCAATAGGTTTGTTTTTGCTGATAAAGACAAGCTAACTCGGGTGGGACAAGGCAATGGGAAACCTGGGAGGCTCTGCGGGAGGAATTTAGAGTGGATTCTGCCATATGGGGCTTGGGGAGCCATTGCAGGTGCTTGGGCAGAGGTGTGCCAAGATATTCCTAAGACAGGACCCTTGGAAAGGAGATGCTAATGAATCTGTTGCCTCTTTTTCTAGTCTGGGTATTTCAGTCTCCTCTTTTGTAGCTACTGCTCAGTTCTGCTTCGGCATGGCATAGTCTCACATCCAGATTCAAATGTCTATGTGAGGGCAGAACCAAAGATGGGGGGAACCTGGAGTAGAATGTTATTCTGTAATATTGGGAGTGCCTACTGCTGGAGAACCTAGAAGGTTCAGGAAAGCAGGACCATGTGTATTATCAGAGGCTGCACTCAACGCTGCCTCAGCTCCCCAGGGCCAGCAGGATTGATGGGCAACTATGCTGGTCACTGTGAAGTGGTCCAGAGAACGTGAGCTTGTAGGGTGCTGATGGAGACATTTTCCCAAGCGGCTGCCCATGCCCCAATTACCCTTTACTCTTCAACTTTAAGCCAAAGATTTTCTTTTACAGTCTGATTTAAAGATATGTCTTAAGCCAGGCCTCCAAGATACATGTTCCTTCCACATTATGTTTCTCTCCTTTAATGCTGCGCAGTTAAGATCTCTATACCCAGAGATCTTTTTGCAACTTTTTTTAAAGGGGGGAGAAACCAGATTGGGAAGAAATTCACTTTATTCATTTTGGGAAAGTAAAATGCATCTCACTTGATGGAATATTTATAAAAATTGGAAGTTCATTGTCAACTAAATCTCATTTATTTAATCTAGTATTACACTGCTTTTTTTTTTTTTAAACCAGATGGAAAACATTAGCAGTAATAGTGAACAACCATATCCAGGCTCCCAGAGGTCATTTTTTAACCACCATTAACAATCTGGTTTCACAGATTAGTAATATACAAAAGGCGATGGTCCAGTAAAAGATACATAAAAGGCAGCTGAAGCTCCTTTGCCCCTTATTTACCAAACATTATCTCCTTTTAAAAAATCACATTTATAAGTGAGACAGTTATAAAAAGTGGCAGATTTACCCAGAAGTTGCAGCAAAATATTTGTTTGAAATAGACACTGATGCAAAAGAAAAGCTTATTGTTAATGTCATCAGTAGATTTCCCTGTGGCTAATGTAGTTTCCCGTTACTACTTGTTTAATGGTTTCATACCTATGTAAACCTCTTAACTGTAGAAAGGAAATGCATTATTGTGTATCATAGTTTATTTTTATTTAATAACCTAATTAAAATACATTATAAAATAAACAGTCCACACAATATGCTCACGAATAATAATAAAAAAAAAACTTCTAAACTTGCCCATTCAGAAACAAATGGTCTCATTTAAATCCTTTTTTGAGTGATTGGAAAAGCTGTAGAAGGACAAAGTCTCATTATGCCTGTGGACTGCTGCATGTATTTGTGCACACTCATTTCTCCTCTTGTTCAGATCCAGTATCAATGGCTGAAACTTCTGTGCTTTTAAAGGGTTAACTGAGAATACACATAACAGCATATGATAGGCATTTTCTTCCATTTCAAAATACTGTTACTTTGGGTTTACAAAATTATGATTTGTTATCAACCTCCAAGTTACTCTTATTTCAGGTACTAGTATTTTTTTTTAACATTTATTTATTCATGAATACAGAGCTGGAATACAGGCCAGAGGTGCAGGGGTGGTGAAAGGATTCACCAGAGACAGAGTGGGGAGCAGAACGGGCAGATAGATGAAGTACACTGCTGAGGAGAACAGTGGGAGGGTCAGGAGAGGTCTGCCACACCATGTGGGTCACCTCCAGGGTGGGGATCAAACTCATGCTGAAGTGGCTTTAGCTTCTCAGTGCTGTGCTTTAAACCCGCTGCGCCACCAGGGAGGGCCTAGATACTGGTATTTTATAAGAATTATACTGAGGTCAAGATTTAAAAGACTTCACAGATATTTCCTCATTATGTTCTTATTCTATGGAGAAGGAAAAAAAGGTACTAAAATTCAAGAGCCTGTAGCAAGAAGTCACATCCGAGATGAGAGTGTGAAAGAAGCTGTGCAAATATGATCTTGGTAGTAGAGAAAATGCTGCTAGGGAACCATGGACATTATTGTCCTAGTGATGGGGAACCAGGCAAAGCTCTTTCTCCTAGCTATACACATATGCAGGGATATTTGCATATGTGCATAGTTACATATAAGTATTATACACACACGTGCGCACACAGGCACACATCCTTCATCAGGTGGATTGCAGAGTTGCTGTTTTTATCATCACACTGGAGGGTTTCCTGTCTGTCCTTGATACCATAGGACCTACTCAGGAGATATTGTTTCCTTTTTTGAAGAAATTTTACCTTGACAGCGAAATTTCCCAATATTCCTACAAGTGCTTGGGGCCATTACATTCCATTTTTGCTGAGGAAGAGAAATGAATAAACGGTGAGGAGAGAATTGAAATGATACATTCTGAACTGTGCTATAATTTAGAATTTACAAGCTCCTGGGGTCCCTTTCAGTGGCAACCAGACACTTTATGGCATACCTGGTATGTGTTCACTGGGCAAGGCACTGGGCATGCGGGAAGACTATGGCAGGCCCACCTGGTAGACAGGAAGGTGACTGAGCATACTGCAGCAGGAGCCATGGGAGCCGCTAATCCAATGCTAACGCACCCTGTCCACCTGCGGAGAAGGAGGACATCCATGGAACCTCAGTGCATCTTTGTCTTTGGATAGAAGTGAAAAGCTAACTCAACTATGTGAATAGCTGAAGATAGGAGGTTGAAACCTGCAAAATAAATTTGGATTAGCTGAATGATTGAATTTATTTGATTTATTTATCTTTTCTGAGTTAGAGAGACTCAATTTATGAGTGGAGGTAAGTACATTTTCTTAGATGTCCATCATTCTAGTTAGCACATAAACAAAATAAATGAAACAATCTAAAATTTATCTCCAGTATAGTTTCTGTTGTCAAAGACAGTAGCTAAGCAACTATCAGTGAGTGTGTGAATATGACGAAGTAACATGAGATAACTTCATATCTCTGTCACAGATTGATGTCTTTTCTCTCAATTATTAGGAAACTATCGATTATTAAGAAATTATTAGGAAATCATGCTCAATTATTAGGAAATCGCTCCAGGCTTATAATCACTCCAAGCACCCAAAGACAACAGGAGACTCCAAATTCCCACTGGTTTTTCACTGCCCCAAATTTTGGCATTCCAGGAAGGGAAGAGGCTTCCGTTTCCATGGTCTTAGGGAGCCTTCTGGTTAGTTGCCGACTTCTCCCTTCCAGAAGGAGTGGGACTCTGAATTTCTACCAGAATGTTGGTTGTGCAACCACCAACGTTGCCCACCCCAGCAATGACCTTCAGCAGCAAGGCTGGACAAGTGTGGGAGTGGAGCTGACTTTGGGACCCTGCTTTCAGGAAACTGCCTTCACAGGCAAGGTGCCCTCACCTTCTAGAGTTCGCAGCACCTTCTAGAGAGCCCCACCAAGGTCCAGAGGGATTGTGCACATGCAAATGAGGATAACATTTGGTTCTGAGAACTTCTGCCTTCAAGCTATGTTAAATAAGCTCTACCGCAAATAGTAAAAGAAAATGAAAACTTTCAGAAAATAGCCTACAGAAAACTAATATTTTTTCTCCTTTTTTTTTTTTAAGGTGAACACACTCAAGAAACAAATTCACCTCATTCACTCAAAAAGGATGTAGAAAATATGGGGAAAGGTAAGGAGTTTTCATTCTAGAGAACTTCTCTTAGCCTTAAAAGACTATAGAGATAATAGGAGGATATTTTTGTTCTGCTCCATATTTTAAGCTTGACAAGCAACATATGAATAATATATGGACCATTGGGTGGATATAATTGAGATTAATGCATACATATCAATCAATACATGACACTGTAATATAATACTTTAAAATAATATATTACATTGATTTATATTCATGGATTTCTGCACAAAATCTATCCTATGTCTATGCAACACTTTTTAAGCTGGTAAAATATTTTGTCTTATAATAATAAATTGCCATATATAACAGTTCTCTGGAGAGTTATTTGTAAAGATTAGTAAAATGACTCTTCTTTTTTTCTTTATTAGAAGAACTTCAGAAGGTTTTATTTGAACAAATAGATTTACGGAGACGACTAGAACAAGAATTCCAAGTCTTGAAAGGAAACACATCTTTTCCAGTATTCAGTAAGAAATCACTTTTGTTTCATTATATTTATAATACTTGATAAAACTCCTTTTAGTAAGCTTAAGAAGATACTGCTAAGTATTAAGTAACTATATAAAATTCTACAGTCTTCCCATGGTTTCTGTTTAAATATTCAGAAATTTTGGTCTCTTATTTATGCTTTGAATCTGTTCAGTGATAAAATGTCTTGTCAAAACATTTTAAACATTACTGTTTTGTTACATGTATATCTTTATGCATCTATTGTTTGTATTTCAAATACATATGAAGTACACCATTACATAGGTAGGTATATTTAAGTATTGAAGTGTTTTTAGATTTTTTTGTAAAACAAAATAATTAGTTGGGTATTTTTTTCTTTGAAAGTAGTGGGGGAAAGGAAAATTACTTTTTATTCTCCCATAATACTGGAGAGCTGACTCGTGTTTAAAGTAGATATAAATATGAAGATTTTAAATAACTCCAGGTACATCTACCTATTTTATTAGTTTTAATTAGTATGGTTTCAGTAGTTTTGGTTCTTGATCCATATTGAATGTTAAAATTCCATCCTAAATTTGGAGGCTGAAGAGGCTGTGTTGTAAAAAATGTTGGTTGGACTCCCAGAGTGCAGGAATTTCACACTTTATGCGAGAAGTCCAGATTTCTAAAAACCACAGCACTGAACATTTGGACAAACATCCCAGTAGTGTTTTTTCAAAATTTTTGAAGTTTCATTTAATTATAATCCCCTCCCCAAAGACAGGGAAATAGGAAGAAAGCACATGTAACTGTGTATTTCAAATTCTATGAATTTCATATTGAATTTTCTGGACCTTTTTATAATAGGTCATTGTGTCCCTTGTCACTAATCTAAGCATTGCAAAATTCATGTTGGCTTTTGGTGCGAAGAGTCAGAGGTCTGAAAGAATTTTCATCCATTGTGACAATTTTAAGAATTGTGCATGACTGCATTCACCAGGTCTTCTCAAATGTAATTGGCATGACAGAAAGATATGCCCTCTCAGTGTTTTTGACTAGTACCAGGTTTTCTGTGACATGTCATTCTAGGACCAGGAAGAACAGTGGGGTCTGCCAAGTTTGTGATCTTGGGCGCCCACCTGGGAGGTTGGGAATTCAGGGTGCTCGGTATTTTGAATTCAGTGGATGCCTGCTCAGGCTTTGGAAAAAGTTCTAGCAGTAGAGAATGGCCAGCAGTTTCTGAGGGGCTGTTGGGACCCCCCCCCACCCCCCCGGATATTTGTAGCTTCAAGAGAAAGAGAAACATTAAAATGCCTTTGAAATCTTTAAAAATCTGATGCTTCCAAAGGATCCAGAAATCTCTAACTTACAAAACCGCAGTGAGCAGGCCCTGAAGGACTTGTTTCCCTTCTAAGCTGATGCTGACCCCTGAGAGCTCACATACCTGCTTTCAGATCCAGCAGATGAGAACAAGTCCCGAGACACCCTCCGCTGCCCACCTAACTCCCCATGCAGCTGGTGTACTGCGATTAACCATTAATAAAAGCTAATCAATCACTTCTAAGGAATAAGTAATTTATACATTTTCCTTATTAGCTGCTCTGCTAATATAAAGGTGTCTATATTCTTCGTTTTTAAAAAAAAAATTTAAATGGTTAGGGGCCTCCCTTATGGCTCAAGGTGTTAAAGCCCAACATTAGGAAGCCGTCCGCAGCCACTGCAGCATGAGTTCAATATCTGGCCAGGGAGGTGACTCACATGGTGCATCAGACCTCTCCTGTCTTGTCTGCTGCTCCCCTCAGCAGTGTACTTCAGTAGATCCCCCTGTTCTGCTCCCCACTCTGTCTCTGGTGAATCCTCTCACCCCTGCACCTCTGGCCTATACCCAGTTCTTATATGCATAAATAAATAAACTATTTTTTTTATAAAATCAGGGTGGTTAGTACAACAAGCCAATCTCTATTCAGACCTATCATTTATCCCCTGATCTGAATGAAAATAGGTCCTTTGTGATTGCCACACATATGAAATACTTCAACCAAACGACAACAAACTTCCCTCTTTTCCTCTACAATCTACTCTGCTGACCAAGGAAGTGGCATGCATGTATGTATGTGCCCAAGTTTGAATAATGCGTGGTTTAGACATACCACAAAGAGGCAGTTAATTTCACACCAATAAAAAATAGCAAATGTTAAATAAATGCAAGAGGTGGTGAGGCTAGCAGACAGATTTGGATTGACTAAAATGGAGAAGGGAAAAGGCAACATGTAAAGCCACCTCAGAGGGAGCATAGACAGTCCCTGCCAGGGTTTGCAGTACTTTTTACTAGAAGGTGGTCAGATATCTAAGCCTCGATGCCTAAACTCAGTCCACTTCAAACGCGGTGTGGCCTGTGTCGATTGGGGACCCAGGGTCAAAGTCACCCAGGCCAGCGCTCACCTGGAGTCCCGCTACTTCCTGATTAGAGGACTTTGGAAAGGTGAAACTGGTGTTTCTGAGCATTACTGAGGGCTGCAGGGTTGAATCTGGTAGTGGAGAGGGTTAGTAAAAGATTAGAGGAAGGAAGAGGAGGGAGTAAAAGAGGAGGAATAGGGAAATGTGGAGGAGGAGGAAGGAAGGAAGGAAGGGGAGGAAGAAGAGGAGGGAGCAAATCTCGATACTTGGGAGGCAGAATTTGGGGGGATAGAACAGGCACGTCTCTACATGCACAAATACTTCTGCATGACACTGGTGAGGAAATAGAGAGGAAAGGAAGATTTTAAATAGCAGGGCAAAGGAGGCATTTAGTATTAGGGTGCGGGCTGCTGCCGCCTCCAGCTTTACCCACTGACTCCCCTGCTGAGTGGCTTTAGGCAAGTAAGCTAACCTCCTTTTCAACCATAAAACACTACTACTACCTTCCTCCTGAGGTTGCTGAAAGAGTGAGATGTAGTAAAATGTTTAGCATAGTGAGTGACCAATCCATAGTCATGGGAGTTATGCTGTTCATACCATTGTAAAGTTGCTACTTCTATTCCTGCAGGGACTTGATAGTAAATCAGCTGATATTAGAAGCCAGGACTTTTACAGATTTATTGGGTTGTCGTTTAGAAGTGTGGAACAGGCAGCGACACTGGTTTTGAGACCAGACCATAAGTCTAGGTGACAAACTGGATAGGACATGAAGCGGGAGGTGAGGAGAGCATCTCCAGGAAAGGTGTGTGAAATGTAATCTACAACAGGGAAATGGGGATTGTATTTGGAGGGCATGGATGAGGTTCTGCACCGTCCTCAAGGCTACTCTAAGGACGTTGTTCAGCGTCAGTCGTGTTCAGTCAGTCAGGAGTAAACGGTGAAGGAGCCTGCCTCCAGAAGCCACCATTCCATTCTGGAGCGTCCATGAATGACTGGTCCCATTACCTGCAAGCTCTGATGGCACCAAAGCTCCCCACTGTGTCCACCTTCTCTGGAGAGTTTCTCCTGGTTCCCTTCCCCTCGGATACCCAATATTATGATAGCACCCACCCGCGGCTGTAGTTCTTTATTCATTGTTCTTTCTTCCCACTAACCATCAGTATAACCTCAGAGCCGGCCCTGAACCTGGGCCTTGCTAAGACTGAAAAATACGGCAGCAAAGGGAGCTCATCCTTTCCCTCTCAACCCCCTCTGCCCCCATTACAGCACACCCAGGGTTCTCACTTCTCTTCCCCACTCTGTCCCATCCTTCCCATTCTTCCTAAAACTCTACCTTTGCTTCAAGCATTTATAGTAAGCTATTGTTGCAGACTGTATGTGTCTAATTTAACTCCTAACTGACTCTCAGAAGCCTCCATGACTGCACCACCCTGCTCTGCCCTGTTATTTCTACCTGGCCTGCTCAGCTCCACTTACCTGCAGGCTGTTCTCTCACTTTCTGCCTCTGCAAACTCTGCTCTGATCTGGACACCCCCTTTACCCCCAGCCAGCACCCCTCATCATGCAGGACATTCAAGTCCCTCCACCCCCAGGAAGGCTGCCCACTGTGTTCAGTTCTAGTTCTTCTGTGTGTTTGTGTTGACTCCTGCCCTTTCACACAGGCTGCCCTCCTCTGCCCTGAGGGTTTGTCCCCAGGCCCAGCCCACACAGTACCTGCATGTTGTGGGCACATTACATCCTGTCAGTAAATGGTTGTTATACATTTTGGTATCATATTCAAAAAGAATAAACTGACAACAGAGGATGAGACTGAATCACTGATAACTGTGGTATTGAAACAGGAAATTTCCCAAGTCTGCTGCTTAGATTCTGCTACTTTCCCAGGCCTGGCCAGACGTTGTTCTCCGTGCTTGAGGGAGTCTGTTGCTTGGATTCTGCTACTCACGGGAGCAGAAAGTCCCTGCAGTGTGCTGCTTGTCCACAGTCGTAGCTGTGGCTACTTTGACCCCTTCCCGAACAATAAAGAATGCTTATGCTATGGTGGGTGGGATGACAAGGTTCACGCAACCTCTATAACCCCTCACCATTCCTGTAACTCGGGACTGAGCCCACTGAGCCCGCCGGTGTGGCACGCAAATGTCTCTCTCCAGCTCTCTGAGTGCCGTCTGGTTTCTCTGGGAAATAGCGGTGACCGCATAAAGGGAGTGAGGACTCCTGAATCATGTCCTTGGGTGTGCAGGGATGAGGCATTCACGGCCATTTATGACAGGGAAGGCCTCATGACTGGACTTTATGAAAAACCCCAGCAGTCAATTTTGACCATGTCATCATTTTAGATTCATTTACGTGCCCCCCCATCTTTTTTTAAAATTAAATTTATTTTCTTACATCATTGCTAGTTTTTGGATAGTATTTGATTTCTCCCACTAGTACACTTACTTAGGCTCTCCCAATTTACTGATAAGGTCACCTCATTTTACAAACAAGCTACCTTTCCTCTGCTGGCCTATGGCTGCCCCGCCTTTCACCTGTGGCTGTGACTGGTTTCACTCTGCGTCCTGTGGTTCCTTTCCTTCATTCCCCGCTTTCTGAAGCAAATGTAGGAGGAGGTGAAATGAAGGAATTCTAAAAAACTGTACAGATCAAAAGTCTCAGGAGTTGTTTAAAGTTAAACAACTTTACATTGTTGTTAACTTGATGTTAACGAAATGTTAAAACCTGTATAAAAGAGAAGCATCCCAAAGCTGATGGGTGTAGCCTGACCCGTGAACCAGCTAAAGCTGATGGGCCTGCTGTTTACTTTCCGGTCCCAGGATGGTGGGCTGGATATTTTTTTTTGCACATAGGAGATCTGGGATGTATGGGAAGGGGGACATCTGATGAGAAGATTCACCAGAGACAAAGTAGGGAGTAGAACTGGCAGATTGACTGCAATACACTGCTGAGGGAGCAACAGGCAGGTCAGGAGCGGTCTGCTGCACCATGTGGGTCAGCTCCTGGCTGGGGGTCCAGCTCAGGTATAGGGTGATAGTGCTGAGCCTTAACCTCTGGGCCACCAGGGGGGATTTTTATGCTGTGATTGCCATGGCTTTTCAAGCCAAGTTCCAGCCTTTGGCAGTGTTGGGCAGCAGACAGCTCTTCGGTGTATCTCAGAGAAATCAGTTTCATTATTTTTATCTTCTCCAGCTAAACTGTGCCCTCATCAGCCTTTGGAACATAGTAAAAATTTGGCTATTTTCATTTGCCAGTGAACAAGCTTTGTACCTCAAAAGGTATACACATACCCATTGTAGAAAATCTTATACAGAAACACTAAAGAAATAAGAAATTAAAGTCACGCCAAGTTTTGCCACCTAGAGATTAATGAAGTTAACATGTGGAGGTCCAGCCTTTTTAATGAATTATAATCCTTTTTTAAAACAAGATGAAATATCATACACACTCATTTTAACCCTACTTTTTCCCTACTTTTTGCCAGAGACCTCCTTGGGATGTGCTCTGGTATTGGGGAAAGACGCTGATTTTCCCAGAGGCACCCAGCCCAGGACAGGCCAGAGCCTGTAGCTGTGGCCATTGCAAAAGTCAGGTTCCCTGTTGCTCTGTGTGCAGTGTGTGGGCTTTGACCTGCCTCCAGGCATCCTGTGGTGGCAGAGTGGATGCCAGTGTAAGTCAAAACCATCCACTCTCCCTTTCCAGTGTAGACTGGAGCTCATCCACACCAGCATGGTTGTTACCAAAATTTAAAGTCCAGAGCAAGAAAGGCCTCAGAGAACCCATGGCCCCACACCCTCCTTGTGGGGATATAGTTCTGAGTGGAGTGGGGTAATTACTGCCCAGTACAGAAATCAGACCTCTTGTGGATACTTAATGCTCTTTTCACTCTTCGTTCTCACTAACTCCTGCTGTGTGCCAAGCACTGTGGTAGACTTGGGAAATTCCAAAAGTATTTACCTTCCTGCCTGCCAAGACCTCTGCTGTTTAGCTAAGAAACTAAGATATGTAATAGGTAATCGGAGTTGGCTCAAACAGGCTCTCCTCCTTGTGTGTTAGGGGCACATCACTAGGGTCTGTGCAGGGCTCTAGAGGGGTTCAAGAAAAGGATGCCTAATTTGGCATGAGATGGCAGGAGAATTAAGAGAGAATTTCTTGAAGAGATAGCATTTGAACTGGACAAAAAAAAAAAAAAGATGTTTGCTACAGGGCAGGCCACAATAGGGCAAAAACATCAGGGCGAGCGTACCAAGGCTGGAAGTGTGTGTGTGTGTGTGAGGACTGCAGAGTGCATTGCTGGGCTTCCCCCGCTCTGCTCCCCTCTGCTGCCACCAGGGGAGGCTCTCACAGTTCCCCACCCTCCATGGCCTGTGCAGAATGCTGTTCTCCACATCTCTCCCCAAAAGATTGAGAGCTTCTCCCTCAGCCCTTGCACAGCACCTGCGTACTCTGTTATAATGCCTTTCAGGAAATACGTGCTTTTAGAATGGAGTTGTAAAAGACAAAACTTTGGAGACATTAAAAAGATCAATGAGGCCCTCCCTGGTGGCACAGCGGGTTAAAGCACAGCACTAAGAAGCTTAAGCCACTTCCTCATGAGTTCAATCCCCGCCTGCCCCTGAGGTGACCACATGGCGTGGCAGACTTCTCCTGACCCGCCTGCTGCTCCCCTCAGCAGTGTACTTCATTGATCTGCCTGTTCTGCTCCCCACTCTGTCTCTGGTGTATCCTCTCACCCTCCGCATCTCTGGCCTGTACCCCAGTTCTGTATGAATAAATAAATAAATCTTAAAAAAATCATTTAAAAAAAAAAAGATCAATGATTCCTGGGGAATTAAGTGGAAAGGAGAAAAGGCAGAGCATAGAGGACTTCAGGGTGGTGGGAATACTCCTATGATGTAATGGTGGAAATATGTCATTATCCACCTGTCCAAAGCTAAGGAATGCACAGCCCCGAGAGTGAGCCCAAAGGTAAACTCTGGAGTTCCGATGATTAGGTCATGTCAGTGGAGGTTCATCAGCTATAACAAATGTACCACATTGGTGGGGAGATGTTGATGATGGGGAGGGTGGAGAATATATGGGAAATCTCTATACTTTCCTCTTAATTTTTTTTATAAATATAAAACTGCTATTTTAAAACTCTTTCTAAATGTATAATTTTTAAAATTACCTCATGGGCTTAGGGAAGACATTCAAATAGTACAGAAAGGCAATAGTTAAAAAAATAAGATTTTTAATGCCAAAGTATATAGAATTTCATGAATGGCAGGAACTTATCTTAAAAACAGTGAAAGGCACAGATTTTCAAGCAGGAGAATGAAAGGGATTTGGAAAAGGAAGAACTAGAAATCAGGTGGTCAGCTGGAGCTCTCTTCAGGGAAGAAGTGTCTGCACCCTGGAGGTGCAAAGAGAAGAGAGCAGGGAGGTAGAGTGTGCAGGATTCACACCAGTTGGCTAAAGAGCTGAAAGGAAGAAAACAAAAGATGATGACAAAGTTTCTGGCTTCTCCAAACTGCTGGCTCCACTATCCATCATAGATGCAATATGAAATTGTGCTGAAGTCTCATTTAAGAAAAAAAAAAAGCTGCCGTTAGCCATAGCCACATTTTAAAAAGACCACATGCGATAGGCACTAAGAAATCACTTCCATAAATGCAATATAAGTGATCAGCATGTAATATGGCATAACAATATCTCTCAAAATCCTTCGCTCCCCCCCCCAGTACCCCCAGACTCCTCTAATCAGATTGAGGCAAAGTCTGTAGAACCACACCAGACCCAAGGAGGGCCAATACAATGAGGCTTATATGGGTGAAAGAATTTGCAGGTTGGGAGAGCCGAGGCAGAATACATGTATCGCTCTCTTAGGAGTGAACTGAGCTGCCACGAAAGCAGGCAGGCATAGCTAATAGACCTGGTTCCTGTCAACCTGAAGGCCTGCCAAGTGTCACATCCCAGAAGGGGTGATCAGCTCTAACTGAGGCTCACCTTGCACTCACATAAGTCTTCTGAAGGGATGGATGTGCACCATACTGTAGCTTGCTCTGTTAAGGGGAAGGATGTCCTAAAGGAACACTGCAGAGTCTCATGGACTCCACCCCCTACTCCAGCTTTCTGGACCCCACCCCCTACTCCAGGGATTGGAAACTACAACTCCCAGCAGTACCAGGGAGAGAACTGGAGGACCCAAGGGTGGAGCTAGCAGGAATTCTGGGACATTTGGGGGATAAATAGGGCATAATTGCAAGCAGCTCTCCTGACCACATGACTCCCGTTGTGTTCAGTCAGCCTAGCAGTAAGGTATTCCAGTGACTTTGTATCCTGCTCTCTTTCTCTGAGTTGTTTCCTAGTCCTTTCCTCTTTTGTAAATAAACCCGCTATTGACCCTTTTGTGTGTACCTGCAGTATAACCGAATTGTGAGTGCCTGCGGGTCAGGCCCCACAGACAGGTGGCCCAGTCCGCTCTGGGCTACCCTGTAACAGCTCCAGTGTAAAAGGCTGGGAACATGATGACACCAGACATTCCTAAGGACTTGTTTTATACAAGGCATTTTACTAGATGGGCTATCAGATACTGGGAAATATAAGATATAAATCTTACCCTCTCAGAATGTACTGTGTTGATTAAATCACACAATTGTAAAACCATCCTTCTAACAACTGTATTACTTACTTTAAAGAAATACCAAAAGGGAAGAGTGAGAGGTTTTTTACTGGACTGTCAGTTATTAGTTATTATAATAATATTACTAAGTAGATTTTATCCTTTAATTTTAAATGTTTCTCTATTTCTCTTCCTACCAGATAATTTTCAGGATCAAATGAAAAGGGAACTAGCCTACCGAGAAGAAATGGTGCAACAGTTACAAATTGTAAGATGCATTTCTGTTTAAACATAATTGCAATTTCCTGGGCTTCTTTTCAAACCATCCAGTATCTAAGAAAATGTTCCTGGTTTTGCCAGTGAAATCCTTTAGTCCACTTACCCCTCAGCTGGTTTAGATGCTAATTACCAAGAGATTTACTTAGACAGGATAAACAGATGCGTCTGTACGTTTCCTCTAAATGTAACTACCTACCATGTGTTAATAGACAGATGTGTGAATTGTCTCTGTGGGCAAACCAGAGGTACCTGCATTGTTTCCCACTGTACAAACTTGTTATTACGGTGCCAGCTTGTGCTGGAAGCTCTGTGAGGGGAAACTGCTCTCTTCCTACTCCAGTACTCAGCCCTGAACCAGGCTGTCCAGTGTCAATAGAAGTTAGTATAAACACAATTAATCAATTATGTTCACTTGTAGGAGCATGAAAAGAAATTCTTTCCAAGTGAAATGTTACTTTTTCCTATTCTAATCATGTTTAAAAGCAGATATTTGGATCTACTAATACAGAGAGAGGGAAACAGAAAGATGTCTGGCAAATAAAGGTAGCCAGATTTGTTTGCTTTTCAGCTTTTGTTTTTCTGAGTTTCTCACCCATTGTCCCTAAGCAGCTCTCTCTGGTATTACTCTATAGTGCATTTAAAGCAGCCCCTAAGCTTCCTCATTTTCATGAGCACATGGGGGAAATGACTTCTGTGCAATATTTGTGAGATTTTGTGGTCACCTAGACAGGACAGACCCTCATCCTTAGAAGCATTCACAGCATGACTGTTACACTTTGGGTGTTGGGCATTTTTGAGCAGGTCCTTATACGATTAAGCATCACTCTCCACTACCTGCTTGTTTTATCCAGACTCAGGCATCTAGCTTTTTGTCAGGATTAAAGATCAAGAAACTAGATATGCAGGATACTTTTTTAAATGTGGCTATTCATTTTCCTTTTCTGCCAGTGTGAATGCAGGCTCCTCCATTTTTATAAGAAATCATGCCAGTGTGAATGCAGGCTCCTCCATTTTTATAAGGCATCCTTGTAATATTTGAAGATGTTTCCCCCATTCAGAAGTCTCTGTACAAAGTGCTGCCTGTAACTCAACACATCTGTTATTTCTCTTGGCCAGTTAATAGCTCTCAGTTCTGAAAACCACCTCAGTGGTAGCTTGCTTTCTTAAATTACGATCTTTCTTCTTGTTTTGGTTGTGTCTGTTGGATTTTCATGCCCCTAAATCCACTGGAGAGTGAAGGGATTTTCTTAATTGATTGTCAGTTAACCTCCAGAGGTTAAAAAAATTGTGTCTACTATTCTTAGGTTTTGATACTTAGATAATAAGAGCTACTAATTACTTGCTGCATTTTATATTTATTGAACTTTTGTCTAAGGAAGAATTTATAGAATTGGAGGTAGAGAGATATGAAAGCATAAGACCTTTCTGTTTTGTGTATTAGTAGTTATACTTGCAGACTCTTAAAACAAAAATTGCCACATATGCAACCAAAAACTTGTGATTTAGGGGTGGCAGCAGCTATGGAGAAGTGGGCATTAGGAAAAGAAACTAAAGATGTAGGCCCCTGTTTATAGCCAGTTAATGCCCAATTTTCTTTGATGTTCATTTCTTTAGTAAAAGAGGACGTGATAGTGAATTGATGGAATAAATACTGTGCTGATAGAAAAAAATTGTGTTATGTTTGACATATTTGGTACATGGCTGATATGAATTGATCTGGTAGACATCTTTATGGTAGTATGTTGCAAAACATTTATCAGCATGTGTTCAATTTTCAAAGGATCTAGATATCACTTCGTCTAACCAGAAGTTATTTCTGGTTGCAACTTGAGTTCAAAACTTCGAGTTCTTTGTGTCAGCTCCTCAACTTAAAGCAAGGATGTTTTCCCAGAGATAAGCACCATATAATTCCTGACATCTACAAAAGCACATTCAGGTTAACAACACAAATATTGGTGAAATAGACGTCATTTGTCCTAAATGCTACTTTCTTTAGTGTCCCCTGGTAAAGATGCCCAGATTTCTCATACTAAATTTAGCACCAAGCACAGTATCTAGCATTAAATAACTATCCACGACACATTTTTTTAATGAATTGCCACTGATGCTCCGCTCCCAGTTGTGATCCTCCCATATAATGCAGCCCTCTGAATTCTCTTCCAAGTTTCCCTGGTCCCAAAGTCTGTTTGCATTAAGTAACCACTGTGAGAACTATACTGGTGAGCTATAGAAAACTTAATACGATCACACGGACATGAGCTTTAATGTCTGTAAACTTGAGTTCAAAATTCATTCCACCTAGTTCATTTTGTCAGTTCCTCAACTTAAAGGCCCTGATAGTGGGTCTAACCTAATTCCCTGACAGGTATAATAAGGCAAAAGTATGTAATAAATATGAAATGTACCTGCCAGTCAAATAGTGCAATATTGATATAAGAAATCAATTCAGTGGTATTCCCCTCCTCAAAGCCAACCTACTGAAGTAGGACTTATAGTACTGGAACTATGTCAGCCCTGGTGGATGGAGATATTTTCTGTGCTTGCAAGACTGTGTTCACATTATACTCTTTGCTTTAGAATTGTTTTAGAGTTTAACAGATTCAAGTTTACTTGAACAGAAATTTATCTAGTCCCCCATTCAGCTTGTATTTGCTAAGATACCTGTAGGAAAGAGCCTTTAGAGAGATTACCAAGCTGCTAGGTATCACAACTCCTGACTTAATACTTTATGCTTCAAATCTCACATTGAAATAAATGCACATTCCAAGCTGCTAGGTATCACAACTCCTGCTTAATAGTTTCAGTTGGATGGTCTAATTCATCAGTAAATATGGCTACATGCCTTTCTCCCTAAGAACAGAATGATTCACTCAAAATCATTATCTTATATTTAAAGTTTACAGAGCACATATAACAGAATAGTCATTTGCCTACAGAATAGGTATTTTTTTTTCCTTTAGATGAAATAATTACCCACCCTATCTTGCAATCATGGAAAATTCGAATATATTAAAGCCATCATATTTGGTAACAATTCCCATACCCACAGTGCATTTATCTTATGCAGTTACACAGTGTTCTTATTCAAAAGATTATATAGAAATCATCTTGGGTATCATTACCAGAGAAAGAAAAGTTATGAATTTTTTTGGCTCCTGCATTTTTAGATCCTCTGCTGACTATAATTTCTGCACCATTGCTTTCTTTTTCAGTTTGTTAAAAGCAAAGTTGTGATGACTATAGAGCCAAATGATAGACTCTCTTTGTGCATTTATAAAAGAATGTGCATTTATCTCAATGTGAGATTTAAAGCATACACAGTTTATTTAACATTTATACATGGACCACAAACTAAATTTGTAAAAATATCTTAAAGGTACAGTTTTATAGTATTTAACACACTTTGTGCTAAAGTCCCTCGTCTCTACCCTGGGTTTTCAAGTAAACATTTTCATTACTAAAACAGATTTATTTATACAAACAATGAGATAGACTTACAATGAACCAAATACAAAAGCTTTAAAATCTAGTAAGTTAATGAAAGTGTTAGCATAGACCAAAAGCTTTCTCATTCACAAGCAAATTGTGGTTCTAGGTAAAATTTGAAAGCCAAATCCACTATCCCTTAGGGCTAAGAGAGAGCAAAGACACTAATACAATGTTTTATGTCAAATGTATCTCAATTAAAAAAATAAAGAAGCTGAAGCTTTTTACTTAGTGTATGACCTATTGATTAAAGTTTTTCCAAGGGCTGCAATGTCATATAATTTACAACATGAGCTGAGGCCATTATAATGCCGAGTAACCTTCTTTTATTGCTAATTTCACACACATAAATTGTTTTTAAGCTACTATAGTGGGTTTGTTGAAGAGGTGCTCTTCATTACTCATAGTTCGTAAAGAACATTGTTAAGCTGCAAGAAAGAGCAGGATAAATATGGTACCTTGATTCACATCCTCCAACTTGCAGGATTGATACTGAGGGGTGCAAGAAGCTCCAATGTGCTAGTCCTGAAGTGCCCTCTGCTGTTTTTCCAGAATGCTGCAGTCACACATAGCCGGGGGACCCAGTTCCAAGTTCTTCATTAAAAGACTCAATTAGAATAATGTTCAATCAATAGATTTAGTACTAATGTGTCTTCACTGTGGCCTTGTAAAAAAAAGCAGCTTACGGCTTCCTGGTGGTGGGAGCGTGGTGCTTCTTTGCTGGAAAGGAGCTTGAGGCCTTTAGCATTGCTGCAGGAACACTCTCTCTCCATCAAGGGCACAGCTCTTCAGCGACATGGTGTCGTCTTGGAGGCACTCCAGTATTCATTAGGATGGGAACTTGCCCAGATCCCTATTGTCTCAACACAGGGAGTTTTAAAAATATCATTTACATATATATATTAAATTAGCTACAACTGTCTTCTACTCTGTCTTCTACTTCTACTGGAGGAGTTTGGTTTTGTGGTGAAATATGTAGCAAAAGGAGGTTCTTGTAAGTCAGAGACTTGATGCAAAGTTGAACTTCTGTCTACCTAAAGAGTCTCCTAGCAGCTGATGGACTGGCTCCAGGGATCTTTTGCCAATGTTTGACCTACAGCCCTGCCTCTTGACAATGCAGTCACTTGTCCTGCTATTATATAGCCTTCTTCACAGCTGTCTCTTTTTGAATATAGACTCACTTACCTGTCTAAGCTCAGGCACAAACTAAGAAGTTATATTTTTTGGTAATAATAAACACGGGGGAGTTAGTTGATTTAGAAATTAAATAACTTTGGGGAGTTTGTTTTTTGGTTTCTTGTTCATGCTAATGCTAGTGCTCTCCAAGTTGGACAAAATAAAAAGACAACCTTTTGACGTTCTACTATATTGAGATTTATGTGGGATAATTAACTTGAATGGAGCCTTCAGGACCCTGAGCTCACAAGTTGGGGAGCATTTGCTGAGGTCTTTCTCTGTAAATCCAATTATTGCATTTTATGGTATCTGAAGCACCATCAACCATAAGAAACAACACTAACTGATAAAGAAACAAAGCTTCCAACTGTTATTCTAAGATACATCAGTTGTACCACAACCAAGTTCTGACATGTTAAAATGAAAGGGGAAAAGAATACTTGAGAATCAATGAAATAAGATTATTTCCATGAGCAGTTGAGCCAATAGTTCCTTATTTATCACTCATGATTTAGGACTTAGAATTAAAAATACAGTTTCAGCTCACAACCTTTTGCTTTTTTGTCTTTGTCGCTAGTGGGTTCTCTTTTGTTTTGTAATAAACGCAGCAACCAATATTTGAGTGCAGATCATTTTTCACACGTAGTTGAACTCTAGTGTGGCGATTGGGGAAGCAAATGTGCTCACTTGGACATGTCCTTGCCATGTGCTGTTTGTCTTTTTCTCCTCTTTCTCACTTTCCTGTCTTAGTGAAATGTTGCGCTGCTGTTTCTGAAAAGAAAGAAAGGGGTTTTCTGATCTGAAAGTGGTGCCCTACCAGCGATTTTCTTTGAGTTAGGATGATGGGCTACTGACCTTGGTGAGCTGCCCATGGTGATGTTAGCTTATTTTGTGTAGTGGCTGGCTTGGAACAGGACTTACTAACTTTGGGGGGACACCTAATCTTCATGTGGAGGGCTCTTTCTAATGTGAGAATGGTACAAATACATTCCCCTAGATGAGTCCTTGTACCTCAAGGTTTATATCATTTCTATGCGTCACCCTAACTACCAGAATGGCTCTCAAGGCTCTGCTGGAAGAAGCAGCTAAAGAGAGGTGATCCATGGGTGTTGGCCTATTGAACGTGCACCATAATGGAAAATCAAGATTCGAGTGTATCTCTGTTAATAGCAGGTGTAGCATAACCTAGAGTGAAAAGAAGAGGTAATTAGAGTAGGTCGCTGTGTAACTGTTCTTGACATAGTTATCTAGCTGATCTCAGCTCGTGTCTTAAAATATGAGATTAGGACACTGAACTTTTTATGGAACTACATGAATCATTAATTTCAATGCTACTATCTATGCCCTTTATCAGATATGTGACTATCGTATATATCCATGTGTGGCTTGCTATCAAAATAGCAAGGTTATTTTAGTCATCTCTTTTTTTTGCTTTAAAAGTATTGTTAGGTTTAGCTGACCAGTTATTGTGGCAAAATAACCCAGCTCATCTTTGTCACTGGTGTTGTAGATTCTAGCTCCTTTCCATTAACAAAGGTTCTTATTTAGGGACTGGTGCATCAGGAGAGCAAAACATAAATACGCTCAAAGTGTGGGGGATATACATAGTAGTACTCAAAAATATTGTTTAATCGAATGAAAATGACTTTATTTCCCTTGCTGTTTTCACATATCAGTCAAACTTTATGATACAGTCTAGAAGGCTGAACATTTATCCCTTTAAATGTAAAATAGATTCAAATCTTTAGAGTCCTAGGCTTATTCTTGTAATAATGAAGGTAAGTAATATAATGATAGGGTAATTTAGCTGGGGTTAGAACAGAGGCAAATCTAAATAATACATGTAGTCCAATTTCAACCATTTGAATTTTCTAATGAAAAGTAGCATATCAAATGTGATAGTCTTTCCTTCAAAGCCCAGTATTGAAAAATACTTTCAAGTTCATCCAGTTAGAATTCTCAAGGGTGGTATTTTCCATGCAGTGCAATTATTGCTGATGCTTCTTAGTATTTATTGGGAAATTACCCAGAGTAATAGTTTGTGTTTAGTTAGTTCATCTTATTTGTGGCTTATAAAGAGGCATATTTTACTACTCTTAATTAAATGAAAGATTACATTGAAATAATTTGTAGTCACATTCTTGTTGTGTGACCTTGAACATACATTATAAAATCACAAATGTTTTTGTACCTAAATAAAAAATGATACTATATTGTTAAATACAACTTTTTAAACCTTCTTTAAGTGAAATGCTAAATATTAGCCTCAGAGACCAACTGTAGCAACAATCCAGTGTGCTCACCTGTTCAGTGCTTCTTCACTGGCCTGATGAATGTCATACCCCAGAAGTCTTACGCTGAGTCTCTCCCCTCTCCCCTGACCCACTGGTATTCAACTTGTTAGACTTTGATGAAGGGCCTCCATCACACATCTGTCTCCCAATTTCACTTACCAGGAGAATTTTTCCTGTTTATTTTACAGATCCCCTATGCAGCAAGCTTAATCAGGAAAGAAAAGCTTGGTGCCCATCTCAGCAAAAGCTAAAAGGTGAGTTCACCAGGAGAAAGAGACTTACCGTAACTCTGAGTTGTTATTGCTTGGCCATGTACTTTATTGATGTTTTTGAAATAATTCAAGGGATTGATAAAATTACATCTTGGGTTTCAGTGAATGCACTGATGAACTTCATTCGTTGGGTAGGGTGTAGGGGAAAGGCACAGTGCTTCCATGCCCTCTTTAGGCACAAGGTTCCTTCCTAAATCTTCATGCTCACCAACCTGAAAGCTCTATGAAGTCCCCTCCTTTCAGATTTTATGAAGGCTTCACTACGTAAGCCTGCTCAATAATATCTTTGCAAAGCCTGTAGCAATTGATTCAACCTCCAGGCCCTCTCCATTTCCCCCAAGGTTAAGGAGATAAGACTAGAACTTCCAACCCCCTATTTTGGTTGGTTGACAACCAGTCCCCAAATGTTACCTTCATTAATATACAAAGGACCCTTTTCACTAGTAATACTTATGAAATTTCAGGGGAGCTCTGGAGCAGGAACTGGGGATGAAGACCAAATATGTATGAGAAATACTTCTTTTGGTAATCTGAACAAATATATATTTCTTGAATCACACTATCACAGTAGTCAAGTATTTTTCTTAAGTCTGAAGTTGACTTTGGGCAATTTCTTTCTTATTATAGTAGACCAGCTATGCATCCACAGTGCAAAATGAATAATTCCAGAACATTCAGATGCCAGTAAATCTTAATTCAGAATATCAAGGTAACCAAGGCAAGAATCACCCAAATAATGCTGATGAGCACAAACATACACATATATAATCACTTGAAAGTATCAAGCTAATTTTCTTCCAAATCAAAGAGACTATATTAGGTTTTATATATATATATATATATATTTAAAATTTTTTATTAGGTTATATTTTTAATAATCTTTGTATCACATATAATGTAACCTTGCAAAGTCTACAAATCGTCATGCAAATTAGGAAGTCTAATTTGTACAAATCAAAACCCAAATAGATTTTCACAAGATGAACTTACCTAGGTTTCTAGCACCCAGAGACTGACCTCATATCCCTGTCCAGTTATCCCCTATCTCAACAAAGATTAGCTTTGCCCAGTTTTAAACTATAGTAAAGGACATCCTATAGAATATTCTCTTGAGTCTGGATTCTTTAACTCTGTGTTTGTGAGACTCATCCATTAGAACAGAGTTTGATTTATACTTAGGAACTTCAATAAACTCTCTTTTTACTCCTTCCACTTCCCCAACTCATCTTCCTTGCTTGTCAGACATGAACAACTTCTACGCCTACAAAATGAGACTGCCTAGAAACCACACCTCTGATGGTGACATAGCATACAACTAGGTGGAAAAAACGAGATTGATTTGTGTTTAGTAACTAATGCTTCCTCCATGCTGATTTTGTTTCCATCCTTGCAGACAACAGGGATTTCTCTAAGTAGACCCTGGTGCTTTCAGAAGATTAGTGGTTACTTAAATGCTGAGCTAAATCAGCCAAGCAGAGAATCACAACCATATTGTTAGAGGCAGTATTTGATTCTCAACATGCCAAGCCTGCAAGGAATTACCCCAAGAGAGATTACAAAATAAAAATCATTACACCAAAGGAGAGAGACACATTCTGTCTTGCTGAGTGACCACAGGTTTCCAAATTAGGGACTGATGCATTAATGTCTTATGCAAGAGTGACCCTTAAGGTAGTATGCTGTGTTCTTGCCACCCAGTGGATTCCAATATGACTATTAAGAGGAGGAAGCTTTTCAAAACCACAGGCAATCCACTTAAAAAGCTGAGCAAGTGTTACCACATATATCTATGCTCAACGAATCTTTTTTGCCCTGCGTTAGTATATAAGCAATTCCATGTTGAATCAACATAAAGGTTTACCCAGACCAGAATATTGTTGTGAATTTGCACTAGACAAATAAAGTCATTGTTCTTGACAACACCAACCTTAAAATGTAGGTGTACACACTGAATATGCTTAACTTTTCCTTGCAAACTCCTTCATGATCCAGTACCCATGGATTTATCTAAACCTTTCTCCATCCTAGGCGCAGTCCCCGTTAGGGCAATGAATTCTCTTTGTTCAGCCACCAGCTGTGTAAAATTAGTTTATTTTATTTATCATCAAACTACCTCCTAAACAAGCCCTCATAGATTAAACATTACACCACTCTGCCTGTTTATTTCATTGTGAGCTCACAAGAGTACAATAGAAATTATTTGAAAAATATTTCATCTGGGATCATTTTTAGTATCTCAATTATTCCTAACAACCTTCCTTACCTTAGGTTGTTTCTGTGACCCAGTTCCCATAAAGACACCCCCATTTAATCTACATGATATCTGTACCCTAAATAAAAATGTCATAATGTTAATATGAATTTAATTATTATTTTACTATCTTTTTTCTTCCAAAAAGATACCATTATCATGGCATAAGTGTAATCCATGTGAATGGCAGAAACAGCCATGTTTTTCGCAGAGAAGAACCCATCATTTTATATAATTGATTTGTGGGAAATGATAGCTCACTCGTGATATACAGAAACTCATTGGCCATGCCAGAAGGAATAATAATTGTCATTTATTGAGCACAAACAGTGCCAGATTCTGGTCTTTGCCACACTATCTCTTTTGATTGGTACAACTTTTTAAGGAAGATGCTGCTACTACCCCATCTCATACAAGAGGACACAAAAGCTTAGTGAGGCATTAGCTAGTGACAGAGCCAGAATTCAGCCTGCATCTGTTTGATTCTATAACCACTCCTTACTTCCCTAGGATCATTGGGTTGCTTTGGCGGAAGTCTAGTTTCTAAATCTGATCCCACCTCCCTGAGTTATCTTGAGGAACAGCATTGCATCTGTTGGAGTCTCACCCTCACCTGTAAACCATGACTGACCAAATCTGGTCAGACTCCCACCAGCTTTAAAATATTGGCTCTGTCTGTTCTCTCTCCATTCCCACAAAGAAACAGCTTTTGTTCAAGTCTGCTCAAGACCATAGTTAACACCCAACCATAGGACCCACCTATTTTCGCTTTATGTCTGTATTTTCATCACTAAGAGAGTTTGATTCCTTCTGAAGAGTTTGAAAATGTGATTTATTTTCCTATATAAACAGTATGTACCTCTTCAATAAAATCCTGTTGTTTTTATTTCACTTCTGGAAAAAAATGCTGTAAAAATAATAAGAAAAAAGGTCTTAAAATTATGTGAAGGGATTGAACACTCTGTCTTTGTAGAGATCAAAAAATAGAGAAGGGAAATTGTGGGTCCATTTCTCTCCTCTGAGGTCGGTCATAAAACTCTCCATTAAGAATGACATTGTGGGCCCTCTCTGGTGGCACAAGGGGTTAAAGTGCAGCACTATGAAGCTATTTGCAGCCAATACAGCAAGAGTTCTATCCCCAGTCAGGGAGCTGACCCACATGGCTTAGCAGACCTCTCCTGTCTCCTTTGCTGCTCCCCTCAGCAGTGTGTTTCAGTCAATCTGCCTGTTCTGCTCCCCACTCTGTCTCTAGTGAATCCCCTCACCATCCATATACCTCTATCCTGTACCCCAGTTCTGTATGCATAAATAAATTTATTTATATATAAATAAATCTTTTAAAAAAAGAATGACACTGCAGAGATTGCTTCCTGCTTTCTTGTGTCTATGCAAGTGTCTTATTTTTGTCATGATTCTGTGCAAGTATTTATGTCAATTATCATATTTTATTTTCAAACAAGTATACATTTACCATTTCTACCAATGAGAAAACTGAAATGTAGAAGTGAGGAAGGTGTTACCCTAGCAAGTAGCATGGTTCGAAACAGGCCACCTTGGCTTTGTAGCCCACACTTCACCTGTTCTCTGATTTGAAGCCAGAAATTGTAGCCTAATTCATAACTTCTCTTATCAGTTACTAATATACACTTACTAACCAGTCTCATGCTTTCATTGATGCTGAATCACAAAACCTCCAGTCATTCTTCTCCAATGGCCCTAACATTCCAAAGTAAGAAAAAT
Source organism: Condylura cristata (assembly GCF_000260355.1). Lineage (NCBI taxonomy): Eukaryota > Metazoa > Chordata > Mammalia > Eulipotyphla > Talpidae > Condylura > Condylura cristata. Next base: position 29,934,396 of record NW_004567117.1, on the reverse strand, counting down.
AAGTGTAACGTGGGCCATGCAGCCAAAACCAGAGGACCCTGGAACTAGAAATTCCATCTGTCTTTGTCACTGCGGGCAACCTCAACCTTTGCTCCAATAAAATGGAGGCTCTAGAGCACAACAAAATGGCTTTACTCTAATGAAGGCATAGCAATCCAGCATACTCTGATCTAATGATTGTAGTTTGGATCAGTGTCAGCAGATATTATAACCTAAGAAAGGAGGCATGGTGTTAAAAGGAAGATGGTCACTGTTTAAAAAAAAATTTTTTTTTTAAGATTTATTTATGGGACACAGGCCAGAGGTGCAGGGAGTAAGAGGATTCACCAGCCACAGAGTGGGGAGCAGAACAGGCCAAGTGACGAAGTACACTGCTGAGGGGAGCAGCGGGCGGGTCAGGAGAGGTCTGCGCCATGGGGGTCATGCCGCGGCCAGCTGTGCTTTAGCCCACTACACCACCAGGGAGAGACCACTATTTAAAATTTTTAATCCAAACCATAGTAAAGATGTCTTCTCTTAAGGAAAGAATAAATATTACTCTGAATGTTTTTAAGTTACCTGACTGTATCATGCTGAGTTTGTCATTCTATGATTTTTGTCTTACCCAGGTGCACAGAACCACCTAATCTTGTTCTCTTGTAAGATACAGCCTGCCACTGAGCACTTCTGACCCACATAAAGACTGCAAATTGAAAGGGCTTGGGAATCAAATGCTAATCAGGTTTGGGAGAACCCAAGGACAAGTGACCTCAAAGCAGCATGGACAACCATGTAAAATAGACTGTAGCGGCCATTTATTAGTGGGGGGAGGGGGGAGCCAACCAGAGCAGTCAATGCTTGTCGCATCTTTTGGTGGAACCAAAGTTTGAGTCTTTGTGTTTTTAAAGGCCAACTGGACCCAGCGCACGGGCGTGCTGTTAGCCAACTGGGGTGGGAAATCCGTGGACGGTCCTAAGTGATTCGAGTGCTACACACTCAAGGGAGCAGCTCTACAAGACTATCTTTTATGTATGAAGAAGTGATTCTTGTTTGGAAAGAAAACACAAGACCTGTCCTAGGAGTGGGGATCACATTTCGACAGCCAGGACGGCACTCGCCGTGCAAACCTGCTTTTCATAACAAACTGGACAGACTTACGTGTGGCCCCTTCCTCTCTGGTACTTTGCCTGCTGTATGAATGAAGATTGTATTCCTCTGGAAATATTTTACAGTTTAATATTGAGTGTAATTAAGAATATAATCATGTTATCAAAAATGGTATTTAACGCTGTTGTAGTTTCTTTAACATTCATGTGGATAAAAAAAGTCTATAATAAAAAACTATGACGTAATAGTTGTGTTATTGTAGTTAAATGCATATTTGCTTGGGGGCTGCGAATAGAAACGAAAACTTTTTAGAATTATTTTGGCATAAAATATTTGAATAAATTATTTTTGAAAACTGAATTCCTCCAAAAATGATTATTAAAGTCTAGATTAGTCTTTGGCCATTGTCAACTGGAGACCTCCCCTTATGGTAGAATCTTTGGTGGGTTAGGGAACGTACAAAGATGCCACAAGTTTCCATGGAAGTTAGGACTTTCTCTCTGACTTGTTCTTCCAGGGTCCTGGGTCTGGGGCTCATGCAGTCCTGCTGCTGTGAGATACATTTCTAGAACTGACAGTTGTACTTAAAGCAGTAAGTAGACTCCCATGGTAGCGTGGGGCTCTTTCTCTGAAATTAGTTTTAAATTACACCCAGGGATAGAAACCTTATGTCCTTAACTGTATATTCTCAGCCAATAATACCAGAGGAAATCAAATGTCCTGGGAGGACACCAAGCTGGCTTTATGACCAGTCACCAGGGGACAGCAGCAGTCACTATATCTCGATGCAAACTCTGAGATCAGAGAGTTGCTCAGAAAAAGATCAGCAACTTGGTCAGGAGTCCAGGGAGAGAAGTAACTAGCAAATGAAATGAAGGTCTCGTCCTGCAGCTGCATTAGCTGCAATGTAAACAAGACTAAAGTATGGTTCTTTCCTTTCCAGCTACAACTTTAAATGTCTTTAGCTTTATTAGTGCTAAAATCAGCAAATGATCTTTTGCAAAGAGGACATCTGAACCAGGTAACTTGACTAGTATGCTTGAGACCCTCAGTTATGAGAATATATGTATAAAGCAGGAATTGTGTTAATGGCCAGGCTCAGTGTGAAAGACAATTGACCTCTGATTCTGAGATCACTCACATTATACATGTGCTTCCCAGTTCTCATCCTTCTCTGGAGGAACCAGATTGTACATCTCTTCCCGAGCACTGAGACTCCATCCATAGTCTCACAGCCTTGGTCTCACTCTTTTTCAAGGTATTTTATCATACTGAGCCTATTCCTTACAAATACCAGTGCCTAACAATTTTCCATGCAACCAAAAAATTATATGACAAAAACTTCCAAAGGAAAAGAGTCAAGGAAATCCAACTTAAATAAGGAAATATCATTGTATTTTCTCGCTAAGGAAAATGAGAAACTCTATCCTAGCAAAGCTTGGTGCTTCTAAGTTGGAGCAAAAGGAATTTGCCTGTAAAACTGGATGTGATTTGGTTATCTGAGCTGCCGTATGGAAAAAGACAGGACATCCATCTAAAGTACAGCGTGCAGCTAAAAATAAAGGCACTCTTCAGAAGGACAAATAAAAATTCTTGACTCAGCAAAATGACAGCAGAAAAATGCTATGCTTTTTTATTTGACTGTTTTATAAAGATAAAATTCCCAGGTGAAGCCAAACGTAATTAATGAAGAATATGGCAATGCAAATAAAATCCTCTATTTTAATTCCAAATGAAATTATACGATCAGAAAGAGTCATAGCAAATCAAAGCAGAAACCCCAACCTCAGCATTAATATATTTCCTGTTGGGATGGACTAGCCATTTCAGACTGATGCGTTTGCTCCTCAGAATGTCTGGTAATTGCCCTGCTATTTGCCATTGGCAAGGAGAGTGGGCCTTCACATCCTAGCCTCCTTAGATCGAACAATGAAGATAGCCTCAGCTCTGTGGAAAATAGGAGAATTCTCTCCTAGCTACAGGGGATATGATCAGGCAGATAGGACCTCTTTCATTTAAGAACAAGTGTTAAGAAAGCATTGGCCAGCAGTGAGGAAGGTCAGAGAAGAGAAATACCATCAGCCCATCAGCATACTAAGAAAATGTAACACGACATCCTAACCAACTCCAGCCCCATGAGGAGAGCCCCCTTGTCTCTCTCTACAGAGTTGAGAACACAGAGTTCAAGCCTGACCCTCTTATGAAGTTCCCCATAGATAGCCCAACTCACTGTGTGATTATACCCTTTTCTTTTTGTGGAAGGTGTGGACTGTAAACAGGACGCAGCTGTTCATTTCCGTTCATTACCATCTTCCTAGTTATGAGCACAGTCTCTGACATGTAATAGCCATACAAAACATTTTTGTTGAATGAGTAAATGAATCTATTTTATTTGAGCTAACTGCAACGTATTATCCGCAACATGTTATTTCACTAATATCTATTTAAATGCTTTTTCAAAAAAGGTTGACATTTGACTTTAAATGCCATACTGACATGTGACAAATTGCTAGTTGCCATCCAACAGTAACCATCGTCAGGTAACATTACAACTAAATAAAAGACTGTATTTCCCAAGTTTCCTTGCCATGAGATGAGGTCTTATCACTCTATTCTAGCCCCTGGATGTAAATATATGAAACTTTCAGAAAGAACTTGCTTTATCCAATGTTTCCTTTTCCCGTCCCTTTCCCTCTTTTATGATGTCTTTAATGTGGATGGAGTCCCAAAGCCCTCATAGGCCCTGAAGATTGGTTATAGAAGCCTAGACAATGACCCAGTTGATGAAGAGTGGTGAAAACAACTCACCATTCTAACTCAGAACTGCTCACTTTCAGATTTCTTTTATGTTGGAGAGAAATGAAACTTTATCTTATTTAACCCTATTGCTTTAGATTTTCTGTTAACTCTGATAACAAAACCATTTTCTGCATTTGGGAGCTTTGATCCACCAAAAGGAACACAAATTCTTATTTGTGTGCTAGATTTCCAATGTAGAGTTATGTGTCCATTTGTGTCATTTTATGTTCTCTTTAGCTTTTTGATTTAACTATGAATATGAAGGCTAGTTAGTTACAGAATCAAGCCACAGAATCAAGTTACCTACTGCCATGCAAGTTTTTTCTGCTCAATCTCTTGGCTTCATCATCACAACTAAGCCACTTGTAATATCTCTGATATCCCCTGTGGCAATATATGCAAGTGAAGATGGTGGAAAAGGCTGGATTGGAACTTGGTCTGCTGCCCAGGGTAGGAACTGAGCTGGAGAGGTACACTGTCCAGAAGAACATTCTTGTCTGATACAAGCAAAACTGTGACCAGGTATTTATCCAGGAGAGCACATGTGAATAGCACATGTGAATAGCACATGTGAATAGTCACAGGGCTGGCAAGCTTAACACCAGTCACCGCTATCATGATGCTCACTTGTCATCCATGGTAGTTTTATCTTGGGAAATTGCACCACTGAGAAGAAATTAGGTGACTGGAAACAAGCCAGGTTCTCGATTCAGGAATGTAACAGAGTGAGAGCAATATAATGCAGTAACCCATGTGGGCACTGACCCGCTAGTCAGAGGGCAACAGGTCAGTTTGGCAGGTCAGGTCACAGCCCAGTGACTCTCACACTTGAGCCAGTAGTTCAGGACATAGAAGAGGCTGGAAGAAGAGAACTAAGGCTTTCTAAACGGCTCTTTCGCTCCTATCTGGACTTTGGCTCTGAAACAAGGTGACAGCTACAGATGGAGGAGAAATGGGAAAAAAGGTGATTTTGAACTGAGAAAGGTTCCAGAAAAGCAGAACTGAGAATACCTTTCTGCAAATGGCTACTTTCTTCCATACCAAGCTTAATAAAAATAAATGTAGCTTAGAAATAATATTTAGGTTAACTAAAGTAAATAATCATTCTGAAAAGCCACAACACTCAACCAAAGGAAGAATTCCCTGAAAGCATGGCTAATGCCTGGAGTTTTCAAATAATAAAATTCATTCTTCTTATCCAACTTTTACATCATCTCACTCTTAAGGACAGTGGCTTCCTGGATGATTGTTAATGATGGTTTTCTTTATTATATTTTAGACCATTTAGCAAAGTTTATTGATTTATACTTCCTTGTAATTAGTTGTAGTGATTAAAATAGCTTTTATGGCCCTCTAGAGATTGACTTTTTAAAGAATCAACATTTCCCCCAAATTGTGTGCTTTACAACATGGTTAAATACTGTTTGAATTCACTGCTAAACCATCACTGGTGAAGCTGTGATTTTATATGTATTTGCTTTCTCATCTCTTTACTTATACGGCACTATCATCCAATTACTTGGCAGCCAATAATAATAACAGCAGCCAACTTTCACAGAGTGATTACAATAACTGAACATTGGGCTGTGTCTTAATGCATTATTTCATTTAATCTTCTTAACAACCCTGCGAGGCAAGGACTATTTAACTACTTAACTAGTCTAATTGAAACGAAGGAGTTTAGTCACTCAGTTCATAAGTGGAAATTGGGAATTTGAACCTTGGGTTACTATGATTTCAAAACCTCAGATTTTAACCACTAACTCCACCGCTTACTCTTTATGTAGGTGAATTAGCATTCACCTGAATGACATCATTTCAAAGTACATTGGATACCAGATGGTTTCACTTGTAGCAGGAGTATAACAGACCAGGCAATAATAATAATAATAATAATAATAATGAACAGTTATATACCAGAGACATTTTATGGAGGTGGAGTGGGAAATGGGATCAAAAACAGTGGGAGGAGGAAATGCACTGGACTATGGTGATGGCACATGGGTGATTTGGTGATGGGAAGCCCACAGGGGTTACAACTGAGATGAAAAAAGGCACAAAGTGATGTAAAAATAGACTATTATATTATTTAAATACACACACACACACACACATATATATATATATAGTGTCATCCTGTTGGCAAATTCTTGAATGTACCAAACATGGTGCAAAATACTAGGAAGCAGAAAGCTCCTGTTCTTCAGATCCATGCTGTTTAGTGGAGGATTCCTTTATAAAGAGAAGGAATGCTGGGCCTCCCTGGTGGCACAGGGGTTAAAGTTTCAGCACTACCACTGCAGCATGAGTTCTATACTGGCCAGGGAGCTGACCCACATGGCTCGGCAGACCTCTCCTGTCTAGCCTGCTGCTCCCCTCTGCAGTGTACTTCAGTTGGCCTGTTCTGCTCCCCACTCTGTCTCAAGTGACTCCTCTCACCATCCCTGCACCTCTGGCCTGTACCCCAGTTCTGTATGATAAAAGAAGAAGTTACACAAAAGCATTGTGAGTACAGAGGCAAGGATGGGAGGCCAGGGTGACGGAGGAATAAGGGAAATTGTGGAATATGCCCTTGGCTCTAATCCCACCACTGGATTCTGGAATCTGAACTAAAGAATGAGGGTGAGAGACTGGAGGCAAAGGGCATAAAAGAAAACACCCAGAGAGAAAGATGACAACTAGCAAAAGCCATAAGGCAGCGAGTATAATTAATAAACAGCAACTGAGAGGAAGCAGAGATTATCGTTAGGTAGAAAGAAGGTGGGTGGCAGAGGCATCAAGAACCAAAATTAACAGAACCGTCAAGCATAAAATGAGGTGCTACAGATCCTCTTCTGGCCTGGAAAATTCTATTTCTTGAAGAAACTTGAATATGTCTCTACAAATAAAAGCTACAAACATATGCTTAAACAGTCATCTGCATTGTTTTATCATACTCCCATTTTCATTTATGCCTGTGTCCAAAAACACAAAAGACATTTTCTGTGTCCCCTGCTCAAGGAAGTGTGTTGGAAGAAAGCCATATGGTTTTCCTACTATATAGAAAAAGGAAATCTTTTCTATAATATAGCAGATTTCCAGAGCCCTCATAGCCTCCAAATTCTTTCTTACATCTGTAAATATTCTTCCTGATTCACTTTGGCTTCCCTAATCACCTCTTGCCTCTTCCTTCCATCTCCCTGAGTATATGAGGATGATTCAGCAAAGATTAATAAGGTTATGTTTGCAAAGAGAGATCTTTTCTTTAATAAGCTAGATAAATAACAATAGACATAAGAACCTCCCTTGGGAGATACTAATTAATTCTCAGAACCCCTAAGAGGTTTCCTTTCTTTAACATTAAGTAACAAGAAAGGAAAAAAATGTTGGCAACAACAGATGGGTCTTCCATCTTCTGGAACAGAACTTTTTCTTCTTAACTCTCAATAAACCAAGGCTAAATGCTCCTTTTAAATAGATGCTCCAGAACAAAACTGAATTGAGATGGTATCCTCATATATTCTAAGGCTAAAAAAACTAATAGTAAAAAAAAAAAGTGGTTTATTGATTTTGTGCTACCACTTTTATCTTGAAAATTATTTATGCTATCCACTGTCTGCAAAATAAATCCTGAGTTCTTACCTGTTATTCAGGTAAGAATATATGATTCGCTAAGAACATATAGTTTAGATCCAGTCTCTACTGGCTCTCTCAATGCAGGAGTATGCTATGTTGCCTCAAGTTCTTACCTTCCTGCTTTGCTGGCACCTTTGTTCACCTGAAGACCCTCCTTCCATACTGTCTTCTGCAGAGAGCTCTGTCCTACCCTCAAATTTCAGCAACTGAAATCTATGCTTGGCCCTGGCTCTCTAAGCCTTTATTTTAAAAATCTTTATGTTGCCCTCATTATTAATAGTTTGATTAGCTATAGAATTTTAGGTCCAAAATTATTTTCCTTCAAGACCTTGAAAGAAGCACACCATTATCTTCTATATATAGTACTAATCATTTTCTCATTTCTTTAATAGATAACATTTTTCCTCCCTTGAAACTTTTAGTCTTCTCTTTAATAGGATTTGAGATTTAAGGTTTAATAATTTTTGAAATTTCATGATGATGGGCCCAGGTAATGATTTGTAAAAACCATTTAACCTACTCAGTATCAGTAGGTCTTTAAGTGTGAATACTCATACACTTTTCATCTCTGGAATTTTTTATTTATTATTATTATTTCTCCCCTACATTGCTGTCCTTATGAAACTCCAATTGTTCGATGTTTTTTTTTTTTTCTTTCTGCTCACACTTTTCGTCTCTACTTTTTGTCTATTTTCTGGGATATTTTCTCAACCTTATCTTACAATGAACTACTTTTAAAGTACTATCACACTTTAAATTTTGAAAAATTAATTTTAAGAAAATTTCTTTTTCTCTGGTAGTTTATTTTGTATAGAATTTTCTGGAGGTGGAAGGGAGAATCCCTGTATAAATGCCTTTCAAATCACTTTTTTTTTTTTCATAGTGCAGCATCTTTATTCAGCTTGAGTGTTTATTTTTTATTTTTTTATTACAAAAGTTTATTTTTACATCATTTTGTACATTTTTTTTCCATCTCAAATCACTTTTTTTTTAAAGATTTATTTATTTATGTATACAGAACTGGGGTGCAGGCCAGACGTGTAGGGGCAGTGAGAGGATTCACCAGAGACAGAGTGGGCAGCAGAACAGGCCAATTGAGAACTACACTGCTGAGGGGAGCAGCGGGCAGGTCAGGAGAGGTCTGCGGAGCCATGTTGCGTCACCTCCAGGTCGGGGATCTAACTTATGCTGAAGTGGCTTTAGCCTCTTAGTGCTGTGTTTTAACCCGCTGCGCCACCAGGAAGGGCCCAATTTTTT
>NW_004567117.1:29807106-29925184 GCF_000260355.1 Condylura cristata | reverse complement strand
CCTGCCCCGGAGGAGCTTCACATGCTGCTCCCCTCAGCGGTGTACTTCTTCGATCTGCCTGTTCTGTTCCCCATCCTGTCTCTGGTGATGCCTCTCACCCTCCTCATCTCTGGCCTGTACCCCAGTTCTGTATGAATAAATAAATAAATATTTTAAAAAAAATAGATACAGTGGTTCATTTTTATTTTGTAAGGAAACTTTCCATTTCCAAGAGCCCTATTTCCAGAAATACTTCATAATGCACAAGCTTTCAGCGTGCAAATGGTTTCTTCTGAGTCTTAAACCGAGAATAGCTTATATGAATCCATAAACATGAATGAGGCTCTTGTGGGATTTTCCTATTTTTGTCCAATGCTTACCAAAATAGAACCTATTTGGGTGAATTCTGCCATAAACCCATTTAAATTAAAGGTTGCAATTGTAAATAGTAGGGTTAAAAGCTAACATGCCTCAATCATCATTGATTCATATCTCAGACACAGACATCAAAATAAATATATCTATTAAAATATAGCAGGATAAAAATACTAAAAACCAATAATCCATTTTTATCATTCTTTAAGATGAGGTCTACATTTTTAATAAATAATATGCATAATCCTTATCTCAATGAACTATTTTTTAATGAATGCAGGAATAGAAATGCTGAGATTTAAAAATAGGAATGGAAAAAGAACTGTCGACATATTTATTGAAGAACTCTTCTAAAATCTGACTTGTAAAAACGTTCTCTTTACCACATACCTGATTTTTTCATTGAGTTAGTAACTGGTTTTAGTCAGCTTAAATGGTAACTATTGTTTTAGTTGCCAAGTGTTTTCATTTTTTACAGATGATGTGGGTGTTATGTGTACCCTTTGAGTCAGATTGGATCATGGTGAAGAAATCAACAAAATCCAGGTTATGGAAGGTTCTAAAGGACAATGACCCCGCTCTCTCAGCAAAGAAAGTGTTTTGCTTAATTGGCATTTTTTAAAAGATATATTTATTTATTTATGCATACAAGAACTTGGGTACAGGCCAAAGGTATGGGTGGTGAGAGGATTCACCAGAGAGAGAGGGAGGAGCAGAACAGGCAGACCAACTGGAATACACCACAGAGGGGAGCAGCCCGGGAGGGATCAAACTCTTGCTGCAGTGGCTAGTGGTAACTTGATAGCTGTCTCTTATCCAGTTCTTTATTGGTGAGACAGATCTTTCCTCTTTTTAACAGAGACAACCATTTGATAAATGTATAAAAAGAATCCCAGGTTTTTTGTTTTTTTTTTTTTTTAAAGATTCATTTATTTATGTATACAAAACTGGGGCACAAACCAGAGGTGCAAAGGCAGTGAGAGAGAATTCACCAGAGACAGTGGGGAGCAGAAGAGGCAGATCACGAGGTCCACTGCTGAGGGGAGCAGCGGGCAGGTCAGGAGAGGTCTGCCACACGAGGTGGGTCACCTCCGGGGCGTGGATCCAACTGGTGCTGAAGTGGCTTTAGCTTCTTAGTGCTGTGCTTTAACCCACTGAGCCACCAGGGAGGGCCCAAAAGATTGCCCCCCCCCTTTTTTTAAATTTCTTTGCAAGTAAGGATATAAGAGGAACAATTCTTTTTAAGGACATAGTCTGTTGTTGTCAGGTTAGGCCACAAACCTGGATTTTTATAAAAATAATGAATCAGATAGTTTGCTAGTAGCACTTGTACATTATCTTATATTTTAAGCTGCCTTTGCTGTATCTAGAGGTGGGGGAAGAGGTGGTGCTGAAGGAAACTTACAGATCAGAATCACCTAATTTTATGATGAAGTAAAAACCCAGAGAGGTAACCTGATTCTTCTGACAATAAAAGAACTGGGTCATGTGAGTTGCAACTACTGGCGAGTGACACAAAGGGGTAACTATGGGGGTTCTTATGCCCCCCTCCACTTCACCCATTCCCTGATTCTCCAGTCATCCTGATACAGAACGCCTACCTCAGTTACCGCAGCCAATAAAAGTTAACACAGTTTGAGGAAAAGGAAGTGGTTTAATTTGTTGACAAATGAGGAGGGCAGCAGACTCCTGTCTGAAAGACCACCTTCCTGAGTGCAAGAGTGCAGGGCTATTTATACAAAGAGGTCGTTTAAATCTTTTAATGTGAACGTAGAGGGAAGATGAAATAATTCGCACTGAGACACCTCAGTTTGTATAGGCCGTGGCTGGGTCTCAGCAAGGGCTTCAAGGAGCCTGGCTAGAGTTTGATGGAGGAGAGAATGTTTCTCCAGTAATTTGAAGATCTGTTATTTAAAAAATACTTTACTTGACAAAGCCTCCTTTTCTTTGTCTGTAAAAGTGGAAAATTAACATCTCATGCAGCTCTCTGGTAGATCCAATACAGGTCTGTCCAGTAAAATACAATGCGAGCTCCATGTATCATTTGTTGTTTCATTTGAGAAACAATATGCACTCAAAGCTAGTCTTTAAAACGCCGGGAGAACAAAAACAAAAACAAAAAAAAAACCAGTAAAAACCAATTTATTTACCTAGTATACTAAAATATTGGGAGCGCTTACGTCCTTGTTTACGTCCTAGATCCTTGAAATTCGGTGTACATCTCAAATGACAGCACCTCTATTCCGACCAGGCACATTTCTTTTTTTTTTTTTATTTCAAATATTTAATTCTGCTATAGTATTCTTTTTTAAAAAAAATAATATAACAGTTTATTTTTACATCATTTTGTACACTTTTTTTTTACATCTCAATTGTAATCCCCGTGGGTTTCCCATCACCGACCAGGCACATTTCAAGAATTCAAAGTGACCCCTGCGTGGACACGTGATCACTGCGCCTACGCGGGTCTAGACAGCCGGCAGACGCGCCGGCTGAGGTCCGCGTGGGCGTGTCTCCTCCAGACGGGGGCGGAGCGTCTCTGGGGCGCTTTGGGCCGCGTGGGCGTGTCTCCTCCAGACGGGGGCGGAGCGTCTCTGGAGCGTTTTGAGCCTCGCGGGCTCCCGTAGGCGAGCGCCGGCCGCGGCGGCGCCACGTCCCTCGCGGCGGCCAGAGTGCGACCTGTCGGGCTTTGGAGCGGCCCCCGGTGACCATGGCCTTTACTCTGTACTCGCTGCTGCAGGCCGCCCTGCTCTGCGTCAATGCCATCGCCGTGCTGCACGAAGAACGCTTCCTTAAGAACAGTGAGTAGGGCCCAGGGCCGGCCGAGATGGCGGCGATGCAGCTCCGCGGACCCGAGCCTCGCCGCGAGAGGGGACTGCTTGGGCCGGGACTGACGAGCAACCGAGGGCTCTGCTTTGGGGGGGCCTTTCCTTGGGGTGGGGGTGGTGGTGGTGGGGACGGGGGCAGGTAGCTGAGTCACTTTCATGGTGCCTGGTTTTAACGGCAGGGTGAAGTTGGCCTGATGACCCAGTGTGCCCAGCCAGGGGCGGGGGTCAGGGGATGCCGAAGGAACCTGGGGCGCCCCTGCCTGCGGTCGTTTGGGTTAGTGGTTAGTAGCATTGCTCTGCGGTCGCGTTTATTGGAAAAATCCGGGTCTGAGTTTTCAGTTAAGACGGGAGGGGCGTGGCTCCCTTGGAGCTTAGGTAATTGGAAAAATGAACGGAGTCAGTCCTGGGGCTTCTGGGCTTTGGGAGTCAGAGAAAAGGAAAAGTTCTGAGGTTATTATTCTCAAACACCACCGTCCTAGAAAAGTTTACTCAGCACAACTTTTTTGGGGGGGTAATAGTTTATTTTTACATCATTTTGTGCCTTTTGCCATCTCAGTTGTAATCCCCATGGGCTTCCCACCACCAATTCACCCATGTTTCATCACCATAGTCCCGTGCAGTCCACCTCCCCCCATTTTTGATCCCATTCCCCACTCCACCCCAGTGAAATGTCTCATATAGTTGTTCATTATTATTCCCCTCCCCCTCCTTTATGCTCCTGCTATGAGTGAAATCACCTTGTATTTTTCTTTTTCTTTCTGGCTTATTTCACTAAGCATGACCCCTTCCAGCTCCATCCATGTCTCAGCACAACTTTTTAGGTGCCCAGGATCAGGAACTGTGCTCGAACCTAAGAATACAGAGACGCGTGTTAGGCCTACCTGCACCTCAAAGTTGAGTAGCCTCTGTGCCATCTTGGGCAGGTGGCTTCTTGCAGTGTGAGACACTACTAAGGCAGGACACTATGTATGCTATGCCTTGTTTGTCACAGCATGCCAGCTATGTCTGTGTGAGTCGCTGAAACTTAAACCAATACACAAGATTGATTTGTTTCATTTATTCCTTCAGACAGGATTTATTGAGCACAAACTATATGCAAGTCCCGTGTAATAGGAGCTGAGTTTACAACAGCTGCCTTGCCCTTCTAATGGAAATAAATCTAAGTAAAAACTCAACAAGTCACAATAATAAGTAATGCAGAATATCGTAAAAGACAAGTGCATAATGGTACTGATCTGTGAATCTGGGTAAACATATTGGAGGTGCATTTATCTCGAAACCTGATAAATGAATAAATATTAAGTAAGTAGATGTGAAGCACTGAGAAAAATTTGGTTGGGAAACTCTGAGGCAGTTGAAAATAAGGTTAGAAACAGGGCAGTGACCTGTGTTTGATTTGGGAGATCCTTTTGGCTAGTGTGGAGAGCAGATTGGAAGCTTAGAAGAGTGGATATGGGAAGCACCATTCCTAACAGGGCTGTAGATATGGTGGGTATAATATTAGTTGAATTGGTATAAATACAGTAATAATAATTAACACTTAGCTAAAGTCTGTGTCAAGTGCTTGTTAACTCTCACAGCAGTCCTGTAAGATAGGTAATGAGGAACCTGAAGCATAATAGAGAGTAAGTTTTCTAAAGTCACACAGCTAGAAATGACTGGTTTTCAAACATAGGATTCTGACTCACAATCCATCTCTTCACCACTGCATTATACGGGAGAGTAGGAAGGATCATCTTGTGGGTTGAATTGTATCCCACCCAAAAGATACATTGAAGTCCTGACCCTACATACTTGTGTGTGGGACCTTGTTGGGAAACAGGGTCTTTGCAGATGCAGTCAGTTAGCTTAAGATAAGTTACACTGAGTTAGGATGAACTGTAAATCTGACCTCAACTGAGTTGTCCATAGAAGGAGAGACAGAGAGAGGCTCAGGCCCAGTAAAGGGGGAGGAGGCTATGTGATAACAGAGGCAGAGGCTGGAGCAATGTAGTTACAAGTCAAAAAATGCCTAGGATTACCGGTAGCTACCTGAAGCTAGGAAGAGAGATGGACCATATTGTCCTGCAAAATCATCTTGATTTGGATTTCTGCTCTCCAGAGTTGTGAGAAAATAAATTTCTGCTGTGATAAACCACGCAAGCTGTGATGCTTTGTTATGATAGCCATAGGAAATTGTAAGTCAGAAGATACTTTAAAGGTAGAAGAGGCAGGGGCCTCCCTGGTGGTGCAAGGGGTTAAGTTACAGCACTATGAAGCAATCTGAAGCCACTGCAGAACCAGTTGGATCCCCCATCAGGAATGTGACCCACAGGGCAGCAGCAGACCTCTTTTGTCTCACCTGCTGCTCTTCTCAGCAGTGTCTTTCAGTAGATCCGCCTGTTTTGCTCCCCACTCTGTCTCTGGTGAATCCTCTCACTCCCTGCACCTCTGGCCTGCACCCTAGCTCTTATATGTATAAATAAATAAATCTTTTTAAAAAAAGGTTAAAGAGACAGAATTTACTATTTGGATGCTGGGTATAAGGAGGAGAGGAAAGAGTCAAAGATCTCTTGGTTTTCTGGCTTAGAGAAGTAACCTTTACTAAGAAGAGTGTACTGGAAGACAGTTGGGGCTGGGGTGGTGCGTGAGAAGGTGAAGAGATTATGGAACAAGCTTTAGACATGCTTAGTTTAGATCTATCTGTGAGTTATGTTAGTGGAGATGTGAAATAATCGATTGGACTCAAGTAGGCAGAACAGAAGCAAGATCCAGGGTGGATATTGGAATGCAGTTTTGTCAGCCACAGAGATGTGAAGAGATGAGACTTGTCTGGAATAGAATTGAGTACAAAGAGAATTGGTGACCAGAACAGTCCCAGGAATCTCTTCCAGTGTTTAATGTTTAGCTTGAGATGGAAGAGCTGATAGGAGAAAGTGAAGAGTGAGAGGACAGAGGTGGGAAAGTCTGGGTTCACAGGAGGCTAGGAGTGTTGGGTTCTGTGAGGACTCTTCTGTGAGCCATCTTGCAGATGGCTGGCTTTTCACTCTGTCCTTGTGTGGCAGATGGAAAGGAGAGAGGGAATCAAGATTTCTCTTTCCTTTTTTTGTAAGACCACAGTTCTAGCAGATTAGGACCCAGCCCTTGTATCTCGCTTAACCTTAATTGTTTACTAAGCCCCCATCTCCAGATAACTGTCTTTTTGGGCATTAGGGCGCTTCAAACCTGGTTGGGGGAATAGGAGAAAAGGGGGTGCACAATTCAATCAATAGCAAACAGCTAAAATATTACAAACTGTTATTTATGTATGTGTACAAGAGCCGGTATAGGCAGAGGTGTGTGGGTGGGGGTGGTGAGATGATTCACCAGAGACAGAGTGGGGAGCAGAGCAGGCAGACAAAAATACATTACTGCCGTGAGCAGTGGGGGTGAGACAGGAGAGGTCTGCTGGGTCACCTCAGTGGTCAAGGATCAAACTTGTGCTATAGTGGCTGCTGATAACTCCATAGTGCCAACCAGGGAGACCCCTTATTCGGGGTTTAAATGATTACTTCAGATGAATATAAAACTTAAAACTTCAGCTTAGGAAAGTACGCAGTGTGGACCTAAGTAACAGAGGGAGAATTCCTAAGGGGATGAATCTTCCACAGTATGCCAGGTTTGCATGACTGTATAGAGAAATGAGCAGTCTTCCACATCCTTGTCTGAGAGACATGGTATGAGAATGGCATTTTATAAAATATTGAGGAAACCGTGTGATGTAGAAGTTTTTCTTTAAATATATTCCTTTCCAGGCTCTGTGGTACAATGGATAGCACATTGGATTTCTAAATATACTCCTAAAAAGCATTTGTTAAATTTCACCAGGGATTAAATGGGGATTATATTAAACCAAGAGAAGTTTGTAAGTATATCAGGTTATTTACTTTAGTATCGATTTTAATTTATTAAAATTTCTAGTATCAGAATTAATTGTGTAGCTTGTTACTTTTTATGATAGCATTTAATTCACATTCAAATGTGGAGTGATATAGTAAAGCACATTCATTCTTACAGACTAGGTAACTGATCTTAGGCTGAGATTTGCCAAGGATCAGCCAGCACTCAAAATTGTCAATAAGTACTGTTTCTTCAAAACATTTCATGATGATCAACAACTGAACTTGGATGGGCTGCCATTCTGTGTGTGACTTTGAAGGCTGGGCATCAGGGGAATATAACTTGGTGTTCGCAATCAGAAAGTTTTGCTATTTAAATTCATTTCTCTAATTATAGCAACAACTCTTGGCTGGTCTTAACTATTTGTCCTCTGCTGGACCCTCTAGCTGTGGAAGCTACAAGAAAACCACAGAATTAAATCTTTCTCTTTAAACAAGCAAGGCCCTTAAAACTTTGGCCAGGGTCCTTAAAAAAACAACTGAGATTCTCTAGCAGTTTGAGAGAAAACTATTTATTTTAGTAAAATACAATCTCTGGCACCTGGTCTTCTACTTGTCACCTTGTATTTGTGGTATATCTAAGCGAATGGTTTGCTCTCTTTACCCAGAATTCCATTTTCTCTTTCATTCTAGTGTCATAAGAATAAAATTAATTGAGAACTTGGTCAGTTAATTAATTTTATTGTAGACTCAATATTGTAGTTTTGTCCTTTTTTAAAAAAAAAAAAAGGTTTATTTAGTTATGCATACATGAACTGGGTGGTAGGCTAGAGATGCAGAGAGTGAAAGAATTCACCAGGGACAAAGTAGGGACCAGACAGGCAGATTTACTGAAATAAGCTCCTGAAGGGAGCAGTGGGTGAGACAGGAGAAGTCTGCTGCCTGAGACAGGAGAGCCCCCTGGCCTGGGAGTGGTTGTGGCTAGCTTGATAGAGTTGAGACTTTAACCCTGCACCATCAGGGAGGCCATGTTAAATTAGTTTTAAACCATGACATTTTACAGTGTTGTTATAGCAAAAGAGCAGGCAAGCATTATTTAACATTTATTTCATCCAAATAAAAGTTCACTCAAAAAAGTGAGAAATTTTCCTAATACTTGGTTCTTTCATATATAAAATAAAGACATTTTCTTTTTCTTCAGGATTAAGGGTTATATCAGGAATTAATTAAGCCCTGTAGTCATATGAGATTTAAAAAGAAAAAAATAAGTAGTCATATGAGATACAGCAGGTGGACCTGAAATGAGGGCAAGAGAAGAGCACATTGTAGAAATGAGGACATGGGCATCTTTAGGAGGATGTGTGAGGCAGCAGAAAAAGGATTCCGGGTGCAGGTCAAGAAAAGTGACACAGAAAGTAAAAGACCCATTTACAGAGTGTAAGTGGGGTGGTGGGTGAAATTTTTCACCCCAGATTTCACAAAGGAAAAGGAATGATCAAGAGGGAAAAAAGGTGCCCTACTGGCAGTAGAGCATGCTTTGAAGGCCTAGCCCAGCTGTGACATCTATGTTAAATTTCCCCAAGTGATGTGAATTTCAGCTATGTTGTTTTCATACGGATGTTGGGTTTTTAAAATTTAATTAATCAACTTGACACTATGCTTTGGTTTTCGGTTCTGACCTGAAAATTTTTTGTTACTTGGGGAGGGGTCACTAATCAGGGCACTGTCGTCATCTTCGCCTAATGGAAGATGATTTGACCAAATTTTTTTTTTTTTTTTAAAGATTATTTATTTGTGCACACAGAACTGGGGTTCAGGCCAGAGGCTCAGGGGTGATGAGAGGCTTCACCAGAGACAGAGTGGGGAACAGAACAGGCAGATCTACGAAGTACACTGCTGAGGGGAGCAGCGGGCAGGTCAGGACAGGTCTGCCACACCATGTGGTCACCTCCTGGAATCGAACTCATGCGGAAGTGGCTTTAGATTCTCAGTGCTGTGCTTTTAACCTGCTGCACCACCAGGGAGGGTCTTGACCGAGTTTTTAAAAAATAAAATAAAAGTGGAAATGAAATTTGTTCATGCTGTCAAAAGTAAAAAAAAATTATCTTAAGATACAGCTCAGTATTATTTTAAGTTATATGCCTTTCTTTTATATATTCAACAAAAAGCTAGTATAGCTTTTAGAATATGACTAATGAAGGAACAAGACAAGCACATAATAAATTTTAACACATCTAATCATCTTTCTATTATGCAGTTGGCTGGGGAACAGACCAGGGAATTGGCGGATTTGGAGAGGAGCCAGGAATTAAGTCTCAGCTAATGAACCTTATTCGATCTGTAAGAACCGTGATGAGAGGTAAGAAGAAAAACTAGTGTAACTAAGTTTTAATTTTGTGGTTTAATTTAAAGAGAAATCTCTGAGTATGAATACTATCACACTGGTTTTTGTAGTGAGAATTTTTTTCTTTAACATAACTTTATTCCTTAAAAATGTTGGTTTCTTTTTCATTTGCCTCTTATTTCTGTCTAAGCCAGTTGATGCAGATGAAGGGCTCAGTGTATGACCATATGTTACCTCTCAGAGCTGAAAGACAATGAACTTACCTCTTAGAAACGTGCTTTTTCAGTAGTCTCTATAGTCTTTGAAGCCTTTCAAGAGAAAAATAAAGGTTCCCTATCTACCATTTGATCGGAAAATATTTTAAACAAACTATTTAAACCGCTATAGTTAGGCTGTGTGTACACATACTTGGACTTGTGTACAGGCTGTGTGTCTGTCTCCCTCTTTTTGGTGGCTGCTTTAATCATGGCTTTGAGTAAAATGGCATGTAGCTTCATTCTTAATTTAGTGATAAAACTACTTTGGCACTTTGGAATTTTCTCTGCACTATATTTTCCAATGCCATGTGGTATCAACCATCACGTGGGTCTGTTTCTGCCTGGAGGCCAGTGTGTGTGTGTTCTCAAAGCTGCACCAGCCCTATCCTCTGAAATTTTACACTGACCTAAATGTTCTATTGTGACCCTGGTCCCCAGTACACAAGCCCTCTTTAAAATAAGTTATGAATTTTCTGATCTAGTGCAGCACAATGAGCATTCACTCATTTAACTACTTGCAAATAATTATGATGGCAGGTTTTTAAATACTCCCTTCCTTCCTTCCCAGATGTTAGTAACTGTTCCTTCTGATATTTTCTTTTAGTAACCAACTGTTGTATTTTTTCCTTTGCAGTGCCATTGATAATCGTAAACTCAGTTGCAATTGTATTACTTTTATTATTTGGGTGAAGACTAGTAGGGGAAATGGAGACTCAGAGGAAGAGACGCCAACAGAGGTATCACTTCCATCATCATTGGATCTACACATCTTAACTGTCATCCTTGCACTTGAAAAAAATGGAAAACTGACAATAAAACAAGAATCCCTATTTATCTGATTTTTAAATGTTGCAATTAAAATATCATTATAAAAAGATCAGATCATCAGAGGTATTAACTATCTAAGATCAGAATACATTTGATTGCTGACTATTAATAAAAGTTCATGCTATGGTGGAGATTGTTAAAGGGTATAGAATTGTTACTTCTGTGTTTTTTAGAGATTTTTCTCTCAATTCTCAGGGATGAATTTTCTTTCAAAGTTTTGGAGTTTCTTGTGACTATGATATGATGAAAAGAGTGATTATCCTTCTAGATAAAATTTAAAGGTTCCTAAAAAGTAATTACAGCATATGAAATGATAAATAGGTAATTTGGATAATTTTATTTTGAATTTTTTTGGTTAAATATTTTGTCAATGTGTTGTCTTGGCTTGAAAAATTCAAATTTCTAGTAAATAACTACTCTAATTTCAGAGAGAAATTTATTGTTATAAGCTAGATAGTCACATAATAGTGATTGTGATTTTGTTTTAAGTTCTTTTCATGCATTTGTTATTAATGAATTGTCCTGATGAGGCCAGACCCTACATATTTCCGTTGATAGAAAAATCTGTCTAAAAGTCTATGCCCTTTTATAGTGATGACTTACTTTTTAAAATCAGCATAAATATTATTCTGCAAGATTCCTAAATAATCACAATGAAACTGTGTGACTTAGGAAACTATTGTAAAGCAGGTACCTCTCCATATTACCACATTTCCATTTCTTGGAGGCATTAAGACATTAAAGGGTGTGATTTCTTTTATCCTTCACTCCATCACTAAAGTATACATGCTGAACAAGGTTTTTTTGTGGTTTTTTTTGGTCTTAGACCATCCCATATATATTTTTTCCATAATACTCTTTTTATGCAGGAAGATTATATGTAAATGTTTTTTTCTGGAAATTGGCAGTTTTAATATTTTATGGGAGGGGAGTTGACATCTTTGTTTATAGAACATTTGTAAATAAAATAAATTTAAGTCAAGTTCTTGTTTTTGTACCTGAGAATATACCTGCCATTGTTAACTGAATCTCATTTGTATGTGAACATCTTACATATTTTTTTGTGGTTAAGTCACTGAACACAGAGATAAAGAAAGTAAGCACTCTATTTTTTCCAAGGAATTAACAATTGTTGACATCAAGAAGACTCATGAACAACTTTTATTCTATGACATAAGTTACTTCTAAAACTTAGGAGCCTTACCTGAATTAGAAGTGGATCATTTCTGGGCCACTGGCTTGCAGCTTAACCAAAGAAATATACCAGGAATCTTCTTATTTGATTGCCTGGCTAATATGAGTAATATACTTCACACTTCTTTTTGGCTTTACAGAGAGCTGATGCATGAGTCCAGGTTTAAGCTACTGAACAAATTCAAAAGAAACAATTAATTGAGGGTATTTCTCCACAATTTCAAACAGAAAGCACAGAAAGTTCTTGGTTAGGTGCCATTTTCATGTAAGGAAATGTGAACACAGTGCTGATATAGTGTCTGCGTAACTTTCACCCACCCCTAGAAAGCAGTCATGGAGGTTCAGCGTATTCATAACAAATGGTTTTAAGAAAAATGAAGTATTGAACTTAAAAATATTTTCTGTCAGGCCTCTGTCAGGTGGTGCAGGGGTTAAAGACAGTTATTGCCAAGCCATTGCATCACAAGTTGATTTGGACCCCTGGCCATCCAGGAAGCCAACCCACATGGCCCAGCAGACCTCTCCTGTCTCACCCGCTTCTCTCAGCAGTGTATTTCAATAGATCTACCTGTTCTGCTCCCAGCTCTGTCTCAGAATCCTTTCACCTTCCCCATAGCTCTGGACTACACCTCATGTATGCATTAATAAGTAAGTCTTTTTAAAAAATACTTCCTCCCTAAAGACTATTTACACAATTCTAGCTCTGCTGCCTGAAGGGAAGTCTGTAGGCTTCACAGGTTAGCCCCATTTTCCCCCGAGCAGTTGTGGCCATCAGTAATAACCATAGTGAACACAAATTTAATGCATCTTGGCCTGTCCCTATCAACCCCCCTAGCCACTCTCAGGATTAATAATTTATATTAGGATTAATAATTTGTAGTCCTTACTCTGTATCCTCATTTGTTGTGAAGGCTCTTCATCCCATCTATAGTTGTTATCCAAACCCATACCTTACTATTTAATCCAGTGGTTTTCAAGCTTTTTTTAACAGCAAAATCAGATTTTCAAAGGAATAAACAACTGTAATGCACCAATATCTAAAATGGTTGGAACAGGCCCATTCATTCTTTGATTTTACCTGAAGTAGGGATAGGTCCCACTGTTCATTCTTGATCCCACTTTTGTCAAAAATTCTAAAGTATTTCCACAAAACCCTAAATTTTAAAAACATGTATAAACTATCGTTTGTAAAAATCCCTGCTTTAGATAGAATAAGCAGTGTGATACATGTTCTAGTTATGTGTAATCACATGTATACGTGTACTTACTATTTGAGAGAAAGCAATTTCAGTAAAGAGTATTCTGGAGGCAGGCTAGTGCTGATAGGCCAAGCAAAATCTTTAATCATGTGACTTAGAAAATTTCCTAAGATACTTAGTTAGCTGCCTTATCTAGAAAATTGGTCAATAACTTTCAGAACACAAGTCTGTTCTAAATGATTATGTATATAATCTTCTAGGTCAGTAGCTTTTGATTCTAGATTCACCTCATTCAAAGACCTGTTCAGAAATAAAATGTTTTTGGTGATAAAAATCACCAAAAAGAGTTTTAAAGTTACCAATCATAAAACATTGACATTAAAATGAAAATCTTTTTTGCTAAAATTGTCTTTGACCTGAATGGTCATTAGATGTCAGTGCTGTAAAAACACTGAGCCAGCACCTGGAACACACAGAGAACAATATACAAACATGTATTTGCTCAGCTGTTTTTCCATTCTGATCCAGCTTTCTTGACATCTCTGTTCCCTTTAATTTTTTCCCCCTAAAGATTTATTTATTTATGCATACAGAACTGGGGTACAAGCCAGATGTGCAAGGGCACATGTGGATCACCTCCTGGGCCTGGGATTTAACTCTCGACTGAAGCGGCTGTTGCCAGCTTTTCAGAGCTGCACTCCAACCTGCTGCACCACCAGGGAGCACACTCCCCCTTGGGTTTTTACCACACCCTTTTTCCTAAATTCAGCCCCTTCCTTTTAGGGATTCATCCTTTCCTTAGTCATTTTGCACTTTGGAAAGCAGAACCATGAGTCTTCTGATGAGAAGGAAGTCTTTATGTAAGAGTGGTCCTTAGGTAAAGGGGAGGTTCAAGGTTCCTTGCACACCCTAAGGACAATCCTGTTACAGTCTCATATCAATACTCATTATCACAATGAATGATACCATCCATTATACAACCTAGTTGCCCAAGTTTGGTACCTAGAAGTTACCTTGATGCTTTTCTCTCCCTTGTGTAATCAATGTCTGTTTTTACTTCCTAAAGATCTCTTAGATTTGTCTGCTTTGTTTCCAGACATTCTTGTTTAAGCATCTCTCTTATATCCCTTTAATAGGTTCTTAGCTGGTCTCACATTTTGACACCTCTCTCCTCCTATTTATATTTCAGCCAGAGCAGCACTTAGAAAAATGTATGCCTTAACATTACCTACTTTTAAAACTTCCAGTGATTTTTTTTTAAAGATTTATTTACTTATTCATACAGAACTGGGGTACAGGCCAGAGATGTGGAGGGTGAGAGGATTCACCAGAGAGAGAGTGGGGAACAGGCAGATGAACGAAGTACACTGCTGAGGGGAGCAGTGGGCGGGTCAGGAGAGGTGTGCCACACCATGTGGAGCTCCCCTTGGGCAGGCGGGGATCGAACTCATGCTGAAGTGGCTTTAGCTTCTTAGTGCAGTGCTTTAACTCGCTGCGCCACCAGGGAGGGCCCTAAAACTTTCAGTGATATTTTAACGTGATTAAAGACTGCTTCTAGTTGAAAGGTAGAGTAGGAACAGATTCCTTCCCTTTCAACCAACTAGACCTTCACACCCCTCACACACAAAAATAAACACAACTGACCCAAGTAACTTCCAGACCTAGTCAGGAAGAAAAGTGGCCGTCACTAGTCCAGAGAATAGGATTATAACATGACATGGTGACCATGACAGTGGGCAGAGGGAATACTGGATGGTGCTCTGGAAGGAGTCTCCAGTCAAGGAAGGAACAGCACATTTGTCGTGGGGTTCTATATATGTAAAATTTATATCCTGTTAGGCTCTACAAAGTTTTTCATGTGGTAGTTTTCACAGAGTGCCCAGAATGATCATTTTTGCACTTGTTTATTTGGATCAAAGGAAGAGCACGGACTCCTAACAAGTGTGAGAGGAAGTGGCGTGGGAGGTCGTACTCCTATGTCAAGATATGCCCCAAGGGAAGATAAGCAGTGACTTATTTCTATGACAACTTAAGATTTTGGAATAGTGAATGCCAATCGTGGGGTCACTGCCAGAGGTAGTGGGTAACAGAAACAGCAGTAAGTGCAAGGTACTAAATTCAAGTAGCAAACCAGGAAACGACTTCAGAGGTTGGATGTTTCAAAGATTATAGCAAGAGGATTTGTAATTTACCCCTGGAGAATGAGCAAGAAAGAGGTGCAATGAGAGGGGGCGGACGCAAAGAAAGTGAACAATGGTGCTATGGAATAGGACATAGTCACGGAGAAAGGAAGCTTTCGTTTTTCCTCTTGCATCTAGTCCAGCCGGGTGCGCCTTTGAAAGAGCGAACTCAAGAATAACTTTACTTTCTCCTCTATCCTAGTGAAAGCGCAGGACTAGACCCAGTAATACTCAATCAGTAGCGAACCCCGCGAGGATGCGGCAGAAATCGACGGAAAGGGGGCGGAACTTCCGGTGCTGCCCGACTCAGCTTCCGGCGCATCGGGGAAACGCCCCTCTTGCTCTGGGCCCGCTGCAAGGACGTAGAGGAAGGTGCGGCTGTGTAGACTTTCCTGTGAGCGGGGCCTTAGCTGAGGACGGCGTACGCAGCGGGGTGAGGAGCCGCCCTGGGACAGCCGGTCGCCTGCCCACTTGAAGGCTGCACTTCTTTGTGAGCGGGTTCGGGGACCAGCAGGTTGCTTGCCTTGGGCACCCCTACCAACCCGCACGCTTGCCCTGGCGAAACTGCCCCGCCCCTCGGGCGCGGCGCTGCCACGCATGCGCAGAGCGGCGCGCGGCGTTTCCGACGGGCTCAGGTTAGCGGAGCCGTTCGCGGACGCGTTGCGGCTCTGAGGTGTTGGTCATTCCACGGAACTTGGGCTGTATTCGAACCTGATCTCCCTTCCAGACAGTCTGGCCTTTGCCAGGCTGTGGAACTTGGGCTGAGCCCCCGCAGCCCATCCTGGGGGTCGCGGGATTTGCTCTTGAGTTAGTGCTGAAGGATTCTCGGACACCCCCAGTTACTGAAAACGGGTTTCGAGAGCTTAGGTAATGCAGAAGTCTTTATTACGCGTTAAATGGCACATGCAAAGCTCAGCACAGCCGCTTTCCTCACAGATCTCGAGTTGGGACCGGTGATGAGTATAATAATAAGGGGAGCTCGCGGGGG
The DNA here is from genome assembly GCF_000260355.1 of Condylura cristata. Taxonomy (NCBI): domain Eukaryota; kingdom Metazoa; phylum Chordata; class Mammalia; order Eulipotyphla; family Talpidae; genus Condylura; species Condylura cristata. The sequence continues at coordinate 29,909,155 of NW_004567117.1, read as the reverse complement.
CTTCGTGGCCCAGCCCTGGCTGAAAGTAAGTTCGAGTCTGGAGGAGTCAGAAGTGAGACTTCAGGAAGGCTGGCACAATGCAGGGAGCAAGAGTGGTTTCAGGTAGAATTGAGCGCCGAGGGAGGTAAAGTATAGGACTTCACGCCCTACTTTGGACGACTGCCGCCCACGGAACTTGGCTGCAGGAATGGAAAGATGAGTTGAAGTGGTAAACCACGGCCCGGTGCACTAATGCCCATTGTGGAGATTCATCCTGAGGGTGCTGGGAAGCCTTGGCAAAGTTTTAAGTGAGGAGTAACTGAATAATGAAAGCATTTATTGAATATATACGGTGGCTCCGGACTTTTCCACTAGAAGATTATTAGTACAAAAAGATCATTTGTACACCCCCAGGGAGGTCTAATAAACATTCTGAGCAGCCCCGAGCTCCCAGGAGAACCCTTTAATTGAAATTTCTTCATCGTAAATATTTATGCAGTGTTGAGTAATATGCTACGATATAGCCTTCCTTTTGATGTAATTGTTTTTTTTAATATTTATTTGTGCATACAGAACTGGGGTACAGGCCAGAGGCTCAGGGGCGGTGAGAGGCTTCACCAGAGACAGAGTGGGGAACAGAACAGGCAGATCGATGAAGCACACTGCTGAGGGGAGCAGCGGGCGGGTCAGGAGAGGTCTGCCGCGCCATGTGGGTCACCTCCGGGGCAGGCGGGGATCGAACTCATGCGGAAGTGGCTTTAGCTTCTCAGTGCAGTGCTTTAACCCACTGTGCCACCAGGGAGGGCCCTTGATGTAAAATTTTATATCATCAAGTTGTACTAATATTGCATCACTTTGTATCCCTATCGTGTAACTTCCCTCATTTACACACACACAACACAACCCAGCCGTTCTGCCCACAGAACACCTTCAGAGTTGACATTTTTTTTAATTGGCTGCTAGCTGTCTCCCAGGCTTGGAGAGAAGCAATTTTAGGTTCCTCAATCTAAAAAAGAGAATGTTTGTCTTCAATTTTTGTAGCCTTCTTTTGTAATGTGTGCTTTAAGTGTAAAAATCCTTTAACTTCTACACATCCAAATTATATTCTTAGGTAGATAATTGGTAGTGATATTGTTGAAATCCCCTATTTCAAGGTCACAATAATGATCAGATATATAACAACATGTGAGGATTGGTACAATAGAGGATTTTGCAATTGAATCATAATTAACCAGAATCCTTAGAATCAATTTTGTGCCTCTTTTTTCTCCCAGCAGACGCAGTATAAAAGACAAATGGAACCAGAGCATTATTTAAAATATCAAACGGTTTAGGGATGGAGGTTGTTAATACTGAGTGTGTGATAATGTTCTGGACTAATTTAGTTTTTTAATAACTATATTAAATGTATGAGAAATACCTAAATTTTAACAAGACTGATTTTTGTGGAAAAAAAAAAGTCTTCTACAAGAGTATGAAGACCGTATATGTAAATTTTTAGTGTTTATAAAGTAAACACACATATACTTACCATCTAAGTTCAGAAGACCTCAGAGACCCTAGTGCTCATCTGGTTTCAACTGCTCTGATTCTTGTGCGGGCCCTCCCTGGCTGCTTTCTGCAGTTTTATCACCTCTGTGTGCATCCCTGTTTCTGAACCTGTGCTATGCAGCCATACTGTATGTAATCTTGTCTCCCTTGCTTCTTTCACTTTTAGATTTCTGAGAGTTGTTTGGGCTGATGTGTGTAACTGTAGTTCATTCAGTTCCACTACCTTCTGTGTTGTGTATGAATATGTCTGCTGTTAATGAACATTTGGATTCTTTCCCATTTCTGACTTACAAACAGTGCTGCTATGGACATTTTTGTTTCTGGTGGTACTGCATGAGAGAAATCTCTTAACGATGCTATACTGGAATGGAATTGCTGGGTCACAGTGTATGGTGATTCCAGACTAGCTTCCAAAATGATTGTACTGGTTTATTCTCTCACTAGTAGTAGTTGGAAGTTTACTGAAAGCCTGTGATATTTTTAGTTTTGAAATATTTCCCATTTTGTTGGTTGTGTTGGTCTCATTTTGTATATTTGTATTTCCAATGTTGAGATTCGATGCCATTTTCTATGGGTTCTATGCCATTTTCTTTGGGTTGTAGGTGTTTTTCTTAATATATATAATTTTATTTCCTGAATTCTAGCCCTTCCTCCATGTGCATTATGAATTTGTCTTTATTCTGTATAGTTTTATTCTCTTTCCAAAATTTTTACATATACTTGAATTTGTCTTCCCTTTATAGTTTGTAATTTTTATATCTTCACTAAACTGAAATACTATTTCTGCAGTATTTCAAATTTCTATACATAATAGGGGCTTCTCTTGTTCTGTTTATTAATTTGTCTCCATGCGCTAGTACTATAGTATCTTCAAATTATAAGACCTTATTAAACAAGTCTATAAATTAGGCAAAATAAGTCCCCCTCTTTCTTTTTCTTTTTCAATCTCAGCTAAAGTATCTTGCTTATCCTTTGCCATTTGCACAGGTGTATAGCTTAGAATCAACATGGAAATGAGTGATTGTTTCAAATGAATTACTAAATAATCATTTAGTAATTGCTACTCCTACCTTATTAGCTATTTTAAATTCGTGACTTTTTGATACAATGGTGTCATCTATAAATAATGATAGTTTTGTTTTCCATTCCAGTCTTTATACCTTGCTTTTCTTGCCTTACTATACTAGCTGGGGTATCATTTGCAGTATTAAGTAGAAGTGGTGTGTGAGATAAAACAACCCAAAGTCTCAGGTTTTAAGTTGGGAGGATCTGTCTCTTCAGGGGAACCCTGAGTTTTGTCTTTTGTTACCTGGAGGGGCCAACTCAAGGTCACCTAGCATAACAGATGCTCTTGGGGCCAAACAGGCTACAGTCTTCTGCTTAACTTCCCAGAGTCTTGCTTTTACCCAGATCTCTATTGGTACTAGTCTGTATAGTATTAGGGTGATGGGTTCTTAATCCTGCATTTGTCAAAATTTGTGGAATTATAGCGCGAAGAATGGACCTCAGTGTGTTCAAACAAAGAAAGAGATGAGCCAGGATTTGGGAGATCCTGGAATGGAAGGCAGACTGTGTGACGAATGAATCTAATGGTATTGGGAATGTCTGACATAACCACACAACCACATGACGGCTATGGAAAATGGGGAAAGGCTAGCCTAAGTAGCTTTGGAAAAATGATGCTTTGATTCAAAACATCTAAGGATAGATATCCTCTAAGAAGATGGGCAAAATGAGCTGCACATGAACACTGTACTCTACTGAGTAATGTGTTTCTTGTGAAAATAAGAATTAACAGCCCTGAAAGTACCTTCTTATGTGCCAGATATGAACAAGTAAGTAGATGGCATGAGCCAGGTTTCTGACTTATCTAAAAGGAAAGTTAAAAATAAAGAAAGCTGGGCCCTCCCTGGTGGCGCAGGGAGTTAAAGCATTGCACTAAGAAGCTTAAACCACTTCCACATGAGTTCGATCCCCGTGTGCCCGGGAGGAGATCCACATGGTGCGGCAGATCTCTCCTGACCCGCCTTCTGCTCCCCTCAGCAGTATACTTCATCAATCTGTCTGTTCTGCTCTCCACTCTGTCTCTGGTGAAGCCTCTCACTACTCCTGCACCTCTGGCCTGTATCCCAGTTCTGTGTGCATAAATAAATAAATCTTTAAAAAAAAAAAGCGCTACATGAACACTATAGTTATTGTATTTGAATTGGGGCTATCACCATGTGTGATTATAGTTACATAGAATCACACACAGATGGATAGATGCAGACGTAATGATGGATTTGTGTGTATACACACATTAGGACACACCCTTGCATTGCCTAGTTCTTTCTGCTGATAGGACCTAGAAACAGGGACATCCCAGTAGGGGCAAATACTTCCAGTATCCGGGTCTTGGTTTCTGAGTACTATTCTCTATAAAAGGAAGCAAGACTCCTCTGAGAAATGGCTGATTCTAGGGCTGGGGAAGGGAAAGTACAGATGAGCCAGGAGCATCTTTGTAGTTGTTCAAAAGAGAAGACAAGGAAATGCTCACAAAACAAAAGGATGGAGGCACTGAAGCCAGCCTGAAAGATCTCTCAGTTAAGAAATCTGAAAATAAATAGTACTCTTTTTAGTAACTTCTCTTTTTCCTCCTGCAATTTTAATTTTAAAACTGACTAAGCATTGTAAAAGTTTATAAATCAAATTTGGATTTTTTAAAAAAACTTTTCTAGTCAAAGCAGCATAACATTAAATAGTGTCTTTCTGGCAGTGAATGATATTTTCAAAGACTTACCAGTTTTTAATTATCCATTGTTTCCTAAACTGTATTTTTAATTTCATTTGCTCTCTCCTAGGGAATGAAGGATGGCAGCACGCCGTGCATTAAAAGCTGTTTTGGTAGATCTCAATGGCACACTTCACATTGAAGATGCAGCTGTGCCAGGCGCACAGGAAGCTCTTAAAAGGCAAGCTATCCTCCAGGTTCAGCTGACAAATATGTTTATAAGTGCCATTTTACCAAGGCAGATCATTAGCTAAATGGATGACCTTAAGATGGCACTTCACCAGCTTACCATATATAAATATATATATATATATATATATACAGGAACTGCCTTGGGTTTAGCTGGAAGATGTATGTGTTGTAATATCCTCCAAACATTGTTCTCCAAGCCTTTATTAGGTTTGGCCTTTTGATCTAGTCTTGTGTGTGTGTGTGTGTGTGTGTGTGTGTGTTTCTAAGTCAGTATTGTAAACTTGGGAATGAAAACTCAAGATTCTAAAGTGTAGAATAAATAGTGCTGGAAAAAATTACAAATAAATACTGAAATCAGGAAATGTTACATACACAAAGGCATAGTCCTGCCAGCTTCCCCTTCATTTAAGATCTAGCATGGAGTGTGCAGCTGCTCAAATATAATATGGTTATATGGTTATTTCAGTATTGGTTATTTATATAGGATAATAGTTATCAAAGAATCACTTTCTTTTGAGAGATAAACCACCAAATTTATGTGTTCTTCAAAAAGGTTACCATAGGCTATGATGAGGTAATCATAAATATAATATAAATCATACAAATTTACTTAATATTCTGGTTGAGTACTTAAAAAAATCTCTTTTCTACTTTATCTGCTTGCTTGTTTTAAGTAGTGGTTAGTGATTTTGTGCCTTGTATCCTTTTGGAGTAGGCATAAAAAAAGATAAGGTATTATAAATTTTACATTATCACTGAATTAAAATTGATTTTATTTAAATTTTTAAAGATTTATTTTTATCTATGCATGCATACAAGAACTGGGGTACAGCCAGAGTCTAAGGGGTGAGAGGACTCACCAGAGACAGACTGGGGAGCAGAACAGGCAGATCTATCGAAATACACTGCTGAGGGGAGCCAGTGGGTCAAGACAGGAGAGGTCTGCTGCGCCATGTGGGTCAGCTCCCTGACTGGGGATAGAACTCGTGCCCCAGTGGCTGGTGATAGCTTGATAGTGCTAAGACTTTAGCCCTTGTGCCATCAGGGAGGCCCCAAGAACTGTTTTTAGATGTTAGATGAAAACACTGTAGGACCAAGAAAGTAATTTTTCACTTTTGAAGAGGTATATTGTCATAATTCTTTCCATAAGATCTGATTGCTAGTTTAGATTTTAGAAGCAACCTTGGAATCAAAATGGCACTATAGATAAATAGTTCTGGAAGAACACATTTCCATTTGAAAAAATGTAATGTTTCTTTGAGTTGTCCAGATAGTTTCTGTTTACAAACTTAGTAACACATAAAGGCTTGGTCAGTGTCCAGTTGGCTGAGAAAAAGGAAAAACAGTTTCCCAAGTTAGCCTCTGATTCTTAATATAGGAACCCAGACCCTGAACCAGAACATAGATGAGAGTTCTTGGTTCAGCTCTGCTTCTACACAACTGTGTAAAGCTAAAGAGCCACTTAGCTGCTTTAGCCTGTTTAAGAACAGACAATTGCATTAATAGTTAATCTCTATGATTATTTTCACCTCTACATATTCTTTGTGTGTGTGTGTATGTGTGTACACATACATATATATACACACACATACATATATATACACACACACATACATACATGTGTGTGTGTGATTACTAAATTTTGAGAGTTTTTTTCCCACTTCTTACTAAAACACTGCAGTAAAATACAGTTAAAGTAGAAAGAGCCCTCAAAAAGGTAGATAAAGCTTTTACAATGTGACTTTTTTTTTTTTAAGATTTATTTATTTATGCTTACAGAACTAGAGTATAGGCAAGAGGTGTGGTGGGTGAGAGGATTCACCAGAGACAGAGTGGGGAGCAGAACAGGCAGATAGGTGAAGTACACTGCTGAGGGGAGCAGCAAGCGGGTCAAAAGAGGTCAGCCACGCCATGTGGGTCAGCCTCCTGGCCACGGGCTGAACTTTTGCTGCAGTGGCTTTGGAGATTTTCATAATGAGATGCTTTAACCAATTGTGCCACCAGGGAGAGCCCCTACAATGTGACTTTTTAACCTTTGGAGATGAAGCAGCTCACAGAGTATGGGCTAAGTTGTAGGCAGTTCTGGGTAAATTATAAAAAACTTATTGGCAGTAAAAACATTTATTCAGTGACTGAGCCTTCATTTTCTAACCTTTTGCAAGAGCTGCCAGTCTAGGAGGTTTTATGGGGCTGAATCGTAAAAGCTACCTATTAACATCTGAATTTTACTTTTTCAGATTACGTGGTGCTTCTTTAATGGTTAGGTTTGTTACCAATACAACCAAAGAGAGCAAGCAGGATCTGTTGGAAAGGTTGAAAAAGTTGGAGTTTGATATCTCTGAAGATGAAATATTCACTTCTTTGACCGCAGCCAGAAACTTAGTAGAGCAGAAACAAGTCCGGCCCATGCTGCTAGTTGATGATCGGGCACTGCCTGACTTCAAAGGTAGAGGACATTTGGAAGCTTTTGAAATTTGTTCTGCTTGCCATTATTAAAACTGATTGCTTTGAAGTATATACTCAGAATATTTTCTCCTGTTTGTAATGAACTAGTCAGCAGACAGTTTGAATCTAAACTGGTGTTTCTCAGATTTTTTTTTGACTGCACCTAACAATAACTGAAATACATTCCATGGTAACCCTGTACATGTCTATCTGTGTGGTATATGTTAAGCAGTATTTTCCTGTATGAGAAGTACCGTAGTGTCTATTTGATCTACTTTTTTGATTTTAATGCTATTTGGAACCATTCAAATTAAATTTCTTGATCTTCTGAAGAATCATGACCTGTAGTTTGAAAACAATAGGTCCAGTCTATAGTAGTTCTCCCCTGCCTTCATCTTTGGTTTTGCTTTCCCACAGTCAACCACAGTCTGAAAATACTATGTACAATAAAATGTGTTGAGAGAGACCATATTCACAAAGCTTTCATTATATCACATAGCTATAGTTTTACTTTAGTGTTAATTATTGTTAATTTCTTACTATGCTTAATTTTCTACTTTATCATAGGTATGTATATACAGGGAAAAAATGTTGTGTATGCATAGGGTTTAGTACAGTCCACCATTTCAGGCATCCACTGAGGGTCTTGAAACTTCCCCTACAGATAATTGGGGACTGTTGGTTTTGAGAATTATAATTAATCTAAGAGTCAGCATGTTAATTTGATGAAATGATAAAAGGTTTCCTTTTTCAAAATGCAGTTCTATTCTGTATCATGTGGAGTTTTTGAATGACTTTGAATTATTTTCAATCAAGAGAAAATAAAGCTGTTTTCTCTTTGGAAAAATTAAGAGACTCTGGAAAATTATCCTAGTTTTATGAAGCTTTGCCATGTTGCTTCTTTTTGTAGATGATACTCAGAGTGAAATAATACAATGTAGAAAAATGGGCAATACAACATTATAAACCAAATATGATCTTAAAAAATGATAAGAAATTCCACATAGCTATATATCTGTATCCATGAGCAGAATCTTAAATTTTACACTGTAAGGAAATATACCAATAAGAATAATCATTTGTAAGGAATAAGCTAATTTTGACTGAATTAAACAGAAAATAAATTTATTAAAAGGATATGACTGCTGATGGGAATATAAAATGGCACAAGTTCTCTAGAGGGGAATTTGGCAATTGCTTGCAAAATTGCATATGAAGCAGTATTGCCATTGGCAGGAATTCCATTTCCATGTATGGTTACAAAAAAATACAGTGACATATAAACAAAGTTGTTTATCACAACCTTATTTGTAATAACAAAAGGTTGGAAGTATCCTGAATATATATTTGAATTACTAATTAAACTATTATGTCCACAAATTGGAATGCTTTGTAGATGGAAAATAAGCAGTGATAAAGAAGTTTATCTCCTGATAAGATGTGATCTACTTAAGCTATATTAAGAGGAAAAAATAAGGTATCGAAAACCTTACCCATTTTGCATGTAAGAAAATGGGCAGGAAGTAGATAATATACATCTATTTCCTTTATTTGTAAAAAGAAGCTAAAGAAAGATGAAAAACTAATAAATGATTATCTAAAAGATGGGAGAGTAGAGGAAAGTTCAGAAAGGGTATTTCTCTAAATGTGCTTTGTTAAGTTTTGACTTTGGAAACATACATGTTTTAAATGTTTAAAAGACAATGAAAATAAACAGTTCTTAGAAAACAAACTGAAAACATTAACTACATCAAATTGGTGACATAATCACTCAGAGAAAAGAATTACAGTATTTTGTTTGTTCATTCATGGTGGAATAAAGCTAAGTACAAATGGATGCCAAAAAAAAGCATAAACTGCTTTCGGTAATGTTAGTGTTATTAGTAACATTAATACTGTTATTTTTGTATTGTAGATATATAATAGGATAAAACAAAGTAGTATATGCTAGGATTGTTAGGATCAGAATTTAAAATGTTAATGAAAAGAGAGATAAGTATAAAAATCCAGTTAACTCAAAGCCATGTGTATTAATTTCATATTGAAAATCTCTTCATGAACTGTCTTGTTCCCTTAAAAAGCATGTATTATCTAAAGTTTTCTGTTGAAAAGGCCAGTTAATGACAAGGCAAGCTGATGCAGTTCATATAGCCTCATACTTCCATATACGCACTTGCTTCTCTCACCTTCCACAAGGGCTCCAATGCCAGTGCCCTGTCAATGTCCCTCCTTGTCCCCTCCTCGCCCCCTCCCCCACTGTCCACTCCAGTGACCACAGTGGTATTCAAAACCTGGGCAGCCAGAAATACTCCAAATGCATTCTATAACTACTGTGTTTATGTTTCTGAGTTAGCTGAAATTCTACAGAACAACATTTTTAATCAGATTTTTTTCTTTTGATTTTATTTGATGAAGGTTAAGATTGTATTAGCAGTGATCTGGTTGGGGTATATAAGCAGAGACCCTGATTGAAAGTATTCTTTGTCAATTTTCATGAAAATATCCAACATAGATGGATCTTTGAAAAGAATGGAAATATCTTTGCTAATAATTAAATACTTGCTAGTGGTCAATGGAGAAAATAAAAGGAACTTGAAAAACTCCAACTTTTACTATAGCCAACCATTTTATTTTCTTTCTTTAACAAATTTTATTACTCAATATTGATGGCTGCTGGTGAGGAGTAAATTGGAAGTCTTGATCTGTTTTTCGTGTTCTCAAGTTTTGGTGGAATTGGTAATGAAAATGCTAAGAGACAAATGGGAATTGATAGATAATCCACAGGACTTGTGGGCAGAATTAGTAACTGTGGTGGTAGGTGTATTTGGTTGGTTGTCAGTTACAAAGGTCATTAAAGTCTGCTTCAATTGTGACATTTGTGGAATAAAAAGTAGACTAGGCATTATGTAGAAAACTATAGGGTCTCCAGTGCATTCCATATTTGTCATATGTTAACTGTGTCAATTAAAGCATCTAATTTCCCTTGTCTCTTAGGTTTCTGTTCCCTCATCAGTTACTATTGATCTGATAACTCATGGCTATTCTTGTTGATTGTAATCAGTAAAGCTTTTTGAACCTAGAAATTGCTTCTTGTTTGAGAACATCAGGTTACAAGTTTCAATTCAAATCCTCTAGTTACTGACTAGCTATAAGACTCTGAGAAAGAAGTGTGCTAAAATACTTGAAGATCTTTTCCTTGGGTTATCTTACACTACTTCCACTGGGCAGGGTAATCTCTTAAATCTCAGATCATGGTTACAGCAAACATTTGTGCTTGCTTGACTAAAACTACATTATGAAATACGGCATTCTTTTTAATTGCATTTTAATAATTGTATGGTTATCATTCCCAGGGCTGCAAACAAATGATCCTAATGCTGTGATCATAGGATTGGCACCAGAACATTTTCATTATCAAATTCTGAATCAGGCATTCCGGTAAGTACTTATTTTCATCATCTGATCATATAGCCTCCTTACCTTCTTGAATCATTCTCATAAAGGTTATAAAAATCCAGATGTCCTCTAAGACTCACTGTTTTTCTCCCTTCTTGAACCAATCACTGATCAGGTCATGTTTGGGCTACCTGCATCTGTTTTTTTTTTTCACTCTGGTTCCCCAGATTGTATGTGAGGACCGACATCTTCAAGATCAGCATCAAATAATATTTATGACTGTAATGCTTTTTTTTCCCTAAATGAGCAATTTGTTAAAATATTATCATCGTTGGGTTTTTTCTGATTTATTGAATTCATATTCTGGAGGGAAATTCATAATAAAACAGCTACTCTAAAAGCTCAGAGTTTTCTCTCTTATTGTTATGACTGGTTCTCCACTGACCATGCTAACCTCTGAGAAAAAGTTTGCCTCCATACTAGGCTAATGCATCCAAAAAAGGGCATGTGAGTCTTTCTCTAATGGGAATCCAAAGCATAGGGAAAAGCTGACACATTTGACCATGATTTCAAAAGAAATCATTCAGTAAGTGAATCTAATGATGGGACCCTGGGTAGTGACAATAGGGATGAAGAAAACCAGGTTCAGTCAGCTCCCCCATGACCTGATGGATGTTCGGGTTTAGGAGCTGAGAAGAACAGTAAGCTAAGAGGTCATCCACATTTCTAGCTTGACCTTATGTGACATAAACACTTTCTGTTTGGGGTCAGGATGTTGGAATTGTTTCACCTGTGGGATAGTTAAGTAGAAATGTCCTTATGGCTGCTGGTAGTATATTTGGAGAAACATAAAATAAAATGTTATTAATATTCGGTTGTGTATATATTTAACTTTTATATACATATATATATATATATTTTTTTTTTGCTGCAACTCTGAAAAGTAAGATTGCATGTGAATTCTTGTACTTCCTAAGATAAATTGGATCACAATTTACCTACAGATCTGGTCTGGATTGTTTGTGAATTTTTTCTTTGGATTTTTCATCTTCTGTAGATTTTTTATTTTTTATCTTGGCCTTTTTACTTCTTGTCAAACCATTAAACAATGTAATTTGCCTTTGAATTTGTGGCAAGTAGTTCAAAATATGGCATAGATACACTAAAGTAGGCTTAAGGTTTTTTAATAACTTGATAAATGTTTGGCGTTTAACTAATAAGCATGCTATGAAAACATTGTTTTCTTACCAGTACAAAATTTTCAAGCTTCAGTTTGCCTTGTTCTAGATGCAGGATTCTTTTCTCGATGTGTGTGTTCTAGAATCAGAATGTTCATAGGAAACTTTAAATTTCACTATAGGATTCACATAACTTGGTGTTAATACAATCCATGTGGCCAGAAACATCACCTACCCTCTCCTACCTCCACCCACATTTATGCGCATTGATTTTGGATCCTTGGTAAATGGAGTGGCCACTCAGTCACCGTGACAGTCAAGTCTTTGCTTAATAGGAACACAATCATTGCTCAGTATCTGTTTGCTTAGTTATTCTCTGGGTACCCGCTGCAGTGCAAGATTGTATGAAGAATACTTTGGGGTGTAAGGTATTAACATTTATTTTGCTACTTCAGTTATCCTACTTTAGGGAAGGGAGAGAGTAGGGGACAGGTCATCTCACCTGTTCCTTGTATAGTTTACAACTATACTAAAAATGGTTTTCATTTGAAGTAGAGAACCTCCTGTTATGTCTTATTTCAAATTGACCCCTCCTACCTTTTATTTATCCTCACTAGCCACAAGAATTCAAGGAAAAGGTATTGATTGATTTTAGCTGGTAATTTGGGGAGGACATTTTTAATAGGAAGTTGGGAGGTCTCTCTCTTAGATTAATACCAGACTTAGGGTAATAAAAATGTATGTTGACATAATACTGACTTTGTAATTGCTCGGATGCTGTCTAATTAGTACACTTCCCTAACCATATTGATTTTTTAAACACTACATTTTAAAGCATTACAGTGCATTTATAGGTCAACTCTAATTTCACAAATGCACTTAACAGCTGGGTGGATAGTTAACAGGAGGATTTTAGGTCTTGCCCTTTTTTGCATATTGATGTCTCCTCAGAGACTATGCCTTCCAACCAATGGCTACAGCTGTTTTTAAGTGGAAAATATAGACATCTCAAATGAACCACTGATTAGTTAAATTACTATTCAGGTTGATAATGAGAATAAACATTGGATTTTAAATCCTGTTACGTAGCTGTCTTGCATACCAGCTTCTGGGGCATATCGTCCTCCGGCAGATTCATCAACCTTCCACATTACACTGCCTCTTATTTAGTGTGTTTTGAATGGATATGCCCACAAAGTGCATCATACAGTCTGTCTACAGATGTGTCTCAAATGGCTAAATGAAACTGAGAACACTGAATTTTGAAGAATTGATTGGGGAGAAGAATATGAACTAATTACAAGGAATAGACATGATTTGTTTGGATTATGAATTTTTTCAAGTACTGAGAGCCATTGGTGACATTCTTCCTATTACCTACTACTAGGGGATATAAAGAACAATATAATAAACACCCATGTACCAGTCAACCACTTTAAGAAATAGATTATCAAGACATCTAATATTCATCAGTTTTATCACCCAAGACCTAAAAGTAATCAGGATAGGAATTTTGTTTATCATTCTCCTACACTTTTATTCTTATAGCACATATGTGGTTAATCCTACAGAGTATATTATCTTTCATGTTTTATATATATGTTCTTTATGTATTTATTAGTTTGCATTTTTCCTCAGTAATGTATGATTCACCAATGTGAATGTCCATAGCTCTGGTTTAATTGTTTTCAAAGCATTAGTACTAGCTTTTAGCAAGGTCTTTTTTTCATCTTCTGACCTAGTTAGAAAGCCAAAGCTTGAGCTTTTTAGTAATAGACCAATTATAATTCAATTTGATGATCTGTGTTAGGAGAAAGTCTACCTTGGCAAGTATATCACTTAATAATCTAACTTAAATTTTAGTACTAACAAAACTAATAATAACTAAACACAAATTATATATTAGTAAAAATATCTAAACACAGATTTCAAAAGTAATCTTCTTTGTGAAAAATTTTTAATGTTTAAAAGAAACAGAAAAGAACCTATGCAGTTCTTTCACCTCACTAGTTGATTTATTTCTATGCACATAGATATTTAGACAAAAAATAGGCTGTACATATAATATATGTACTGTGTGGTGACTTGTTTTAGAAAACCCAGCAATAGAGCCCTCCCTGGTGGTGCAGCCAGTTAAGCCGCAGCACTATGAAGTTATCTCAGCCACTGCAACAACAGTTTGATCTCTGGCCAGGGAGGTGACCCACATGGTGCAGCAGACCTCCCTTTCCCGCCTGCTGCTCCCCTCAGCAGTGTGTTTCAGTACATCTGCCTGTTCTGCACATCTGCCTGTTCTGCTCCCCATTCTGTCTCTGGTGAATCCTCTCACCTCTTGCACTTCCGGTCTGCACCCCAGTTCTGTATATATGAATAAATCTTAAAAAAAAAAAAACCCAACAATATATTCATGTTTTTCCATACTGTTAAGTATTCTTCTAAAATATGTTATTTTGATTTTATGTGTAATAAATATGTAGTCCTATTTCCTGTTGGTTATTTCCAGGTTTCTAAAGGTAGTCTTAAGAAACTTCTGACTACATACTTGTTAAGTAGTGTTTATGTTTGTTCTTTGAGTTTTTTTTTCTCTCAGAAATATAGTTCCTGGATCAAAGGAATTTGGGGGGGGGGGACTGCACAGAGTTGCTTAACTTAGGAAAAGTTCAAGGTTTTTTTTTTCCTTCTAATTTAGAGGCATCAGTTCTGCAGCCTTTAGAGGGGCTATATGTCATTATGAAGTGTGATTATACTTGCAAACAAGTGACATCACAACTTTCACATTTAAGCACAGAGGTTGAAGGCTGCTTACCAGTAATGGTTTTAAGTTTTGCTAGTGACTTCTTTCCTGTAATTGTTACAGAGAAAAAGAATCTTCCAAAAGGATCTTAGCGATGTCCAGAAATGAGTAGTTTTGTTCTCTAAGAACAAATTGTTACTACAGTAAATGGTTTCTGTTGAATGTTGGATAGCTTTTTTACCCCATCTCCTAAAAAAGAATCCAAAACAAATTTACTCCAATATAGTCAAGTCCTTAGAAAGGTATGAAGAGAAAAGGGCATTGGTGTGGAAAGGGGGAAATGAACAAGAACAGCTTTAGATGTCACAGCACTAGTGCAGTGACTCTTGGCTCTCTTCTCAGTGTTAGAGCCCTGGGCCTGAGGGATTCAGAACAGTTTGGCAGCAGCCCTTAGATAAGAAACTTTCCTATGGGATTTCTCCATTTGAAGGAGCTACCTTCTATCCAGTCTTTTAAATTAAAGTCTAGACTAACAAAATAAAACACTCTTGAGAGTAAAAATATTAAAGACTGGAGAACTTGAGTTGTTTAAATCATTCTATTAGTATCTGGAGAACTTTACATGCCAATTTGAGAATCATAGAACATGAAATTGAGTTGAATGTCAAAATTTCAGGTGATTATTCAAAGCCACTAAATACATTGTAATTTTTTTAAAAGAAGATTTATTTTTATTTATGTATGCATATAAGAACTGGGGTCTAGGCTAGAGCTGCGGGAAGTGAGAGAATTCACCAGTGAATAGAGTGGGGAGCAGAACAGGCAGATCTACTGAAATACACTGCTGAGGGGAGCAGTGGGTGAGAGGGAAGAGGTCTGCTGTTCCAGAGAGGTTGGCTCACTTGTCTGGTCCAGGGATCTAACTCAGGCCACAGTGACTAGGTGATTGCCTAATAATGCTGTGACTTAACCCCTGCGACATCAGGGAAGCCTGGGTGAATGATTTATTTTTTTTTGAGCTGGTATATAACTTGCACAGAATGGTAAATATACACATTGTCAGTATGCAGCTCAATGAAATTTTACTGTGTAACCCTGACTCTGATCAAGTTATAGAATATTTCCAACACTGTCAAATGTTCCCTGTCCCAGAATGCCACCCATTCCTCAAGGTAACCACTACTCTAATTTCTTTCCTTATTGCCAGGTTTTGACCTTTATCTGAATGAAATCATACAATTGTAGATTTTTGTTGGTTTGAGGTTTATTCAAGTTGTTGCATGTTAAAATAGTACTTTGCTTTTGTTTTTGTTTCTTCATGTATTTTTTGTTGTGTAGTAGTCTGTGGTGTATATATTCCACAATTTATTTATTCCATGGTTACTGACAGTTGGGTTGTTTCCACTTTTGAATGTTTTGAATAAAGTTGCAATGAACATTCTTCTACATGTCTCTGGAGGTATACTTGCAGACATTTCTGTGGGATCTGTATCTCAAAGTGAAGCATATAAGCACTTGTTTCACTTTAGTAACTATTACTAAACCATTTTCCAAAGTACACATTCCCTCTCCACACTCACACCCATCTCTTGCCAGATTCGTGTGATTACAGCCTTTCTTTTTGGGGTATATAGTGGTATCTTACCAAGTTTCAGTAGTATTTCTCTGAAAAGTAATGTTGAAACTTCTCGTGTACTAATTGGCCATTGGATAACTTCTTTTACGCTGTGCACATGGAAATCTTTTACCTTTTTGAATTGTATTGTGTTTTTCTTACTGATTTGTCAGAGCTTGTTTATGTTATATACACAAATCTGTATCAACAAGTCCAGTAGATACCTTGTCCTGTCTGGGGTTTGCATTTTCACTCTCTTGATAGGATGAAAACATGATGTTCTTAATTTTAATGTAGTTCGCTTTGTCATCATTTCTGTGCCCACCCCTGGTCTTGAAGAGACTCTTTTGTGTTTTCATAAAACAAAGGGCTTTATTGCTTTCCCCCAGCAATTAGGTCTAGGATCTATTTTGAATCAATTTTTATGAATTATGTGAGGTAAAAGTTTGGGTATTTTTCCCCCATAAAGATAATCTAGTTTCAGCAATGTGTTTGCATTTATCCCTCATAGAATTGCAGTGGTGCTTTTGATTTTAATCAAGTGACTATATGTGTGTGTATGTGTGTATGTATATATGTTTCTAAATTCTTTACCTGTACTTGTGCCATTCCATTTTTTTTTTTTTAAGAAAAAGATTTATGTATTCAGAACTGGGGTACAGGCTAGAGGTGCAGGGATGGTGACAGAATTCATCAGAGACAGAGTGGTGAGCAGAGCAGGCATATTGACGAAGTACGCTGCTGAGGGGAGCAGCGGCGAGACAGGAGTGGTCTGCTGCGCCATGTGTGGGTCACCTCCCTGGCCAGGGATTGAACTCGTGCTGTGCTTTAACCTGTTGTGCCACCAGGGAGGGCCCTTATTCCATAGTTTTGAAGACTGTAACTATGTAATTAGGCTTGATGTCTGGTAATCTAGACCTTAAACTTTGGTCTTCTCCAGATTGCTATTCTGGATCTTTTGTCTTGCCTATAAATTTTGTAATCAACTTGTCAATTTCCTCCCCCACCCCCCCCAAAAAAAACCCCTGGGAATTTGATTGGTATTATATTAAATCTATGAATTTGGATAGAATTTACATCTTAACAATAATGTACCCTGTAATTTATGAAAATGAGATGTATCTCCATTTATTTAGGTTTTTACATTTTCTCAACAGTTTTAGAGCTTTCAAAGTATGGGCCTTAATTCATGTGGCTTGATGCTGTTGTAATTGTTATTTTGTTAAATTTCATTTTAAGTGCTTTTTGCTAATGCATATATATTGAGATTTTTTTCTAATGCTAACCTCTGTCAATGACCTTATATTTCACTTGCTAACTTTAAGAACTGATTGTAGAGTTTTTTGGATTGAATTTTCTGTATAGATAATTTGTGTGTTGGGTAAAGGGCAAGAGCAGAAGGAGTAAGACCTCTTGGGAGACTATTGCAGAAGCTCAGGAGACTAAGACAGTTTTGAGATTTTTTTCATTTTTGTTTGGAGTGGGAAATTACTAGATTTGTTAATGATTAGGGAATGGGGGAAAGTGAGAAGTCAAGGATGGTTACTAGGTTTCTGGACTGAGCAACTGGATGAACTTTATTGAGCAGGAAAGGAGTGTGTGTGTATGGGGGGGTGCGGGAGTTTAGTGTTGGACATACAGGAAATGCCTGACAGTTTTTTAAGCTTCAGTGTAATTTCATTTGCACATGCTCAGCCATCAGTGAAAATGGTGAAAAGCTTATCACTTTCCTCAGAAAGCTAACTTAGAAGAAAAACAGTGTAGTGGATTGTTCCTCAGAAGTTGTGGGTTCTAGCTCTCACTGGTGACCTTCTGGATTTTGGCCAATATCTCTTCATCTCTAAAGTGGGGCATGCTGGGCTTGATGGTCCTTAAGGTGTTTTTTAGTAATACTTTGTGGCTCTGAATTTAAATCTCCTGGGCTTTTCTCTTAACTGCTGTGCCTAAGATTTTTATATTGTTGTCCTGCCACCTCACACTTTCCTTTACTCACAAGGGATTTAGATGCCAGAGGTTGTTGCATTGTGTGTTCTTTGTCCCTTTTTCTCCTTGCTTCTTGCACCGCACTGGGTTCACAGTTAGATGCAGATGGAAAATCTTAAGTATTCCTGCTGGCATACTAACAAAAAAAAAAAAGGGAAAAAAAGATCACTGTTTTGTTTCCCTAATAAGTCTAAAAACACTCCAAGCCTTAGGTGTTTCTTGTTTCTTAAATGTTTCATTGTAAAAGATCTTTTCATCTGTATACTAGAATATGTTTACTTTTCAGTCCATCCTGAATATGCATTGGCTTTTCAAAGACTTCATAAAAGTCCCGCTGGGCAGAGAAGCAGCAACCACTTCCCTGAGAGATACCTCTCTTTTCCAGCTTAGTGTAGCCCCAGTTCCCATTTAGAGAGATATAGAAGAACCCACAGTTTTGGCACTTCCAGGGAAGGCACTAAAGTACTGCCTGGGAATTAAGTACACACATCAATCAAGCTGATAAGTCTTATCCACAGTTAATATATAATAAAATATTAACAAAGCCAAATCAAATGAGTTTTTAGTTTGGCTATATAAGTGGAAAGCAATTTTGAGGTCTGTTGCATAAAGAATTCCAGTTCCGTGGTAAAGTAGCAAATAAATGGGATTGGGGGCAGGGTGACAAGAGGGGAGATAGATAAATCACCCCTTATTATTTCATTGCTATCAGCTGTGGTTCTTTAAGGCCAATGTAGTGCCTTTATCAGGTTTCCTAACAGTTGAATTTCAAGACCCACTTTAAGAAATAAATTGGTATGAAGTTAGTGAATAAACTCAAAGGCTCTCTCCTGTACTGTGAGCGATTTGTAGTAACTAACAATAAGGCCCTGTAAGAGGCCAGTGTTGGTTTTTACTTAATAAAATATTTAATCATAAATGTCTGAATTCCGAATCTCCCACAGGAAGGCATTTCCATGCCCACTGACAAGAATAATTTAGCAGTTTCATAGTTGAGCGCTTAATTACTCATAATTGTGAAGGGTAAGATGTGATGAATTCTTCCTCGATGGACATACTAAATATTTTAACTAAGTAAATGACTTAAAGTAAATTAAGCTAGTGAGATCATTTATTACGTTGGTTAAAAGCAGCTTGAGGAATGTACCAAGTTCCGTGTACCATTAGATGAAATGTGCGTGTGACTTTCCCTGCTGTGTGACTAGGGCTGCATTGCTGGGATGGATGGCAGCTTTTTGTGAATGCAGCTGGGAGGTAAGCACTAAGAAATTGGGATTTTGTAGATTTGCCTGAGTCACTAATGAAGATCCTTAGCTCAGTGTAGAGCTCAGCTAGTAGAAACATGCTCAATGGCTGTTTGTTGTGAGTTTTTGTGCTGTATCAGAACAAAGGAAGGGACTTGACGGTAAAGACTCCCTTGAACCTTGCTGGTGTCTTCTTAAGGACAAGTGACCTAAGTTGCCTAGTAACATAGGAAGCAGTCAGAAGGTAGAAGAGAGATACAGATAGGAGCAAAAAGTATTTGTAAAGCACTCTGTTTAATTTCTGAAGTAGGAGGAAACTTACATTTTGAATTAGAGGAAACAGGAAATCAGGTACTTTAGGAGTTAGCTGATTATGTCACTGCAGCAACAATTGGTTCATATTGTAAATGGCTCAAGAGCCTCCTGCTTACCATCAGGGAAGGTTGAAACAACTTATCTCATTAAGTTAAGCTTCTTCCCTTGAGTGTCTTATTTAGCTTTACTTCTCTTAATTCTTGTTCCCTGGTGATTTGGGTAAAATGTCTGAAAGCACTAAAGGTAAAAGGTTGAAACAATCCCAAATTTAATAATCTATCACCTTTCTTTAGTGTAGCTGAGTGTAATTCCCCAAAGTTCTTAGCAAATTCATTAGAAGACAGCAAGTCATTAAAAGTTAATAAGAAACTATTTGTTTCTGTGAGTGTGAATAGAACCACTTTGCCTGACATTCTTTTCTACTCATAAAAGCCTTGCTTTTAGCCAATTTCCATCTTCTCCATCTCTCTAGGTTACTCCTGGACGGGGCGCCTCTGATAGCAATCCACAAAGCCAGGTATTACAAGAGAAAAGATGGCTTAGCCCTGGGGCCTGGACCCTTTGTGGCTGCTTTAGAGTATGCCACTGACACCAAAGCCACAGTAGTGGGGAAGCCGGAAAAAACCTTCTTTTTAGAAGCGTTGCGAGGCACTGGCTACGAGCCGGAGGAGGCCATCATGATAGGAGACGTAAGTACGAGAGCCCAGACACCCTGCACCACCCGTCATACTGGGAGGAGCCAACTTAAAGCGCTGCTTCATGACATGTCAGGGTCACTAAGTGGCTCCCTCTCAGACAGGCTTTCCTACAGGTGCTAGTCACCCCTACACATCTTCCATTCTTCCAAAGAAGTGCAACTTGTATTACGTCTAGCATTCTTCATAGTGTGATGAGATATACGTAATTCTAAAAACCATTAAATGCAAGTCAATTAAATACTTTATGTCTTTTTGAAGAAAACCTGTACATAAGTATATAGATTTTGGGGGGAATATTACTAATGCAGGGAACAACCTATACTGGAAGAATTCTACCATTATTGATTCTTTCTTAGCATATGCTTTATAGAAGAACTTCCCCTTGTGCTGCAAATAGCTAAACACATCGATTGATATGTGAGTGGCAAGACTGAACCCAGGTGGTTGGAGACCTGAGCCGATCACTTCTGGCCCTGAGCATCTTGTCAGTTCACCCCAGTTTCCTGGGCAAATATTTTTCTCTGTGCTGTGATGGGAAAAGAGCTGAGATGCATACTGCCATGTGGAAAACAGCTAGCCAAGGTTATATTTCCAAGTTTAAATTATATTTCAAATTTAAATAACTCCATCTCAGTAAGCATTAGGCTGGAAGGGGGTTATTGAGATTGCCAAACCTCCTCATTTTATACACTGAAAACTGCAGCTTACAGAGGTAATCTCCATGCCTAAATCCCCACAGCTAATTAGTGACACAGCCAGAAGCCAAGACTCTCCAAAACAAACTACCGATCCATGACTTTCTTAACTTGCAGTGGTGCGGAAGTGTCATGGTCCTCCTCCCTAATTCATCTTCCTTTTCTATATCCATTCACCTAACACTCAGCCGATCATCCTTGAACTGTTTTGAGAAATCATCTCTTCGGGCACAACTTTTTCTTTCAGCAAGCCTTTTGCTGACTCTCCTAGGCGAATGTGTCCTTCAAGAAGTAATTATCTTTGCCTGGAGACTTTAGAATTCGTTATCTCAGGAAATACTGGTATTGGAAGGACGGGAGGCAGGAAGGGCCTGAGGTACCTGCACTCATCTCCTAGGAGGGAATCCAGGCAGTTGCCCGAGAGGGGTAGCTTCACTTTCCCTTCATTGTCCACTCTACCCCAGCTCCCTGCTTCCTGCTTCTCATCTCCCCTGCTTCAACAGGACAAGTTTAGATGCAAAAGAAAAGGTTTTAAGTAGACCTTGAAGGAAGATTTTGACATTCTGTGGCTCATTTCCAAGATTGTTGTTGAATAATAGTAACAGTTTTTAGGGAGACAACTTTTCTTTGGGCATAGTCTGAATCAATCCTGCTTAGGGTTGATTTTCTTGCTGTTTCTTCTAATCCTTGCAGTTTTGTTACCTTGCATTTATCTTCACAGTCAACCAAGTTTATTCATCCCTCACTTGAGAGAAAATCCCTTTTCAGGTGGATCTGTTACTCCTAAGTGTGACTTGAATGTAAGACAGTTACAGTCTTTTTAGATCTTTGAATGGGTCGATCAGATGGGCAGCAGAAAGCCTGTCCTCAGAATCATTGTCTGTAGTTGGATCATTCACCTTAAAAGTTACCAATAGGATAGAATAATTTTTTCATGATCTCTTTTAAGACATCACAATGAAGAACAGTCACTGTGCTCTTTGTGTTTGGGTATTGGAGTTTTTACTCTCCTATACACCTTCTACCTCTGTTGATGTGTCCCTTTCCAAATAATATGCTGCCTTGAACTTAACTCTTGTTTACATTCTAAGAAGAAGAAAAAAGACCATGATTACAGGTGGCCATTTCTGCCTAACAGATCATATCAAATAGTAGGATTTTGTTGGCAAGCTAACCAAATACACTGGGCTGATTTCTTTCTTTATGCTCCTAGGACTGCAGGGATGATGTTGGTGGGGCTCAGGATATTGGCATGTTGGGCATCTTGGTAAAAACTGGTATGTATCTGCTAAATAAGCTTTCTCTCAAACAGGATGGTAGAACCACAGCTGCTTAAAGAACAGTCTTTGCAAAACAAAATGGCAAAGCCCAAAAATGAAATGTGTGTAAGCTCTCAGGGAACAGAGCCATCCTGGGAGGCCCATACTGTGCAAACGAGAAAGACTCGCGCTCAGAGGTATTGCAATGCTTAGGCAGAGGTAACTGTACACAGCTGATCACTTGTTATATGCTTTTCTAGATATACATATCACCACACTGGAATGGGCTGAGAGACCATTGATTTATGGTGCTCTCTAAAAATATCTTTCCTTTGTGTGCCAGTTGTAAGATGAGAAAGTTGGTCTCTTTAGGAACTGGCCAGCTAAGTAATCTAATACTTTATATTGCTATCAGTATTGGCATTTTAAAAAAACACACAAATCTGTTGTCTTATCTTTTCTCTGTTTTAGGATCTATTTCCTGTACCAAAACTAGGTATACTCTGTGTGGAAAAATATTTAAGGGAAAGCAAGGAACTAACTGGGAGAGGACTTAGTCAATCCAGTACAAGTCCAGTGAACTGGTTAAGTGGCCTGTGTCCTGCTCCCCGCTTTTTCTGTCTGTGCGAGGCTCTGGTCAAGGTTCTTACTTCTTTGGACCATTTAATAAGGCTGGGGTTAGACTGGACCTTTCTACTCTATGATTCTGTGCTGTTTTCCTTTGAGAAGTGATTAATAAAACCCTTTCAGGTAAGAACAGAACAGGCATGAGAGCTGTGTGTGGGGCTGAAAGCTGTTGCATTGAGAACTTAACAAGCCTTCCAGATACAATGAAAAGACACCCTCACACCCTGTCCCTGACAGCACTAGATAACACCTGCTGAGCTTGGAACTATAGTACAGGGGTAAGCATGTCAGTCAGGAGTCTTGTCCAGGAATTGTCTTTGGACTCATATTCATCCAGTGGCTGACAAGTGGTCCATTGATGGCTCTGTGAGCTCATTTGCTTGGTTTCATATAATGGTAGTGAAACATTTAATGGGTCACACTTTATTGATTACAGCAGCCTTCCTGCGTTCTCCTACCGTGCACCACTTTTTCTGCCCAGGACAGTACAGCCGTAGGCAGGACATGAGTCACTCATTGGACCACAGTGCTTCATTGACTCAGCCAGTGTTATTGAGCCCCTGCTGTATGCCAGACACAGTGCTGGGCACTGCGAACATACACACAACACAGTCTGTCAGGTGACACTCTGTAAAAGCCCAACTCGCAGGACCAGACAAACCAAAACCCCTGTCCCCATGGCTACGAAAATTGACTTTTTCCCTTCTTGCCCTTAAACTACTGGATCCCGAATAGGTTGTATAGCAATAGTCAGTCACTAACTGAACCTGTGACTCCCAAGTACAAACCTTGTATTTGTACTTAATGGGATTTAAGCTTGAGAAAAACGCTAGCAGTGAGTTTGCTGCGTGACCCTGTGCACCACCACCTTGAGCAGTCAGAAAGCAGACAGGAAGCCTCTTCACCCCCACAGGGCAAACATATGGGACAGGAGGGGTTTCCAGGCTTTGTGTTTGCTGAGCAAAGCCTCCCCAAGGGATAGCTGGAAAAAATGAGTGGAGTTGTGGAAATTGGAGGGTCTGGGGTTAGGTGGGGAATACTGAAAAATGAAGAATAAATAGAGAAGTCACAGAAAAGGAGAAAGAGCAAGTGCAGAGGCAGCATTGGTGGCCCAGGGCCACCAGCCTTCCCCAAAGCTGCGCTGAAGCAGTGTCTGCGCTTCCTTCCCTGCTCCCTTTCCACCCTTTCCTCTTCCTCCCTTCTTCCCTCTTCCTTTCCTCCTTTTCTTACAAGGTAGTTGTGGACTGCTTGCCACACTGGTCATTATGTCAGGCACTCAGAATGCATTGGGGAATGTGACAGTCAGGAAGGGGGAGTACTCTGAATGGGGGGGTGGAGTCAGACTTCAGCAGAGAGAAGGTAGTCAGCTGAGAGGCAGGGGAGAGGGGTGGCAGAGGTAAAAGTTCCCAGAAGAGCCAGGTGCAGACTGCAGCCTAGGGTGCAGCACCTGTCAGGATTAATGTTGCTGGGCCCATTGCAGAGGGCCTGCTAGGCAGGAATACGGCTGTTGACTTTGTTCTGGAGGGTGTTGGGACCCATTAAGGGTGTGATTGGGACCATGCCTCCTCTGACTGTGTTTGTCAAAACTCTGTGTTGGGGTGTTGTGTCTTGAGGGCCAAAACCCAGGGAGAGCTGAGCAGCGCCTGCCCCGCTGTCCCTGCTGTGCAGCCTGCCCTGCCCTGCCCAGCCCTGCGCATCCATCACTCTTCTCCCAGCCCCAGGTGCTCGCACTTGCCAGGTTCAGGGGTCCCTGCACGGCTGCAGCACATGCTGTTTCCAGTCACCCTTAGGAGCCCACAAGGCCGCTGCCCCGTGGTCTGGGCTTCCATTGAAAAGCATTGATTTAATCGCCATTCCCATCTTTAGGGCTGATGGGGGGAAATATTCCATCAACTGCGAGAAGGAAACCTTAGCTGTCAGGCGACCCAGTACCAGTGAGAGTCCCTTGTGAAAGAACGGGGGCCTGGGAAATGCTGAATGTGGTGTTTCTTTGAATTGCCTCATTGCATCCTGATGCCTCACTAAAAGATGCTTTGGGAGATGTGGAGCCCCGGTCCTGTAGTCATTGTGTGCTGGTGCTGGGATGGCCCAGGTGCTCCAGGGTGTGACTAATGTGGCGATCTGGCAGTAGCCTTTGTTCACTGGCTTCACTCTCATTTCAGGGAAATACCGAGCAGCAGATGAAGAAAAAATTAATCCACCTCCTTATTTAACTTGTGAGAGTTTCACTCATGCTGTGGAACACATTCTGCAACACCTACTGTGACCCGCTGCATGACTCGGAAGCAGCTTGAAACGCAGCTTCTCGTGGCCTGGAATGAATCCCCCACCACCTCAGCACCACGTGGACAGACAAACCACTCAGCTCTGATCACGGTTGAATCCGTTGCATTAATTAGGAAGAAGGGTATTGAATTGCAGCCACTAAGCTTTGCTAATCCCTTTTGTTTTATTTTTTTAAAAGAAGATGAGACCCAAAGAAAGGGAAAACTGAGATTTTTATGCCATTCCTTTTAAAATATTCATTAGGACAGGCAGGGCTGGGAGGCAGAGACTGCTGTGGGGAGTCATGTTCTCTGCTAGCTCCTCACTAATAAGGTGGGGGGACTCAGGTGAATGGTGTTTTTCAAATTATAAAGCAGTGCATTGAAAGGTACATTAGGCTGTAGTTTTAATACTGAGTTCAACTGTGAAATCCATCAGAAATGCCAAGTGGAATCCAAGACAGAAGCAGCAAAGTAAATTGTCCTGTAGCCCAAGTGATTGAGTGAATTTGCTTTAACTGGTGTTGAAACTAGATTATCTACTGTGTTATTCCCAGCACGAGTGACTTCTTTTTCTCTTCATTAGCTAGAGATGACTAATTTAAATTTAGAACCTGATTTTAATTTAAAATAATATTTCCATTAATAACCTATTCATTGTAGATACCTATTATACTGTGTAACAGTTGTTTTGGAAATTTTATGTAAAATTAAAACTATCAGTATTTTACAGATGTTTTAATTAGACATTGTTATTAACAGGAACAGTGCAGAAACTAAAATCAAGCCTTTAATGTCTTATAGACCATGCATTTTTGAAGTTAGTGTCCACTGGGGTCCTATTAACTGTACATTTGCAAGATTTCATTATTTTTGCCTCTGACACTTTGGGAAAAATCTTTTAGAAGCTATTGGGACAGATTCAAGCTTTTATGTACTTGGTTACTACAGCTGTAAAATGAAATCTCGTCTTGTAGCATGGATTATTCTTCTCGTGTAAACCCACCAAAATGAAGGGAACTAAGTAGGTAATGATTTTCCTAGTGCATTTGCATACTGTGATCATCCTAGGCCTTTGCAATTGTTTTACAGGGCTCTTGGGCATTGAATTATTAGCATGTAATTGTACATCATTGTAGTGTTCACCTTATTGAAGCGCACACTGATGTTAATGAGCTTCGGGTTTTGATGCTTGTTTAGAGATCAACTTGGTCTTGGATGGGAGGGAGCAAAACTAAATAAATGGCAGCTCCTTCTCCTCTTGGTCGTTTTGTGAGCACTGTGTTCTTGTTTTTGCCAGTGACCCCAACGTAGTGCTTACACGTCCTCCATTACAAAGGGTGGTTGTGACAAGACCGTCACCCAGACCCGAAGAGTGAATGGAGGTGCAGAGACGTTGACTGGTGGGCAGCCAGCACCTAACTAGCCTGTGATCTCGAGTGAGTCCCCGAGCCTCTCCTGCCTCCTTTATCTGTAAAGTGGAGGTCACAGTAGTGCCCCCACTGGGCTTGTTTGAGGGGTAAAATGCACGACCCACACCTTAAATACGTAGCATGGAATTGGGCAGATGATAACTACTATGTGTTTGTGAGGCCGGTGGTGCGGTATGTCAGACTGTCTGCATTTAACAATCTGATAAGGGCTGGTAAAATTCACCTCTATAGTCACTTTGGTGGGGAAGGTCCTCCTGAGAGTTAGAAAAGAAAGACTTCCTACACATTTGAACTTCCCTGGGGCAGAACCACAGAGAGGCACTCAGTGTTCAGTAGAGATGCTAGGTAGTGCCTGGTGGGGGTGCCTGGTGGGGGTGCCTGTTACCTGGATTCCTGGGTCAGTGATTCCTTGGCCCAGATATTCGAGTATTTATTTCCTAGTTGCTACCTGCCCTACTAGGATCCTTCTGATCAAGCCTATAAGGAAAGGGTTTTGAGAAGCCAAGAAGAACACACAAGACTCCAGAATCCCTCCGTGGTGCCTCCTGATGCAGGGCGGAGGGGTGCCCCCCTTGTGCCATGTAGCACTTGTTAGATGATGCTGAGGCCTCCACACATCTCTCCCCCCACAAGGCAGAACTCTTATACATCCGCTGTAACACAGCCACGTGGGTGGCTCCTGGACCAGAAAAATCTAGCTGCAAATATTATAGGACTTTAATGCTAGAAGGTGTATCTGTGGGAAGGAAGGGAAAACAAGTCTCATTTTAGACTTGTTGCCCCTAGGGGAGCCCCATGAAACACTTGGAAGTAATGGATCTGGTACTGTGGAGACAGGAGAGCGCCAAAGGGAAGAAGCAGATGTCACTGATGGTCTGGAATGAGAGTGACAGGACCAGGTAAGAGCACCTGAGTGCAGTGGACCCAACCAAGGGCAACAGCTTTTCTCCCCCATCACAGGTCAGCCCTGTGGGTCATTCAGATCTTAGTTTGATATTTTTTTTGTTTAAACATTACCGGGGCTTGATAACTGACTTGTCCGCAGTAAGCTTCGTGAGGGTAACTAAAAATCTTGTTTTACTAACTTCCTGGAAACATTCCCAGCTCAGCTAGTTAGTCTGCTTTGGGACTCACGGGAGATTTAATGACTAAAATATCTAAAGGACTTTATTTCCCCATCATCACATTTAAAGGACTATCTTGTGGTGTGACCTCGAGGACAGTGTGTGCACTTTGCTCTTGCTATAATCCTGTCCTAGGGTCATAAAAGGAACTAAGTGACCTCAGTCTCTAAGTGACAGCTCCATCACACAGCCGCAGGCATGGACGTCAGCAAGCCCTTTGCCACGGTAGCGTCGTTACTGCACCATAGTCGCACATAGAAAGCGCAACAGCATGTTGGACAGAAAAGTGCGAAACAAAACTGCTGGTGTGTTCCGTTGGTTTTGGATCGATAGTGGTTCTTGTAGGATGAAACTGAAGTCCTTGGGTGCCTATAATAAAGAACTTCTTAAACTGCGCTGATCTATATTTCACCAAAACACCAGCTCCAGCAGCAGAGCTCCTTCTTCATTAGCAGTTGTTTGTATAAAGCTGTGTGCCTTTTCAGGTTCCTTTGCCATAATTCACAGACGCCTTTTGACACAAATAGCGAGGCTTTTGCTGACTGCATTACATCACTAACAGGACTTTTACAACTACCACCTGAGCTGTTTGAGCTGTCAGATAAATTTCCATATGCTTCAAATCTCCCAACTAGAAGTTACAAGGTTAGGCGTTGGAGCTACGTTCACCTGTCCTTAGTGCTTTACCCACAATGGGGGGTTGGTAAATTACTTGATTGCACACATCAGCCAGTGAGACCCAGGAGTCAGTGTGTATGATGTGAAAGGAAGCACTGACGCAAGTGAGAGACTCAAAACTGGCGCTCTGCCACCTTGCCCTGGTTGCCTCGACAGAGCTGCGAGCTGTGGGGCTGTAAAATGCTTTAAGGGGCAACCGGAAGCAAGTGCCAGAGTATAGAGATCATTTATCAGAATTCCAGTTGCATGTCTGCTAAATGAAACCATACTGACTACCTTCCTTTTTTCAGAAAAGAGGTCTGTGCGTTCAGCTAAATGCTCTGCAACTATAGTCACAACTTCTAGCCTGCGAAGCTAATCCAGGGCCTCTAGGCACATCTCCATTCACCGCAGTGAGGAGGGTAAACAGACCACAAAACCCTTACACTGGTCACACAACAGAGATCCAGTAAGTGATGAAGAGTAAAGCAAATGAGATGAGGTCGGAGTTATTTTAAATCAGTCTGATCCGTCAGGGAAGACTTTCTGATGGTGACCTCAATGTCAGATTTCAGTGCAAGTCAATTACTCGTTTTCCGAGGAGACAGAGCTCTGGCTGTGTTAGGTCCAAATCTCCACACCAGTTGGAGCCAAGCCACGGCTGTATCCTCTGTGCAGTCTCTGGCCCTCTAGTTCACCTCAGCCTCCACTTCCACCTTGTTTTCCTGTTGAACTTCACTCCTGTCATTTCATTTCATGTCCCTGTTGGCATTTAAGTGGTGCCCTCATTTGGGTTAAGTTAAACTTTTCTCCAACAGGCAGATCTGTATTCTTTTAAATCTAGATAGACTTTTAATCCACTTTTAAAAAAGTAGCCAGTTATATACACTAGATTAATCAGCTGTGTTAGTTTCTCTCTCAAAGAATAACAGTAAAGGAATAAAGGAGTATAAACCCACCAAGATGACCCAGAAGAGAATGGTGGAGGGATTTGTGGATAAGTAGATACAATAATTTGGATGATGGAAAGTGAGCGGAGTGTTGGTAACTAAAATCAGTGCAAAAAAATACAACCAGAAATCATCCTGTAGGACAACCTCAAAGACTCAGGCTTGAAGGTGCCCTAGGTAGAGCGGTGACCTGTGAGGCAGGGTTAAAAAGCAAGGAGTTAGTGAAAAAGCTGGTTGAAAAGGGGGAAAAGGAACTCCAGAAACTCCCCACCTTGTGCAGCCAGAGCAGCGCCCCAGACAGGCAAGAGCATTCCATCCCCCAAATGCCTTGGGAACGGAACAGCACATGAACGTAGTAAGCTGAATGCAAGTAGTCGGCGACACTGCCTCCACTTTCCTCCACATTACTGTGCCCGTTTGTCCACTAATGTCTCCACTGCTCCCTTATGGGCTGTCCTGGTGGGTCTGTACCTCCGTATTCCTTTACTCTTAATTTAGTGGTGCGCCAGTGAGAGCTGCAGGGCTGAAAGTAGGGAGTAGGTACAGATGTGCTTATTTCATGGTGGCCCTCTGGTTCTCTTCCCTTTTAAAACATCAGGGCCAAAGGGTGTGGAGATGGAAGTTTGTCTGATGTGCTTGGCCATTTGGAAAATAATACTGGTGGGTAGCTGGCAGATCTGAGAATGTGTTGCCAAAAAAGGATAGTTAAATAAGTGGGAAAACAAAGCAGTTACTAGTTCCAGGAAGGAAAAAAATCATAAATATGATCTGATTCGCTAGTTAGCTCTGCAGTAACCAATTGTAGGTTAAGTGGATTAATGAGAAGTGGACACCTGAGTATGGGTGCAGGCACGCATAAGTGTGTACACCTGGGCTGGTCAGGGATATATGGGCAGGCGGTGTCATTCAGAGACAGGAGGACAGCAGCGAGAAGAGGAGCTGTGAGACCACAGAGGTGAGGCTGCCAGAGAGCCCACATGGGGGCTGGCCCCCAGTGGGGGTTGGCCATCTCTGCACCTGATTGCCCCACCACACCAATACACAATCCTTATAAAAATACTAGTTTACTGAGTGAACGGAAAATCCTAACATAACTGGGGATAATGAAGACGTCTGTGTGTTCAGGATGGGCAGAGGAATGAAAAAGCTGCATTGCATTTCATGCAAAGCAAGAAATTAGCAGATAATGTACAAAACTGAGAAGATCAAAGCCATGAAGATAAAAGCATAACCTGGGAACACATGCATAATTATTTGGAGACCAACTTGCCAGTAATTATTTGGAAAGAAGAGAGGAAGATTAAAGATGTGATAGGGGTTGGAAGTATTGCAAAGATAAACTTGGAGATTCAAAAGGAGTGGAGGATGGGTGTGAAGGTGTGGAGACGGGGCACGTGCATGATAAGTGTGTACGTCAGGAGTGCGTGCACACTTTGGTAAGCACAGGGAGGCCATGAGGACACGTGAGGAATGACCCAACCATACGTACCTGAGTGGAGAACAGGCAGTAGCTCTCATTCACTGTCGCAAAGCATACTGCCCACAGTAGCGTCTCTGCCCCTTTGCCTGTTCACTGTGATCATACCCACGGCACGCACGTGCTTCCCAGCCACAGCAGTCACAACGGTTGAGGTTATATCCAACTGATTTTAGGGAAAGGATAGAGGTAGCCACAAGCCAATGAATTAACAGCTGCAAGAAATGACGAATGGCTTGACAAAGGAACCCCGCTCCATCCTTCAAAAAAGGGTACAGAAGGCAGCTTCTGGCAGTTGACAGCAGTCTGGGGTCAGTGAGTTTCAGACCTAGACATCCCTCCGGCATTGCTGACACTGCAGTGCGCAATACCTTGGGCTCAAGAAGAGGTTTAAGTTTAGTAAATACTAATATGATCTTCTGTCTCTCTTACACTTAATATATATTAATAAGGTTTATTTTTAGTGTTCCTGCCCATGATCCCTGAAATGAGACTTTAAGAAGCATTTGAGAATATTCTGCCCAACATAATACCAAAAGAATGTATAAAAGGGTAAATCCCTTTGGGATATTTACTATCCCAAAATATTTCCTGGAAGTTTTTCCTCTCTGGAAGAGTCTGCCTGGTAGAGGTGAAGAAAAGAAGCAGGAAAAAAAGAAGGTAATTTACCACACAGCAGCTCTAATTGGTGAGGCAGTGGCCTTACTTGGAATTCAAATTTTGTCAGAAATTGAAAGTAGCTGCTTCAGATTGTGGGTTTCTGAAGGAGATGCTTCTGGCTGTTTATAAATGCATGAGACAGGAAGGAGGCTGAGAGCAAGGAAGACCCAGGATGACTTCCAGGAGCTCAAGTACCCCCTCCTGAAGTCAGCCCCCAGGAGGCTTGTGGTACTAGAAGCAGGGCAGCCCACTTGGGTGAGATGTGAAGAGTCAAAGCTGTTAGTAGGGGCTGGGACTGGAGAGTCAGTCTGGGAGCTGCTGGTGCTGGTCCCCATGGCTCTGAGCTCTGGACAACAGCTGCTCACGTATGGAAACAGGTCAGTGACATTTCCAAGTGGAACTTAGGCCAGGAAGGGTTTGTAGGTGACAAGACTGGTTGGGGTCATAATTAGGAAGAAGTGCTGAGACTCCAAAGTGTCCAGAATGAGGAACAGATTATATTTTCTTTCCTGTTTCCATCCTTAGCCACCATTGACCTGTCAGCTGGTTGCAGGGGAGGGGGTCTGCCGAGCTTAGCTTCTATTGGCCTTCCCCAACTCAGCATCATCCATGCTTTCCAACACAACTCTCTTTACTTTGTCTTCAAAGTGAATATGCCAGCTCACAAACAAAGAAATGATTCACCAACCATAAGAAATTTTATAGAGTTTGTAAAAACAAAAATCTCCATTGTATAGCCTAATAGCACATATAGCTATAATTTAAATCAATGTATTGCTGACATCTATCATGAAAATACCTCAGATTTCCAAAATATAGTTGTCCAAATTAATCCAATCTTCCAGAACAACTTTCTATGTTCCCAACTTTCTATGGGCCTCTTCTGCTGCCACCAGTAAATCCAAGAGACCCCTGTGGTGATCTTTGAGGCCAGGCAGGGTGAGTATGACTTCAAACAGACTCGAACTCTCTTTGCCAGGCTGAGTATCTCTGAGTCAAATTCTTTGCTGAAGGCTTGGTGTGAGCTAGCACATCCAAAAAGTCGGCAGTGGTCACAGTATCCAGCTGGATCTTGGGTAAATTGCTGCTCTCTAGATAAAAACACAACAGTAACAGCCTAACAATCGACCTCATAGTGATCAATGCTCCTGAAATGCTAATAGACCTTCTTTCAAGACAAATGCATAATGCAGCATTCTTAATGGTTAATGCAGTGAAAGATAAGAGTAAAGGGCTGGGGGGAAAAATTCTTTAAAGTGCAACTCAGCCCCTGAAGGCCAGACAAAATATGTGACTTAAATGTATTGTTATCAAAGTATTATTTAATATTTATATAGTGCCTCGAATGGATCCAGTCCAAGATCATAGCATGCCAGGGAAATAAAAGCCTGAGCGTTAAGGAGCTTATCATCTGGGAGCAAAGTTGATCAAAGCAGAACACCACAGAAGGAAGGAGCTGATTTGTACTAGGGAGGATTTGACTGGAGGAACCCTGCAAGTGTAGAGAGCCGCCATGAATAGGAGCAACGCGCCACCTGCTGGTGGAAGTTGCATTTGAAACACAAAGTTCTCTCCCAGAGCACCTCATCTGACCCCAAGCATACCTGGCTGGTGATTTTCAAGTGCATTGAAGATCTTCCTCACAGGCCGCATGGCTGCTTCCCTGCAGACTAGCTTAATGTCTGAGCCGGAGTAGCCCTCCGTCTCCTGAAATAGCCGCAAACCCAGCTATTGGTCAGCAGGTAGAAGGCTGGTAGTAGTTACAGTCTTAGAGGCAGGGCCAGGTATCAGGGCCCCATTTAGATTCTACACCTGTCCCCCAAGAACACTATGCAAAAAAATTCCCAGATAAATAGCACTTGGGAAAAGAGAGACTGCTGACATCTTTGGATAACCTCAGATACTTTCTAATAAGATCCAAGCGAAGCCTGTAAGATACTGGTCATGGATCCTACCTACCACCCAAGTTACCCCAAGGGGACTCTTGTGTCCAAGTCCAAGGATGGTCAAGTTTGATAGATACTCTTGCTCTTATAAACAAGAACATACCTGCCTGAGGAATCCCAGAGAACATCAAGTTCAAGTGTCCACTCAGACAAACACAGCAGTAGCTATGGGGGTACCAGACAAGTACCTAGCACTTTTCTGTTTGGGGAAGGTTTCATTGAATTACCCAAACTTCTGGTTTGTCTGTAACCCATTTTACAAATGAACAAGCTGAGGCTCAGAGGAAAAGACCACACAGTTAATAAATAGCAGGACCAACGTTCTCTGAGTCTTAAGTCCTACCCCTTTTCCACTCCATTGCTTTGTCTCTGCTCACGTACTTCCAAGTGACAAAGAGCTCACCCTTGCATGAAGAAGAGACTATTGATCATTACATAACTGGGGTGGTTTGGATCTTTTCTAAATCACTCAAGAAAGAGGCTCCAAACAGCTCATGAGAAGACTGCTTAGAAAAAAGGTGGTTACCGTCTTGGTGGGAGATGGCGCTTACCTGACCCAATACACTGTATTCCAGCTCCGTGCGGAGCTCCAGAGCTCTGCTCTTGCTCACAGGGGGCAGCCAGTGGTGGATCATGGCCTGCCTGGCCTCCTGGCTGGGGAGATCAACCAGAATCCTCTTCTCTAGGCGACGTAACATTGCACAGTCCAGCTCCCTAGAATCCATCAGAAACACAGGAACTGGTTACAGAAATAAACTCTCTTAAGCAACAACTATGTTTGAATAACAATTCAGCATTTTAACCAAAGAACCAAAGGGAGATTTAAAGTAACCAAAGATTTAAAGTAACCAGGAGGTCTGACAAGGAATGTGAAGGAACTCTCCAGGGTTTTGAGGGAGGTCTTCAAATCTACTGGGCACACAAGACAATCAGTTCTGTTTAGAACTGTTAAGAAGGCTCTGGAAGAGATGTCCCCCGGAAGATGGAGTTGATGGAATACCTATGAACGTGTCTGAATGAACCCAGCATCCAGTTAGAGTTGTGGCAGGATTAGTAGAAGAAGGTGAAGTGGAGCAGAGGAAGGGGAGAGGGACACCTTTTAGTAGAGGGGAAAAACAACGAAATTTAAGCTTTAGTGTTCAGTTCAACAATATTTACCACCTGTCAAGAGAATTATCACTGCTCAACCTCCAATCTACAAATAAATAAGACTAACTTGTACTCTATCTAAGGACATTAGCAGAAGTTTGGGGCATGGTGTGCGGGGCTGTTGGTCCTGTAAAAACTTCAAAAGTAAAAGTAAGACTTGAGATCAGGCTGAAAGGAGGAGAGAATATGCTGGAGAAGAGGCAGAGCCAGGGCCTTTCTTTGGACCAGCTGCCCCTGCCTGAAAAGGCGGGTACAGCACAGTGTTTCCTTAAGGGCACCTTCTCTTCTGGTCTCCCCACCCCATCTAGAGTGACTCCAAAATGAAGACCAGACCCCCAGAACACCCTCAGGAATGGCACCCTTGAGTCACTCTAGAGATCTGTATTGATCAGCTAATGCCCTAAAGCAAGAGATTTACCTCAAAACTGCTTGTGGGCACAAAATACGTGCAACTCTCTGACAGCCAGTCCTGATGAATGCACTTTTAGTGCCATCAATAATAATAGAGTCATACAAGGGAGGAAACAAAGGACAAGTGGAATGTACCCAGGAATCATTCTTTATGCCAATATAGTTATATGAAAAAATTTAACCTGTGGTAACCAGAAAACACTCTGGTTAGCTCCTTTACCTTGAATGTTTAAACCTAAGTATCCTGTTCTGATGTCTCCTTCATTTAGGTTATTTGGGACTTCCACCACCTCAGAGATCAAAAGCAATCACCATGACATGCCACATAGCCAAGGCTCGCCCACCACTGAGCCTGGCCCCGGACCCAGGCCACTGTACCTGAGAACCTGGACTCCCGCCCCAAAGCTTCCAGGCTTTCCTCAGCCTAGTGGCTTGTCTCCCCCGCTAACAGTGTGGTTCCTGGGACAGAGATCATTCCAAATGTTACAGAGTTTGGAAACCAAACATAAGTCTAGTGCATTCACTCAATAGTTGGAACATAGCAGGTCCAAACCATGCTGGTGTGGAGAGAGAAAAGCAACCTTGAGTTTCATAAGCCAAGTCTTTGCAGCACATCCACAATCCCCAGCAAAGGGACGGCCACGACCATCCAAGAGCTGTCTGAAGAACTGGCATGATCTTTGGCACAGGATGCGGACTTGGCACCCGGGAGGTCATTCTGCCTCCTAGGTGCACTGCATAAAGTGATTCCCACCTACCTTTTCCAGGACACTCTCTGGGATTGTGACCTTAGTGCAGCTTCTACAGCGGCTATTTCTTCTTCACAGAACTTCCATTTTCACTACCAAGAACCAAGTCATTTTTCAAGCCCAATTATTCCAAAAAGACTTTCCCCCACTTTTAAATATCTGTTACCAATATCTGTTATCTCCTCCTCTCTGTACAGTTTCACTCTCCTTGTTACCTGGACCCGCCTGTTGGTTCAGCTTTGCCTCACACTTAATCCCCTTCACAGCTCACTCATTGTTCCACAGCTCACCTCTGCCAGCAGTCAAGGATCATGGCCAGATGCCTTGGGTCCCCAGCCCTCCGTGATGCTCCCAGCAACTGCTCAGTAAGTACTGCCTGGGTGAATGAACGAACTAGTGCTGCAGGCTTACTGGCTTCATGTAAAACAACCTGCTTCCTTCAAGTCCTGTATCGATTTATGAAGATAAATCTATTTCCCTGGAAATTAGTATTTTATAATCATAATTAGTTCTAGCTATAGAGAGAATCAACATCAATGGGAATCAAACCTTCTGTTTTTCTCGGTAGTGGAAATAATAGAAACAGTGATTTTAGGAGATGATTCATCCAATTGATTCTCAGAAGCAGGGCTTCTGAGAGAGCTGAAGGATGTAATCTCCATGTTGGGTATCTTATGTATGGAGAGTCTACCTCTCATTCTTTAATTTTTAAACCCAGATTAAATTATCTATTTTTAAATTTTCCCTGATTTTTTTCTTTTTTCTTTTTTTTTTATTGCTTCCCCTAACCACCTGTGCCCATATCCCATCTCCCTACCTTTCTTGATCTCTCTACACTTTTCCCATTTCCTCTGGCAAACATTATCTTCTTTTTTGCTGAGCTTAAGTTTTTATTTCTTCTGTGTTTGGGTGTACTTGTTTGTGGGTGTTTATAGTCTGCAGATGATATCTGAAATCTGACTTTCACTTTTTGGCTGATCACTTTTTGGCTCATGTTTGAAATTACAAACATGAGACAAGTGGATCCAACAGAAGAGTCTGGAGCAATCAGTTCGGTTTATAGCCTATGGATTTCAGTTAGTGAGCATCTTTTCATTATAATAAAGGCTAAACATTACTTCTAAGCACTCTAATACCAACAAAATGGGTATATTCCTTTACTCTTGCCGGAAAACATATTACCAATAATTGAGGGGAGGATGAGGAGGGGGTGTTTCCAGCAAAATGGTGAACTAGATATCTAGAAATCTCTCTTCAAAAGGCCCCTTTAAAAACTCGATGGATCACGGGCACATGAGACCATAGAACACGACACCAAAACTCCTCAAAAATGAAGAGGGAGCTGACCAACACTGGGCTGTTGAAGATGAAGCTGTGGTCCTTTTGGGGGTGTTTCCTCTTGTTTATAAATGGTTTGGATTTAAGTGTATGAGTGGGGTAACACTGAAAGCCAGGATTCCCTTCAAGATTGGAGGTGGCACAGGCCCATCACACAAAGCCTGAAACCAGAGGGCACATCCTCCACAGACGAGAGGTTTGAAAGTCCCCGTTATCACGGAAGCAACTAAGGAAATGTGTTTTGCACACACCTCTCATTGGCATGTTCCAAGGAACACTAAGCTGACAAATTAGCTTAAAGTAGTTCAAAACTTGACATTATTCGACACAGACTTTCTCTGGAGGGGACATGTGCAAGATTTCTGTAGGCAGAGTCCACTTCGTTAACTGTGGACCCTGGTGGTGCGGCAGGCCCTCCCTGGTGGTGCGGCGGGTTAAAGCACAGCACTAAGAAGCTAAAGCCACTTCTGCGTGAGTTCAATCCCTGCCCTGGTGATGACCACATGGCACGGCAGACCTCCCTGTCTTGTCTGCTGCTCCCCTCAGCAGTGTACTTAATCAGTTGGCCTGTTCTGCTCCCCACTCTATCTCTGGTGAAGCCGCTTACCACCCCTGCACCTCTGGCCTGTACCCCAGTTCTGTATGCATAAATAAATCTTTAAAAAAAAATGTAAGTTCACCAACTAAAATTAAGAAACATAATAAGCCACCAAGAATGACAGCAGTAAAAACAAACCGCAGAGTGAGAATTCACCAACAGAGAGCAGAAAAGAACCGTGTGTGTGAGGCATGAAGGGACAAGGGGTAGGAACTACGAGCAAGGGACTTCCACTTCTGGCCAAGATGGAGCTGCCCATTCCTCGCATCTCCCCTCTGCGAACAAATACTGTTGGTGAGATACAATAAACAGTTACAAGCAGACTCTGAAAGGTGGAAAGAAGGAGGGGGACCAGCTGGAGACCTCAGGGCTTGAGAAATGACATGGCAGTGAGTTCCTGGGTTTCCGGTTGGGCTGTTACACCGAGGCTGCGAATCTGCACAGACAACAGCTCTACGAACCGCTCTCCCTGCGACACTGGGGTCCAGAAGAGCCGTAAACCATGTTGAGATAACCAGCCTTACTCCAGCAAACACCAAAGGAAAACTGTCCCTCACTTGGGATGTCCATGGGGCGAGGCTGGGAGCGAAGCCCCAGTGGAAGGAAGCCATGGTGGAAAGCGGATACCATTAAAACCCCAAGAAAAAAAAAGTCAAGTAAACCATAGCCCACTTATCCAGGGGGTCTACAGGGAATTAGGTGAGTTTTCAAAGCTGTCCACAATATACTCAGGGGAGGGGGGTGTGGGGGAGAGACTGGCCCTAGGAGAATATAATGCACACCCATAGGAAGGCACGTTTGTTTCTGTGTGTGTCTGAGTGCGTACATGCACGCTCACGTAAACACATGCTTGAAAGAGTCTGGGAAGATCGATACCATTTTCAGAGTGCCGGGAACTAATGACATTCAAGCAATACTGCAGCATGTAAAACCTGACTTTTTATAATGAACTTGTATTAATTTTCTAAATTGACAATAGTAAATAGTAAAATGATTTCCCTCCTGAGCAATTCTTGGAAGGATGCACAGGTAACAAATTTCATTAGGTGGATCTGTACAAAGGTGATAAGATTTGCATAATGGGATGATATGAGTACTTTGTTTTCTAGTTTTCAAATTTTCTGTAGTATGTAGTATGGTGGTTACATTTTTTAATTTTTAAAATTTGGTTTTAAACTTATAGTTCACACGTCAGCCTGATCCTGTTGAGAATGAAAAGTAATGCCAAGGTAGGCCAGGTTGAAAGTGATTTATGTCTCGCAGAAACAGACCTACTGAGTAGGCGGGGGCTGGGCAAGGATAGGTGACCTGCTCGGTCAGTCCTGTGGCTGCCCCGTTGCACCTACCAAATCCTACGCCACTCCTTTCTGGTTGTATCAGAATCACCCAGCACCACATGTGGAGGATCGTGGAACTGTAATTGCACAGGACAGTGAAGTTTTGCATGGAGAGAAGCAATCTCAAGCAAAACCATTTGACCACTGGTAAGTACAAAAATGCCATAAATGATTGCTTACAATTTTTGACAATGATTTAAGATTGAAAAGATGGAAAGCCTGCATGACCCTATGTAATTGCCACAAAAAGTTAAATCATCAGATTGAAGTGAGTTATTGTATACCTGCTCCCGTAGGATTTTTCAAATGGAACACTGTTTCTCAAGGAAAAGACCTTGAGACCAAATAAGTGAGGAAAGTTCTGTTTTCTCGTTTCTCCTCTTGGAAGTCACAATAGCTTCCTAAAAACACTGAGAATTCCTATCATGGGGGCAGCCAGCTGAACTGTCTTTAACTCAGTCACTCTTGACCTTAAGAGGCCACTAAGTCTCATTTTTTGGATAATGCTTCCTGATTTTATGTCAGGTCACTTTTGGGGAATGTTGATCTGGAGAATGAGGTATATGGAGCCCAGAGGGCATGGAGCATAGGAGCACAGGAGAGACATGGAATTTTGTAGGGAAACCAAGGTTATGCCTGCCGATCTCATCAATCACATGCTTACACTTCAGAGAAATAGCACACAGAGGGGAGACTTCATGTGCAAATAAGCCAATTGAAATAGGTAAATTTTTGCACATACCCAGCAATCCTTGGGTCCTATGCTTTCTTCTAAATACTAGACTTCAGGGTTGTTGTTTTTTAACCTACAGGTTGGTCATACCAGGGGCCTGAATTTCAAGAGGGACAGTTAAATTTCCAGGTCTTCTGCAAAGAGCAAGGGGGTGATGGGTTTCAACATGCTTCACACATGCAATTTTCAGACCTTATTGTACAAACTACCATTGCGTTAAATAGACATCTAAAGATGGTATTTGCCTTAATGGCCCTATTCAGGGTTTTGTTTCCCTCCGGACTCCTAGGTCTGAATTTGTGAATCCTCAACAATCAAGGCGGGTCAAATTAGCCCTAATTGTGCTTGCTAAACATTTCTTGCATGGCCATTACCTTAAGTGGTGATATTAAAGATGCAACATGTGTTATTCTTTTCATTGCTCATTTACACATCAAGTGACAGAGATGAGCTGTTATTTTTTGCTTCCTTCCTGTCCTCTATGTGATGCTAAAGGCCAGGGAAGGAGCTTGGAAGAGGAAAAACACCGAATCACAGGCTGAGGGGGAAAGGGCTGCCCTTCTGAGACACAATAGATTTGTCTAGGGAAACTGATAAATTAATTACAGGAATGGGTAGCTGGTGTTCTGAAAGATGTTAGATGGCACTACCACTAACAAGTCACCAGGAATTGCTTTGAGAATTTTAGGGGCCAGACTCTTACACATTAGGTGTGCATGGTTATTTCCCCCAGAAGACCAGGCTGCTTGAATCAGATAAGTTCATTTCCTCATTCAAGACCCCAAAGCCAAGATAGAAGTCTGCCCCCATATTCTTGATAAAAATCCTCTTTCCTCATAGAAGGGCTTGGACAATAAACATCTAAACCCTTTACTTACAGTAATCCTGCTTGAAAAAAATCTGTCCAGAACTTTATTCAATGATTTGTAGACAAAGGAGTTCATGTCAATATCCTATATGTTCAATAGAAAATGGCTGATGAAATTATGATATTTTTGCAGGTGTGAATTTAGGGCATTCATTGTAAAGTCCACTTTTCAAGGATAAATTAGTGATGTTAGAAATATTCTTACTATAATGTTCCCTTTTTTTTTTTAAGATTTATTTATTTATGCATACAAGAGCTGGGGTGTTGGCCAAAGATGTGTGGACATGAGAGGGAGCAGAACAGGCATAACTATTCAAATACACTGCAGAGGGGAGTAGCAGGTGAGACAGGAGAGGTCTACTGTGCCATATGGGTCAGCTCCCTGGCTGGGGATTTAACTCATGCCACAGTGTCTGTTCTGATAGCTTCATAGTGCTGAGATTTAAACCCTTGCACAACCAGGGAGGCCCTTTTTACTATAATGTTGAGTAACAAAAGCAGGACACTGGTGGGAATACAAAATGGTTCAACCTCTATGCAGGGAAATTTAATGACCTCTTCTACAATTTCATGCACATTAACATTTGACCCAGCAAATCTACTTCCAGGCACCTACCCCAAACACACTGGCAAGAAGAAATGCAAGAAGAAATATTTGCACACTAGTATTCGCTGCAGCATTATGTTTAATAGCAAGAGTAGAGACAACCCAAATACCCAGCATGGGTGACTGGTGGGTTAGATTATCGTACATACAAAATAAGGCATACAAAGTTATGAGTCAGAAAGACTTCTAGAATGTGTTAAGAAGGCAGGGGGGTTGGGGAATCACAATACAGAACAATGTATGTAATACAACATCTTTGTATAATTAAACTGAATTAGGTTATATTTTACCCATAGAGCATGTGACAGCTTGTCTGTATATAGTATCTTGTCACTTCCTTTCTTGACTGCAGTGATTCTGAAGTAGGGCTAATTTTGCCCCAAAAAGGACATTCAGCAAAAATTTTAAATATACTCTCCAGGTAGATAATTTTTTTCCTCTAGTCAATGTATTTTATTTCCCAATTCAACTTCTAGAATTGTTTTTAAACCATTCTGGAATATAGTTTAAATAAAAAACTTCATTTAAAATATAGTTTAAATGAAAAACTATTTTCAATTAGAGATTACTTAGCTTTCTGTTTACTGTGAAACTTAAAAAAAAGATATACCTCTTAACTTAGAAAAGCTTAATTTTAATTTTGTTAAAATTCATGTTATTTCTAGAATATTCTTTGAGTCCTCAAGATATTGGCATGGCATAGTTCTACACTATACTCTTACTTAAACATCATCAATAACTTGACTTTAATTTTTTTTAAATTTCGCTGGAAATTATGTTAGTGGTGAGGATGGGGTGGAGACAAAAAGGGAGGGGTCCGATGATCTAGAGTAAAGAACTCTGGGTGTTTTGGTGGTGGGTGGAGATGACATACCTCTAAAGGGTAGAGTCCTATTCCTCTAAATCATATAATGTCGTAAACCAATACTACCTCAATTAAAAAAAAACAACTAAAAATTTTATATTGAGAAGATAAAGCCATCTACTAGATAGATAGATAGATAGATAGATAGATGAATGAATGAATGAATGGTAACCCTTGCCTATGTTCCTTCTATTAAGTCAAATTCTTTCACTGTGTAGAGAGCAAGCAAAGATTGAAGACTTGAACAAGAAAGACTTCAAACGGATCTTGCAGGCCAGAAACCAAATAAGAAGGCAAGCCTGAAGTGGTCAATATAATATCTTCATCTGTGCTCAGTGACTCATGAAAATGTGTGCAGAATGTTCCCTTTAGAGCTCTCACCATGGCAGGTTG
The DNA here is from genome assembly GCF_000260355.1 of Condylura cristata. Lineage (NCBI taxonomy): Eukaryota > Metazoa > Chordata > Mammalia > Eulipotyphla > Talpidae > Condylura > Condylura cristata. Next base: position 29,866,915 of record NW_004567117.1, on the reverse strand, counting down.
GAGGCTGCTAAAACAAACACCAGGTCTTCTGAACGAGCCAGCCCATCCATCTGCACCAGTAACTCTGTCTTCATCCGAAGGCTCCCTTCATGCTCCCCCCTAGAGAGAGAGGAGGATGTGAGATTCTCCCAGAGGCAAAGACTTTGCTTCCACAGAGCAGCAAACAATTCAGCCACTCCTTCCTCTTCACTGGTGTAGAATGAGGAAAAGGAACCCAAAAAAAGTACCTTTCTTGGATAACATGACATGGCAACCCCAAGTAGGTATGTGGTTTTTCAGAACTATGCTCCTTATTATCTGACCACTTTTTGTAAGAGAGAAAAAAGCCTTGCAGTGTTATTATAGAATTATTTAGCATTTGTCTGTAATTATTCTTTTTAATATAATAGGACCCAAGAAGTCTTAAGAGCACTTGCCTTTATTCCCTGGCCCTATGAAGACTAGCTTTAATGCTTATGCACATTCAGGGTAAAACCTGGAGCATACTCACTGAGAGTAGATGAGGAGCTTCCTAATGAATTCAAAGCTGTGGCAAAGCCTGGGGGAAGCGGATGCAGAAAGGAGCACACAGGTCACCATGGCAAGATGGGGTCTTTGCAGGGGGACTAAGCACTAGGGTTCCTGGTGGGGTGCTGGTGCTGCTGCCTGCTCCTGTCTGACCCCATGTGGAGTGGCAGAACTCCCCAGCCCGGGGCTTTCTAGCACCCATTAAGTTACGGAAAACATCCCCTTTCAATCAATGGCATGAATCCCATGCATCATGGGCACATCTTAATGGTTGCTTTTCCCTGCTGGGAAAATGGTTTTCAATGAATAAAAATTCATAAATTATATTCTAGTTATACTTACAACAAGCTAATTGTTTACTTTTTATTACTATTAGTTCTGCCTTGATGATAGCCCATTAGAGATCATTAATAAAAGCAGCCATAGTGACATTTCCCAGCCTGTGTTTGTCAAGCCAGGATACCAAGTGCAGTAAAAGTTAAAAAAAAAACACCAGGGGTGAAGTCGAAGAAGTGTTTTTACAGCACACACACACACACATTCAAAGGGGCTATACCACCTGAGACATGTTCCTTCTGTTAGGGTCATTAGCAGACACCCAGTCTTTTGAGATAACGCGTGTGACATATTTAAAATTGGACCACTGAGCCACAACTGAGTACCACGGAGAAGTGGTGTCTCCCATGGCCTCACGCACCGTGCCAGGGAGTGGCCTTGGCGGCTCCACTCCCCCCAGCAGCCCCTCTGGCTCCAGACGAGGCAGCCACAGAGGCTATTGGGAGCTAACAGGGCCAAAAAGGCAGCCTAGGGTCCGAGGCCTTCGCCATCTTCAGGCCTGAAAACCACTCTGTGGGAAAGGGGGGAAGGGGAGGATGATATTTCCTCCGGTTATAAAAACTACTTAAATCAGCTATTCAGTTAACAGGATCTAATTTAAAGACCTTTCCGTGTGTCTGCAGAAAATTTGTGGGCTTATTAATAGGCTCATTCTGCTGGTAAATGTCGATGGGCTTCCGACCATCAAACACACTTACAGAGGGGAGAAGTGACGACCAAAAAAAACCCTGTCTGTTACCCAGGAGACGTGCCTCTCTGACTCATCACCGACTCCAGCTCGTCCAGGAAGATGGTGGAGGGGGCATGATAGCGGGCAAGTTCAAATAGCACCTGGGTAGGAGTAAAGCAACCACATATTCAAATTCAGGTAATTAAGTTAAAAAGTTCTCAGATGATCCCAGAGATTAAAAGCTTGGAGTGACTACTATTAAGCATTTATACTGCACTGTTATTTCACAATAACTTTATAATCATTACAACTATTTCTCCCTAGCATCACCCCATGGGGTTGTCCAATTATTTTCATTTATCACCGGGGAACATTAGAGCCAAGGAAGAGTGAGTGGTGAACTCGAGGTCCAATGGGGGGGGGGAGTCTTAAGATAAAACCCAGTCCCCAAGCTTCCAGTGGGACCCTCACCAGTAACATAGCTCACAAGAACACAAAAGCCTCAGACTGTGAACAGTCTCTTGATGTTTTTCTTTAGCCTTTAGCAATAATGAGATGATTCATCTCAGAATGAAAACAAAGAGAGAGGGGAGGGTCCCAGTCATGGGAAACAAGTCGGGAGGATTTTGCCCATCTGTGTTCCCCAAATGACTCCGTGAGGTTCCCTGCACCACCCCAACACTGCTATTTAGCTCAGGTGCTCAAAGGTAATTCCCAATGGAATAAAATGTTCCATTTCAGAATAAAAGATTATAGCCCTAACAAGAACAGGACAGCAAAACAGCAAAAAAGCAGCTCTGTAAAAACAAAATAAAGAGCTCCATGGGGAGATAGATGTAGTGGTGAGAAAAGTAGGAAAAAGCGAAACCTATTTTTTTTTACTCTCAAACCGATCTCTTGAGCGCCATATACAATTCTTCACTGGTTGATTGGAGAAAGCAGTGGAGAGTTAAAAGGAAAAAAAAAAATGAGGTCCTTTAAAAAGGACAGGGGATTTATTCTCTGTGTCATTCACACTGGCAAAGCCCTGCAGAACAAATAAGAAGGGCCAGGCTCAGAAAGGGCGGATGTGGTTTTCACAAGTGGTAACAGGGAAATCCCTCCAGTTTCCCTGCCACTGCCTGCATGTGTGGTCCGCTATGTGCAAGTTCAAGTATTTTCTTTTTACTGAATCTCACTAGTTCATCCAGCCAAGACAACTGGCTCAACATAATGAACTGAAAGAGCTGAGCCGACGCTGGCACACACATCCCAAACACCTATCAGACACAGTAGAGGCCACTTCCTTAGAAGCCAGTCTCTTTCTTTCCCTGTCACAAAAAAGCAGGTGCAAATATACCTGAAGTTAAGGATGATGACAGCAGCGACAATCTATCCAGGGAAAAGTGGATATTGGAACTCGAGGAGAACCAATTGCATCTTTCAGGAGCTCCTTGAGGTACAGAAAGACCAAGAAGCTCTACCAGACAAAAGATCCAGCTGAAAGAAGACCCTTCCAGAACCACCTCTGGAACCACATCTCCACACTGAGAGCCACCACTCTGTCCACTGCCAGAGAATATAGAGAGTCCCAGGTAAGTGCTTGAGAAACATTAGTCTAAAATCTTCAAAAGTACTTGGAGGAAGTTAAGTCATACAATAGGGCTGGGAGGTTGTAGAAAGATGTAAGGGCCAACAGGTGTGTGCATTTGCTAAAGAAACCACTCAACTATTCAATCGCATCAACTCCTAAGAGGCATGAACATTAGGAAGGGAGGGAGGAACACAACCCAAGGGTTCCCTATAAATAACTCTTTAATTGGAATAGAAGAGAAATAAGTGATAGGAAAGCTTCTCTGATTTAGGGGAGGACCTGAAGGGCTCTCTCCAGCTGAAAGCTTCACAGGAAGCAGCTTGACAGCATGACCAAGATTTTCCAGGTGATGATCTTTCCATGAGCTGAGGAAACAAAGTGATTTCTGAAAGGATAGGAGCCGAGACCCTTCAAGGTGAGCAGCAGTTAGGTCTTCCTCTTGAATGATTCTTTTTTAACAACCAAAAATAAAAACGCAATTCACAGGAAGAAAAATACAAATGATTTTCTAAACGGATGAAAAGATACTCAAGTTCATTCAGAATTAAAGACGTGCACATTTGAGTGTGAAAATAGCACTTTCACTATCAGATTGGCAGAGATTTTTCAAAGGTGGATACCACACAGAGTTGGCCAGGGTGTGGGGAAGCAAACACACTCAGGCACCACTGATGGGAGTGTAAGCTGGTGCTTCCATATTGGCAGACAATTTGGCAATTTTCTTTCCTCAGACCCAACAATACTCCTTTTCAAAGAAACTGCACTAGATATACAAAGACATGATTATATTAAGACTATTCACTGAAGCCTTGCTCATAATAGCAAGAGACTAAATGTCTATCCAGAAAAGACTGGTTGAGTCTGTTTTGCAGTGAAATACCATGCAACAGAAAATAAAACAGTGATACTATGGGACAGCAGCCAAGGTGTGGCTTTAAAGGATGGGGGTGGGGGGTGAGAATGCAAGTACAGAGAGGATGTGCAGTATGATCCTACTTGTATTAAAAGGAAGGGAGAGAGGGGCCTCCCTGGTGGTGCAGGTGGGTTAAAGTCTCTGCACTATGAAGCTATCACCAGTCACTGCAGCAGAGTTGGCTCCCTGGCCAGGGAGCTGACCCACAGGGCACAGCAGACCTCTCCTAACCTGCCTGCTGCTTCCCTCAGCAGTTTACTTCGTTGATATGCCTGTTCTGCTCCCCACTCTGCCTCTGGCAACCCTCTCACCGCCCCTGAGCCTCTGGCCTGTACCCCAGTTCTGTATGCACAAATAAATAAATATTTAAAAAAAAAAAGATAAAAGGAAGGGAGATACCGAGACAGGCATTGATGTGGATGCAGGTACATGTTGTGTAGGGAAGCAGCAGAGAGAGCCCAGGCGCCTTTACAGCCTTGTGGGCTTTTTGCTTTCTAAAGGACTCATCACTTTTTTAGTGTATGGTAGCAGCAGGGGAACATGGGAAAGTACCCATTTCCTCACTCTTAGAATTCTAACAAGGTCATAACTAAGCAGAGAGAAACTTTAGTTAAATAAAATGCTCTCACAGAATGGAAAGTGCTTGTTAAATGGCTTTGTTTTTCAGTATTAAGCAAGAAAATTCCTTTAGCTTCAGTCTTTGTTGAGAACATTCATAAAATATCTGAATTTACTCTTCTGTCTCTGTAAGCCATTAGGGGAGGGACAAAATGTGACCTTTCTTTGAACACTTTGTAGTGTTTGGGCAGTTTTCATGACAGGAAATCAAATTTAAACAGATTCTGGAGATGGCTTGTAACTGTTTTGCTGTTAATACAGAAAAGGGACTTAAGCAGGAAAAACTCCTCAGCCTGATAAAGATTTTGGTTTAATGAATTCTAGCTAACAAAGCCCAGCTAACTAGAATTACATAGAACCACAAAATGGAGGAGCAGCTAAATCCAAACCCCAGCTTTGGACCTGGGACTGAGTTAGTCACAAGATAACAAAGAAAGAGAAGACGTAGACAGGCGTTTCTACAAATTATAATCTTGAAGGGGTGATAAGAATTTAGAGAAATGGAAACATTTGAAATAACTTGAGAACAATACCAAACTAATAATGATAGGTTATTTTAGGTAAATCAATCCTTTAAGAATATTGTATTATGACTTCCAAATAAGTCATATCATTTTTAAAAGAAGTCCTCAAGGGAGTGTCATTCAGCATACTATTTTTGGGTAATTTCAGAAAATGTATGACATTCATAGTCACTTAGTATTGATGACTGATTAGCCATTCTGCAACGTGCAATAGTTTAACAGGAATTCTGAGAAGGACTCATCTTATACTGAGGCATAAATCACAAATAGGTGTTTATATAAGGTGAATAGGAGATACAGTAAAGATTTATAATATTAAAATATACTAGACTACAAACGAGAGATAGTGTAAAGATGGAAATAATCTCTTCAGGAAAGAAAAAAAAACCCTTACAGCCTGCAAGCACCATGGAAGAAAAGTTGCTCAGAGCATCTGAAAGAATACTTAAGTTTCTGGATTCTCCATAGAGTACATGTAGCATAGGGTAGTAGTTGTAGCCACTCAATGAATGCTGACTGAATAATATTGCACACACTCACTAATAAATGCTTCTGGAGGAAGGAAGAAACCAGCCTCTGCAGCGCTGAGTTTTCTGCAGCCCCCATTCCTAAGTTGCAGGAATCAAAAAAGGAGTGTGGATCAAATTCCCAAATGGGGAGAGTGGTGTTTTGGCTGAGGGGGTGAGACTAATCTCCATGTGTAACAGTCACTCCATCTCCTGGGCGCCCCAAAAATCAAGCTCCAAAATAAAATCTTAACGCAGAAGTTTAAGAGAACAAATTAACTCTGGTATCATTTTCATCACTGTCATCTGCCAAAACTCATTTTTAAAAAACCAAAATCCAGAATTCCTACCCGAACAAGTTTTTCTGAATCCCCTCTCCATTTGCTGACAATGGTGGATGCGGAAATGTTAAAGAAGGTGGTTTTGCACTCCGTGGCCACAGCTTTGGCCAGCAAAGTCTTTCCTGTACCTGGAGACACATGTGGATGAAAGATGAGAGGTGTTTGTCCCCATCCCTCTGCTCACAGACAGAAGCCAGTCTCTCAAGCCACACGGAGGTGATCACTCAGCTCAAGTGCCCCCATCCCAGAGCAAGGCCAGATGGGGTGACTCATCCCCTGCATACACGCCTCATGCCAGCCCCAAACCCAGCCCCGTGCTTACCTGGAGGGCCGTACAGCAGCAGTCCTTTCCAGGGGGAAAGAATTCCTGTGAATAACTGTGGGTACTACAGGAACAAGGAACAAGGGTGAGGTTTGGCACGTCAGCCCGCGGGCCCTTAGCTCATGCCAGGCAGCCAAGCTAAGGGGAATAGCCCCAGTCTAAGGGTCAGGTCTTCCTTCTGTAAGTTCATGGCTTCTGCATAGATCTTACGTACCCCAAGTTTATTTTCAGGCTTGATGGCAATACATGGCTTAATTGTGGCTTTTTTTTTTAAAGCCCTTTTAAAAGTATTTATTTTAATTGTTTATTGAAGTAGACTTGGGCTACTAACAATGTTAGTGTTCTCTAAGTCTAGGTTCACCCTCTTCAGGGGTCAGCACCTTAGCACACCCACCACCAAGGCACCCCGTAGTGCCCCACCATCGGCTCTTGCGGTAAGCAGTTTTTTAAAGAAAAAAAAGGTGACTTTTTCTGTCTGTCACAGCATGCTTTCTTGCACATGTAACATCATTTCATGCACAACTCTGTATTCAGAGTAATAGTGATGTTTTGAATGTTGTAAAGCAAGTGTGACTTTTAAGGTAAATACTACAACTAATAAATAAAAGTATGTGAGATTCAAGCCCAAACCTGTAGGGTGACGCCCATTTTAGAAGCTGGGGTCATTCAGTGCAAGATGCATTGCAAGACCCTGAATCCACACAGGCCAGGCCTGGACACCAGGGAGTTTCACCCCTCAGTTCAGATTCAAGCAAGGTGGGGCAAAAGCGGGAAGAGGGAGTGGCTTGGTAGAGAACCAGGGAAAGGAACTGAGTAGGATTATAACCGCACTTGAGTTTCCTGTTCCAACCAACTACTGTGACCGAGGTGACAATTAACCTGTAGACAGAAAACCATCTGTCCTTGTCACTGTGATGGACACATGGCAGGCAATGCGTCCATAGGACAGTGAACAGAAAGGCCCCCCAAGAGGTGCCCGTCCTTACCCTTATAGGATACACAACAGCTTCTTTGACTAACTGCTTGGCCGCGTCGAGTCCAATAATGTCATTCCACTTTATGTTTGGATTATGGAGATAAATGTCCTGCAATGCACATTTGATCATTTTGTTAAAATTAATGTTTTCCTCCACGACTGTAATAAACATGGGAGCCGCGGAGTGCTTGGCTTACAGTAGGGACAGAAAGGGCTCGTGATAAAAGCTCTTTCTGTTAGATATATGTGCGCACGCACAGTTCACCGAACAGATGCCATGAAATCTTCATTTCTTTTCCCTGAAGAAGTTACTGCGATCTCATGTGGGGACGGGGGAGAGGGAGGCTCCTCACCAGGGAGAAACCTGTCTGCAGTCGACAGCAGCACGGGCTGATTTACAGCTACCGCTGTAGGAGCTGCAGAATATGCCTTTGAGTTACATTAGCTTTTACTGGGAAGCATAGTTCCTAGCAAGTGCCCAGCCTCTCTCTGATGCCTTGATCTCGCAAACACTTTCTTAATTTGTGACATAAGAAGGATAATGTTCCTCTGAAACCAATTTCCCTTTTTCCCTAGTGATGGCTCCCTCCTTCCATCAGGAGCAATTGCTGTTACAAAATTCTAGGAAGCCGACCACCAAGCATTTTCCCTTCCTCATAGTAGAGCCCTGTAGCGACCATCTAGGGTAATCAATTAAGGTAGCTTTTGCTGATAACTAATTTACATTTCCAAACTTCAGTTTCACAAGATGCTCAGAACGGTCACTCGGGGCCTTTCTCAGAAGGAGCCGTTTCACACAAACCGAGAATCAATCAAAAAAATGGCTTCCCTTCCAATGTCACTGTGAGTGACTACAGAACAATCTGGAAATTATTTTTATATATGTTTAGTTTTTACTAATATGTGTTCGCATATGTCCAAATCATAAAAATATAGGTTTATTTTTTATGTGGGCAAGATGTTTTTATGCTCCCATTTTTGATTCTGAACTTCTCAGTCTCCTCCTCTATGGGTGATAGCTTTAATTAGAGAAACTACTTTACAAGTGATTTGGTCAGGCATACTATGCCCACTCCATCCCTACATGGGTGACAGAGAAAGGAGTCACTCTTCTGAAATCTAGGGAGAAACCAGCTTGTCTTCAGAGCCTTGGGTCAGAATGCTGGCCCACCGACCACTCACCTTCTTTTTTAAAACGATTATTTATTTATGCATACAGAACTGGGGTGCAGGCCAGAGGTGCAGGGATGGTGAAAAGCTTCACAAGAGACAGAGTGGAGAGCAAAACAGCCAGATTGACTGAAATACACTGCTGAGGGGAGCAGCAGGCAAGATAGGAGAGGTCTACTGCACCATGTAGGTCACTTCCCTGTCCAGGGATTAAACTTGTGCTGAACTTGTGCTGTGGCCAGCTTTGTAGTTCTGTGCTTTAACCAGTTGTGCCACCAGGGAGGGCCCCCACTCACATTCTTATGCCAACTTTTCTTAGGAAAGTTTTGCACCCAATAGGAATTCATCTACCTTGGAATTCAAAGCACCCAAACCCAAAGGGAGGTCTAGAGTTGACACTGAGTGCCACATAGTGTTTAATTTCCCAATAGGAGGCTGCTGCTTGGAGCGATCAAAGGTTATCATTCAGAACTCAACATGGCAACTTCCATGGGTAGTGAGCTTCCCGTTCCCATAAGCATTCAAGCAGAAAATGGATGCTTCCCATAGTACTGCAGGAAGAATTCCAGATGGCACATGTCAGCCTACTTCCACTCTGTAACTCTATCATCAGTAGCCATGTTGGCCTTTTGCAAAAACAATAATGAGAGTACTGATTTGTGTGGTTATAAAAAAAAGATTTTTCTCTGCTTTCTTATGCATCCCGATGGCTCCAGTGTGGCTTAATCCCTCATCCTCTCTCACTGGCAAGTCATAGCTGGTGTCCCTGTCTCCCTTCCCTGCCCCCCACACTGTCTTAAGAGCAAGCTAGCCAAAAGCACCTGATTACCCTGTCCCCTCGTGGACACCGTTCAAAGACTGCCCGTCTCCTGCAGGCTGACTCCCAGCCCTGTGTCCTGTTCGCAGTGTTCATACTCAGCAGCTCTAGCCTGTCTCTCCCCATGCCGCGAGTCCCACTTGGCTCAAAGCACAAGGCAGTCTGTCCAACAAGCCTTTGCCCAGAACATCTTCCTACTTTCTGCACGTGGTAGGTATGCAATAAATTGCACAGACAGAGCTTGCAAACCTTTCATTCCTCCCCACAGCTCCTTAAGTCTGCTGTGGCTTCAGTCTGCCATTAAATGGAGATCACGGGAAATCACAAATGTCTTCGATAGCACCCAAACATATTCTATTCCCAAAGAACCGGCCCAGAGTCACGCAGCTAGAAAGAGGAAGTTCAAGCTTTTGTCGTTGACTATTGCTCTCACTGCCTTTGGATTCCAAAGGAATCTGGAGAAATCTGGATGATAAGATCCTTCCTACGAATCTTGTTTTGTGTGGAAATTTTCCATAATGAAATCGCTGGACTCCGACATTCCTATTTCCAGGCTTTGACTGTTTAAACGAGACACAGATATGTTCTCTCCTTCTTCATGATACGCTCCCTGACTCTTGGCTCTAAAACCATTCACCTGTCCCTTTCTTTCTTGGTTTTTTTCTCTGCTGGTTTTCTTGGCCTCTACAGTGAGATGGTGGGCTTTTTATATTGTAATTTTATGATTCTATAATTTATTTATCATGCATTATTGTGCCTCTAAACAATATGAGTGCCTTCGCAAGTGGGGGCACTTTATAAATAAATGATCATATTTATTGTTATTAATAAAAGAAGCAGCCCGCAGTGCTCCAGGAGCCCCAATCACCTCCGTAAATTTGTGAATTGAATATCAGATCTTACCCGGCTCACCACGGCTGCCAGTTCTCGCATCTCACTGTTCATGCCAATAAATGCGCTGAGCGGCTTGAGCAATCGCTCCTGGTGGTGGGAACAGAGAGCTTCACGTTACCGACTCCTTCCTCACTTAGGGAGAAAGCACGGCGGCGCAGGTCTTGGTGACACAGAGGGTAACAAGGTGCCGAGACCTTCGACTTGATCTCTGAGTTCAAAATGCTGTTTCTAAAGTCTGCCTGGGGGAGGGGGAGGCAGCTTGCATGAAGAAATCCCCTCTAATCTACTTACAGAGGGGTCTGGGTCACAGTTGATGCTGTTCAGGCCCAGTTCACCACTGGCTCCTTTGATGGCATCTGTGATTAGTCCTCGGAAGTCGATGATTTGGCCCTGAAAGGGAGCGTTCTTTATTTATGCCACTAAAACCAGAGAGAAGGTGATATGTCCTTGCCCGCTCTGCTTCGTCATATCAAGTCATACTATGTCCCTTGGCGTGAGGGCAGACTTCAGACCTACACTGATAATGAACATGAAATTTCTTCATCTCGGGGCTTCTTGAAAAGAAGTTATAAGTAAATTCTTTGGGATGAGGGTGATTTGAGTCCAAATTTGCTAGCATTTTTCAGCTCCTGCTCTACCAGCTATACCTATACTGCTCCTTGCTGCCTACGTCCTGCATGTTGTCTCTACCTTGCAGGTTATTGCACACACAGGAAGCCCTGGCTGCTCTAGAGTCCCAGTAGCGCCTGCTTCCCAGCTGTGAGGCCCACGCAGCACGCAGCAGTGCCTGGCACAGAGCAGGTGTGCACGTTAGGATTATTTCCAGCTTAAGAGCTCTGCTAGCTGGAGGTGGCACCAGAGTTGCATAGATGTGGAAGGAAGACCAGAGAAGTCATTGATACGTGGTCTGCCTAGGGCCACCCAGCTGAGAGTGACTCAAGGCCAGGATTCAAACTCAGATATCCATCTCCCCTTTTCCTCCCCCACAGTGCCAGCCTCCCCCACAGGCAGAAGCTAAAAGCAAGGGCGAGCACAGAAAGCAAGACCGAGTGTTTATTATCTACCAGTCACTGTACCCTGGATCTCTACTCGCAAGACCGAGTGTTTATTACCTACCAGTCACTGTACCCTGGATCTCCACTCACTACATTTAAAGTGACACTGCTTAGCTCCATTTTATAGACAGAGAAACCGGCTTCGAGAGATGAGACAACTTTCCAAGGCTACACAGCTGGGAAGGTCGGAACCCAGGTGGGCCATTAGGGACAGACAACACATCCATTAAACTCCAGGGGAGCTCAGGAGTCATGAGCCAAGGGGCCCCAATTTGGCCATGACAGACCCATTTTGGAGATGGGCTCCTGCCATCCACCCTCATTCAGCTTAGTAATATTTGAAATATTAGGAAGAAAACCATTTACATTTTACCCTGAGGACATTTTTGCTGGAAAGAGAATTTATAGCCAGGCTCTTTGAAAGGTTAAGTGGTGGGTTAAATAGTCCCTTCCTTGGGACCTGACCAGAAATTGTCCAATACTACCAACAGGAGACATTCATGCGAGAAAAACTGATGCAAAAATGTTGGCAAAAAAGTGACTGAAAACACAATGAAGTGAAGGTAAACAGGGAGGATTTCTCCAGCACTGATTCCAATGTCTCCTGATTAGCCATCACCCAGGTCACTGCCGCCCTTCAAAGGAGCCAGTTCAGGCCAACGGAATATCTTCCCTGATTTCCAGGGAAACATTCCAGCTTCCTGGTCAAACACACACACACACACACACACACACACACACAGAGCGCAGTTTGACTAAGAAGAGCTGGCCAACACCAAGTCAAATGACCTGTAGTTTGAGAATTTGATCCAAGGAAGAAAGATGACTCTCAAAGACATACAATTCCAAGTCACAACTGAGAGAAGCAAGTGATAACATTTTAGCCACCTTTTGTCTACATCCACCCAACTGGGGTCTTTCCTGTTTAAGAAGCTGTTATTTATGACTAAAGACATTAGCTTCATTATAAAAGGGGTAAGAGACATCTATCAAGACAAGATCAACTCTATATTAACTGGGGTTTCGAAGAGCTTCCATAAAATGATACTCCAGCCTGGAATAGAGGCCCAAGGAGAAACCATCCACCCTATAAGGCATAAACAGTAACCACGAGGCTGCAATTCCTCAATGTAGACCAATTTTTTAGGCTGCAAGGAACATCCCTTTCAATCCCCATCATCTACAGTTGAAGAAACTGAGCTCCTTGGAAGGGGTTGGAGTAGGCACTCATTGAGCACCATTCATCCAGAAAGGGGAAGCAGGCCAGAGCCCCCAGCTACTAATCTTCGTCCAAGGTTCTGCTTAGTCAACCCTGCATCACTAGATATTAATGTTCCCACTAGCCAAAAAAAAACTTTTTTTGCTAAATAATGGAACCAACCCCAGTGCCCTTCAACAGATGAATGGATACAGAAACTGTGGGAGTGCTCATTCAGTGGAATATTACACTCCGGTGAAGAAAGATGAAATGGTGGCATTTGGCACCATGTGGATGGACTTTTAGGTGAAGATGTTGAGTGAAATCAGTGAAAAAGTGAAAGACAGATTTCAGTCGATTTCACTCATCTGAAGAATATAAATATCAAGTAGACAATGATAAAAATATGAACTCAGCAAAAAAGCAAGTTAATGGTTACCAGAGGGAATAGGAAAAAGGGTGGCAGGGATGCGGAAGGGAGCCAGATGGGGCATGGACACAGGTGGCTTGGTGGAGGCTAAAAAAAAAAATTAAAACATGCTAGATGATTCAACAGTACGTTAAAAATTGAAAAAGAGAAAAAAAATGTTTAATTTTCACTTTTGCGAAAAGAAGGGAAATTTTCCCTTTCCGTGTTAGGCTCAGAGTTGCGCTTACTTTGGGTGGGTGGAGGTTTTCTTCGCCACCACCTTTGTTGATCCCTGATACACGTAAGCCAAAGTCAGCATTCTGCACATGAGTGCTATTGACAACCTCCTGAAAGAAGAGGAGAAGTCCACTGTGGGGAGCGACCTGGAGATGCTGGTTACAACAGCCTAGTCCATCACCCCACATCAGTTCTGTAAGTGGGGAACCCCAGGTGCGATTCCGCCACCTCCACACAGTCCAACAAGTATGTGCCGTGCCGTGGGGAGGCTCAGACACCAGGTATTTGTGGCCAGGCGAGCCTGAGTTAGGAGAAGCAGTGGTCAACGAGCCTCCCGGTCAGTGAGCCTCCGGGGGTTCCCAGACTCCCCCTTCACTCCCTTCGCCTGGCTCAGCCTGCAGTGAGAAGGCCAGACAACCTCCTGGGAGGAGACCCGTTCCATGATCATTCCTTTCTGGCCACCAGACAGACTCGATGTTAATGTTTTCCAGTCCCTTTCGCAACTTCCTGGCTTCTCTTTTCCTTGAAACCTCATGTTTTGTACTAAACCAGAAGCTTCTAGCATGGATCTCCAGAGTCAGGAGTCTCGATTTCACCCCCTACTGGGCTCTCTCCTCTTGCTGTCCATTTCCTTCCCCAGAACACCCAATGTGGAGGCCTGAACCAGCCATGAATGCTTTGGAGAAACCCCACCGGATGCCCTGAGACACCCAGTCACACCAACACCATCCCTGGCCCACTCTTCGGTACCCAGGGATGTGCTTCGGGACAGAAGACCTGCCCCCTGCAGCTGCCTCACGAGAGCATGGAGCTGTGTGCGCCCCCCACTCTGACGGCCCAGGTTCCCCTCTCCTGGCAGTGGTCCAGCACTCAGAGGAGAAAGGCTGGGTGGAGAAAGGACTCTTCCTGCTCCACTTAAGAAACCTTAGGGAGCCAAGGAACCTGTCCCTGGTTTTAGCCCAGTGTGCTGGAAGAAAATCTACAAGTTAACGAAATCACAGGTAACTTAAACAGCACAGGTCCTCCACATAAGTAAACGTGAGTTTTTGTTAGAGCCCTTCCTCACCCCTCTGCGATTTCACCAACACGAAGCAAAGCTGTGCCAACCTGTTTCAGATGCTCCTTATGGAGGGATTTGGCGTTCCCTGACTTCCCCGCCGTGCTTTTGGACCGAGGCCTCTGTTGATTGATCTTGGGAAGATTTTGACAAGCGTCGCTCATCGCTCTAAGGGGGAGAGCAAAAACCTTGGTGGAAATGACTTCAACCACTTAATAAGCAACTGTGGTACACACTGAAAGATAGTTCTGGAAAGCTATGCAGACACCCCATAATAAGGTCCTTCTATCTGCACCCTCCTCTTCCTCTCCCCTTCCCCATCCTGGCCTGACTGACTCCAGTCAATCTGCTGGGTTCCTCCAAGACCAGCCAGAGGAGCCCGCCTTCTTCTGGAAGCCCCCCAGAACCACCCTCTTCTTTTCTCCCTACCATCTGGCTTCTGCCCCTCTGTTCCTAGCTTCATGTCCCAGGACACGTGGCTTTGCCAACATTCCTCCACTGCGCCTTCTACCTTTCTCACAAAGTACCGCTCAGGCCAGGGGAAAGGTGCCAGGTTGGAAAGAGGCCTCTGGCTCAAATACAGCCTGGGGGTGTGTTCATGGTTCTGAACACACCCCAGGGTACTGAATGGTACTGAGTGGACCCTGGGTCTTTAAAATAGCTTTCATCACGGTTGCACCACTCGATTCTTTGGTGCTTACACGTGAGGCGTGATTGCAGGAGATTCACTCAAACTTTTCTCCCCATGTCCTCAGTGAGTGGCTACTTCAACTCCATTTCTTTGTGAGAAAAGACAAGCTGTCTGCGTCTGATACGGACGCCTAGCTGTGGCTGGTGAGCCCACCCGTGCCAGCCATCCCACCCAGGTGTCTGCCGGCCGATCAGCCTCAGACCCCAGGGGCCTCATGAGGGGGCAGCGACTGACAGTCTCTCAGGTGTATTTCTCATCTGCAGTCTGGAAATAATGTCTGGCCTCAGGTCTTTGGCTGGCACTGAAATGAAATGTCTATGAAGTGAATTTCAAACATTTACAAGAGCAAACCCTGCTGCATAGCCTTGATTTAAATGAAGTGAGGTGATACACACACACACACATACATACATACACATATGTATGTATGTATGTATGTATGTATATATAGTTCAAGTTGTGCAGACTTCCTTTGTGAGATTGTCAGGGATCTGGGGGTCTGTATTCCCATTTTGATCTCCCAGTAGGGGTAAATTTACTAATGAACCCATTGCCAGCCAACACTAACAATTTCAAAATTCTTCCTAGCATGGAGCCAGATTTATTTAGTCACCCATCCTAGGTATGCCCTGCAGAATTCTTCAGAGAAGGCCCAATCACTGCCCCCCCCAAAAGTGCGAACTGCAACAGCATAGGAGCACCTCCCTCCCACGTCTATTTATCAAGCCAAACACCCCCAGTTGCTCCAGTCACTCCTAAAGTTCCCTGACTCCCAGATTCTTCCTCACCCTGGTCATTTTCCTTTTGCCCACTGTCTTCTGACAGGAACAGAGCCCACTATTGGGACACTACTTTTCTATTGAGGAGGCCTGAGACCACAGTGGCCATCAAATGATACGGGTGACACATATTGCATCTGTGGTTGGAACTCAAATTTCTAGGGGAAAGAGGAAAAATTTTGAGGTCTCTGACACTGTAACAGGAGGGCTATTTGTTGTGGATCTTTGTAGGAGCTTAAATTTTATTTCATTCAATTTCCTTCTGCTGATTTGGGCCCACACCCCAAATTATCAGGATCTTTTGGCACCCTAGATTTCTTATCCAGCACCTGACATAAACTGTCCTCAGTAGGTCATCTGCAAGTTTGTAAACCAGGAGCTCACTCTGAAGTGAGACACCAAACCAGGGAAAGTCAGTCCCGTGACACCCTCTTTCCTTTCAACGACTGTCTTTGAACATAAAATTGTAGACAAACACCATTTATTACTTCCCCAGCTGTTCTGACTCCAGCCATTGCTAGCCAACCCTCATGCCTGTCACGTACAAGCACCCACTCAGGCAGGAGATGAGTAGCCTGTGCCACCACGCTCCAGCCCTCGAGGAGGCAGCGCTGATGTCTCTATAGGCAGGGAAAGCTGGGAAGTTCCAGGCCTGAATGTGTGGCTAAAAGATAATCAGAACTGCCTCTTGAAATGTTCCTCGCCATTTCTCTTCACAAGTAGTTATTTATCACCAGAGCTCTGACTAGTTTTAGGAAACTATAAATAAAAGAATAACATTTTGGTCAAACAACAAAGGGATTCTTAAATAGCATGAAGCAGAGGGAGCCTCTGGCCAAGGGTTCTTGGGAGTGTGATCAGAGGTGAGTGGGCTCCACCACCAGCTTCACAAGCAAGATCGAAGAGAGCCGTGCGGTGTCTCTATCCCTTCCTTCTTAGGCCACAGACAAGGGACTGGAGACAAAAGGGGACAGAGACTCCGGCCTTATGAGGAGGGCGAGCTCCTCAGAATCACAATCAAAGTTTTCTTTTCTTTTCTTTTTTATCAGCAGTCACTCTTTTTTTTTTAAAAGATCTATTTATTTATTTAGACATATAAAACTGGAGTACAGGCCAGAGGTGTGGGGTGGTGAGAGGATTCACCAGAGACAGAGTGGGGAGCAGAACAGGCCAACTGATGAAGCACACTGCTGAGGGGAGCAGCGGGCAGGTCAGGAGAAGTCTGCCGAGCCATGTGGGTCACCTCCGGGGCCAATCGAACTCACACTGAAGTAGCTGCTGCCAGCTTGCTGTGCTGGGTCCTAACCCGTTGCGCCACCAGGGAGTGCACAAAGTTTCCTTTTTTAAAATCATAATCTAAGAATTGCTTTAAATTTTGGTGACTGCCCAAAAGTGTTGTGCTTCTCACCTAAACCCCATATCAACCTTCCCCTGAGGCCAGGCCTTGATGCCCCAAAGCTATGTCAGCCCAATTGCAGTGTCCTTGCATTTGCAAATAGACTCTAAAGGGGTGAGGGAGGTGTGTAGGGGTGTGTGTGTGTGTTTCAGGCAGTGGAAGAGAGGAATGAGGAGGATATTGAGGCAAGCGGGTTGGGAGTGGGCTTGTGGGAAGATGTGTCAGTCCAGAACCATTCGAGAAACAGGGGTTTCAACTGGTTGTTACAAATCCCAGTGAAATTTGGGTTTGAGAAACTGAAGAAAGAACTATCGGATTAGTGTGAGAAAAGAAAGACCTGATCATCTTCAGACAGGTCAGGACATGTGATCTGGGAGTTCATAAAGAAATGCAATGATTTACAAAAGGGACACTCACTTTCTTGGGTGCTCGCTACGTGCTAGGAACTTACTATGTGTCAGAAACTGGTTTCAAGCTAGCTAAGTAGCAAAGCCAGAAATTAAGCCTGGGACTTTTAATCTCCTATCCTTCCACATGGTCTACAAAGATGATTGGGTGTAATTATTTGTGGGATAAAGCCAGGGGAAACTTTAGACATTGGCCCACATCCTGGGCACCTATAACATGAGGGGAAACCATGAGTGGGTCCCCAAGGGCCCTAGACCACAATCTGGTATTGCTAGTAGACAGTCATGCAGTTGCATTGGATGAGCTTTTAAAAGGAAAGGGAACCCCCAAACACCTATAGTTGAGTTGATCAAGATGAATCACCATGTACTTTACCTTCTGGTCTTCCCTCCACTTCTTAGTGGTAAATTATTTTCTGCTGTGGCAAAACAAATATTGGGAGAAAAGGAAAGAGTTTAATTTTTTTTGTTTTTTTAAAAAATAATATAATAGCTTATTTTTACATCATTTTATACATTTTTTCATCTCAGTTGTAATCCCCATGGGCTTCCCATCACCAAATCACCCATGTGCCATCATCATAGTCCAGTGCATTTCCTTCCCCCCCACAGAAACAGTTTAATTTTCGAGAGAAAATAAGCTTTCACTTATACTCTGAAAACTTATGCTACAGCCTTTTGAAACCTTGAGACTCTACTAAGCTATTCTCACCTGACAAGAAGTGATATCACCAGCCGGAGAAAGAAGTCTGCTTCCCAGGCATTTCCACACAAAGACAGACCTACAGGGGCCACGTCCGTATTGGTGGCAACTCTAAAATGGGCTGGCTTTAAAGTTGCCACTTCCTTATGCCCAAGAATTCAACACCATTTTGTTGTGGCACAGGGGACTTCAGGATGAGTGCGTGAGTCTGGCAGGGAACATTTATCGGCACTCTGCCAGTTTACCTTCAAACAAAGGCACTGTGTCTAATACCCCAGAAGAAAGTAGTTCCAAGATAGGTCAGAACTAGCAATCTAGACATCAAGTCAAATCATGTCAATAATCATCTTGGAGGCTCCGTAATTACGGTCCATACTTTTTTCACCAAGACTCACTCAGCTCTAAAACCAGCCAAGGACACTGAGCCCGGAACCCTGCGCTGGGAGGGAGCTCAGGACCCCTTCCAGCTCTGATTCAGCCCTGGCTATTTTAAATTGACGTTCCTCTTGGTTTCCTGGTCCCTACATGAAATGTTAAAGTCTGTGGCTTAACAAGTGCCTTGTAAACAGGACAATGATCTCCCTTGGTTTATAATTACTTCCCCCACTTACAGACATCTAAGTCAATGTTACTACAAAACACTGGGCCCTCACTTTAGATCTTTCCTCCAGCCAGCCTCCTTGACTGCTAACCTATACTGGGTCTTTGCATTATATTGATCATTATCTGGATTGATGGCTTTCAAAAGCATTTCATTATCTATACATGAGCTATTAGCTTCACCAATACTCATTTTCATGTTATTTGCAAAATAGATAATAGGTCTTCCCAACAAGAAAAAAAGTCTTCTGACACTTATCCTCCTCTACCAGCTCTTTTCATCTCTAAAAAAATCAGAGTGATGTCAGTCTTCAAAAAGCACCATCATACACTGGGGTTTTGTTCTCACTTCTCTAAAACATATATTCTCAAACAAATGCCAACGTGACTCAAGGGACATCAGCGTCCAGATGATCACATTTAAATCAGCTGTGCTGGATCTATGAGAGGCCACACAAGTCTTCTTGGTCTAGTCTTTGAGTTCAGAATCAGAGGCATGGAATAAAATGAGGAAGAAAGACTATCTTAGAGGAAACCACACTGCTTATCTTAGATTAAAATGGGTAGGTATAATTTACTTAGGCTTTGGTTACTCTATACTTAGAAATGCCTTTATTCACATGGTAATTCTGATTTGGGGGAAAAAATGTCTTTACCGGTTTAACAATTTTTGAAGATAGAGGTGATGGTTCTTAGAGCAAGATAACAAAATTTTGGAAACCATCTAAGATTTGAAGTGTACATATGTTCTTTGGTTTTCATGATAAAGTAAGGCATTTCTATTTATTTTGTCTTTATGTTGTCTAATATAACTAAACCTTGGCCATCTAAAAAATAATGCTAGTTAATAGTTTTTATGCTGAGTGATTGCTACTAGACATATGTTCCAAATTTTTCTCTTTCACTTTTGGGTAAGTAATTGAAAGGCTTTCATAAAAGAAATTAGGATATCTTATTGATTGTGTTGAAAGTGAGAGACTGTGTCAAAAGTGAAAGATTTGAGACTCCTGTAGCAGTTTATATGATGGTGCTGTTCAACTTAATTTCATATTCATCTGACCAGTCTGATTGGTTATTTAACCAAGGTGTTAAAACAACAAAACCCAAAACCAACATTGTATGAGTAAAGACCTGGGAAACATTTGAAGATAGCATTCAAAATTCAGAATTCTGAATTCTAGAATATAGCCATGTACCTGTATCTGATGCCTTTTTGATAATTTTGGGGTATTTCTGAAATTTTACATAATAATAGCTCTCATATTCCATCAAAATGGTTTCAAGATCAATGTTGTCACAAACTTCAAAGCGTCGTAACCCCAGCTTAGTTTCTTGCTCCAAAGCATTGGCTGTGTCAAAATATCTGGCCATTACACAGAAAAAAAGAAAAAAAAATTAATTCTGGGTAAAAAGGATAAAGGCAAACAGGTGATGCAAGTCCAAAGAGACTCAGTACAAAGCGTAAGACCATGTCAAACGGCTCATTAGATGAAAACTGGGCTATATAAAGTCTGCTTGCGAAGGAAGAGTGTCACATGCTAAATGTATATAAATATTGCCCTTTATATGTTGCCTCTAGAAGCGACACAGTTATTCTAAAGATATCATCATTGTTCAGAATGATTTTAGAAGTACATAAAAGTCAAGTAAGGAAGCCTCCCTGGTGGCACAAGGGGTTAAGTCTCAGCACTATGAAGCTATAGGCAGACACTTCAGCATGAGTTCAATCCCTGGTCAGGGAGCTGACCCACATGGCGCAGCAGACCTCTCCTGACCGGCCCGCTGCTCCTCTCATCAGTGTACTTTGTCGATCTGCCTGTCCTGCTCCCCACTCTGTCTCTGGTGAATCCTCTCACTCTCCCTCCCACCCCCCAAATCTCTGGCCTATACCCCAACTCTTGTATGCATAAATAAATAAATCTTTTTTTAAAAAAGTAAGTAAATTAATGAAGAAAGTATTTTGTAATTTATCTTTATTCATTTTTAGCCAAAAATGGGTATTTGCTTAACTTAATTGCCTCATCACTCGCCATTATTCATTCTGGGTAATATTGGCAGTTGATAAAACCAAAGTTCAAGCCTACCAAACAAGACTTGCCACCATCGTGGTATTCAAAAAGATATCATGAGCTTTGAAGCAAATGCTAATTATACATTGGTCAATATCATCAAGCAAAATTATTTAAAAAAAAAAGTCATCCATCCACTGGTGTATTCTTTCTGTTAATGTTTCTTGTCAGTCATACTCTATACTGCCTGGGCCCTCTGTAAGTAAGCTAAGTCCTCACCGTGAATTCTTTCTTTCCTGCCATCTGTAATGTACTCGTCATGAAGCTGATTTAAGCGGGGCTAGCAGTAGGAACAAACACCTTCTGTCACAACCCTCTGAAAGTGTAAGACTCCTTCAGGTTTTAATCTTAATTCTTAACTTTTTTTTAAAACCAAGGATGCTTTTCTGGAAAATGTGCACATCTGTAAATATGCACAAATTAGCATAAAATTTTAGGGGCTGGGCCCTCCCTGATGGCGCAGCGGGTTAAAGCACAGCACTAAGAAGCTAAAGCCGCTTCTGCATGAGTTTGAATCCCACCTGCCTCGGAGGTGACCACATGGCGCGGCAGACCTCTCCTGACCCGCCCGCTGCTCCCCTCTGCAGTGTGCTTCATCGATCTGCCTGTTCTGCTCCCCTCTCTGTCTCTGGTGAATCCTCTCACCCTCCACATCTCTGGCCTGAACCCTGGGTTCCATATGAATAAATAAATAAATCTTAAATAAAAAAAAAATTTTAGGGGCTTATCCAGGGACCTCTGATGAAAGATTCCTGCTGCAGGTTAGAACCTGGGAAAGGAGAAGGAAAATTTTTCTCATGTATTGAGCGCTCTTCCCTAACCTAGATTCGGATCAGTTAGAAGATGGAACTTTCTTAGCAGAGATTGCCATGGTTAATGACCTTGCTAATTTCAAAGACCTTGCAAGCATCAATTGACTGTAGTCAACCAGTTTCTATACTTACTGATGACTCATAGGCTTCTAGGCTACATCTCAATTCCCTTTTAATAGAGAGAACTAGCTAAATCAGTTTTATGATTTACTTTGCTTAGGATCAAGCAATAACATGTTCACTTAAAAAGAAAAACAACGAGAAACTACAGATAAGTTCAGAAGAAAATTCCACCAAAGACAGTGACTGTTAACATTTTCTCTCAATTTCCAAACAATTTAATGACTCAGTGCATATGTTTATATATATGTACTTGTAAAGCCAACCAAAAATAAAATGCCAGATGGAAACTCTCACTGCCAGCTGCCCCTAACCTTTACTGACATCACAGCACATTCTGAGTGTTTTCCAGCATCGCGATGTTCAGGTCAGACAGAAATTAGACTAGATTGACTGCGCTTCCCATGTTCCCTAAACTAACTGATGAGGGCAGCAGCAAAACAGTTCTGTGTTCCCGTGATGGAGGCTAACTGGTTAAATTACTCTCAGACCTTAAAGAACACAAATAGAAAAATAAACTGTCTAACTTCTCTCTCACCGAGGCTTGTATTTACAGATGAAGAATAGCAACAACCTTGAACTGAGCGCCAGGGCCAGCTGTGAATCGAAGCAGCGGAGAAAGCAGCTGCTCCCAGAGGCGGCACCTTGAAGGAACTGCACCCTGGCCTTGGACGCTGATCTAACCGCTTCAGGTGGGTTAATGGGCGCATTCAGTCCTGTGGCCACTGTTAGTGGCATGTGCTGACTCTTTCCATCTTTGGCCCTTGCTGTTTAAATGACTTAGCTGCTTTGTCTCCAAAAGGCAGCTGAATTCAAGGGATATCAAGCCCATGGGACTGGCTTACAGAACGGTGACTGTGGGTCTCCTCACTCAATGGGATTCTGGAAGTTACTCTCATCCTCCTAGTGGCTGGATCTGGTCTGGTCGCACTCTTGGTGTCAACGTTATTAAAGGGGTTTCTACCTGTCCCAAACCTGGAGCTCTGTGTGTGTGTGTCTCTCAGGCTGACACAATTTCAGTCCTCAAACCTATAGGTAGGGCTGCCCCCTCCTCCCTCCCCATTCAGCAGGATGCAGCTACAGAAGATTGAGCCTGGTGTCCCTTTACTCCTTTAACAAATCAGGGAGGGTGAGCAATCTCCAGAGGGACTGAGACAGGAAGGGTCCTGGGACAGAGGACAGGACTCAAGGACAAAACTTTGCTCTTCCTGTTGTTTTCACTGGGCTAGTAGGCGAAAGGTTACATAAATATGAAAGGGGCTGAAATCTCTGAAGGGGGGGTGTGAGGTAAACTGTAGCCTCCCCCATCCCAGTGATTCTAGAAAGATCCGTGTACATTCCACAGCAAGATGACCCACGTCCTGGTTAAGGTCTGGGATTCTGCTATGGCGCAATAGTCCTGCTAAACAGAAGACTGGTGTTAGAATTGGGTCAGGACCCCACCTGTGAGTCACCTCAAACTAAACATATGTATATCCAAGGCCCAATTCTCTCCTGAATCTGCCCACACTGCTTCCTGAGTGTGCACTATCATCTGCCTTAAAAGCTTCATTGCCACCTCACTCTGCTCCCCATGCTAAGTCTTTCCTGGGCCAGAGTCAAGAACCTCATGCCATGGGGGGAGAGCCTCATGGCCCCCAACTCATTCCTGTTACGGAGTAGGAGCCTGAATGACATCTGGACTGAATGGGGCTAGTGGGAGGAGCCTGCAGAGGAGCACAGGCCCCTTCTGGAAGAAAAGTGAGGGGTTGTGAGCCTGGGTTGTGAGCCAGACACAGCAGGGGGGAATGAGAGGCTGAGAATCACCCCAGTGTGCGTGACTGCACTTCCTGTCCCACCCACCCTCCCTCACACTGAACTCTGGGCCCTCTGCTAACCTGATTGTTCCACCAATGCTATGTCCTGTCTTCCTCTCCATCATGTCTGTCTGTCGGATTTCACACATCTTTCAAGACCTGCTCACACTGCCTTCTCTCAAAGGTTGCCTTGATTATTTATTCCAACCTACAAGAATATATCCTCTTTGCAGAATTCTTAGTGTTTTGTCAAAGGCAGGTCTATGTGTACTTCAAAATCCCTGTTTCACTTTTCATTTTGATAATCCACTCATAAGTCCCTTACCCAGCAGATCTCAGGAATTTTCACTGATTTGTGATGCAAAGGGCCATCTTGTGGCAGAGATGGGGGAATGCATGCTTTGTACAGTAAATCTTGGCCCATAACAGCACCAACAGAAGGTACACATGTCCTGACTTTGTCTCTTTGTTTTTCCAACTCTCCTTCCTGAAACATTTTCTAGAATACAAAATACATCATGTCAGGAGCTGCCTGTGTAAGTGGTTGTGTCTGATATCTGATTATTCTACCCATTTATATGCTAGTAATTTCTTCAATGGAACTTTTCAAATTATATATATTGAGCATCTATTAATACTGTGCTCACAGTATTGGATCTTATCAGATGAGTTCATGTGCTATACGAGTCAATCTATGAAGGCAGTGTTTTTCAAAGTGTTCCAGAAAACTAGTACCTAAAGTGGGCTGAGGAAAAAAATAGGGTGCCTTGGTGAAAATGGCTTGTAAAACTCTGAAAACGGTGATTTCAGGCCAGAGATTGCTATTGCGCATTAGTAAGTTAGATGGATCCAAGAAGTCCTGAAACAAGGAAGCCTGTTTAACTTCATTTAACCCAATGCTTGTTGTTTCCCTCGCCACAAATGCTTTTAAAGTAACATACATCAACTTTCTGCAGAACCTCTACTCCAGGGTTCTCGCTCTTAAAAAAAATGTGGCCTTGAGGTATTTTAGTCCAGGGTTCTTTGAGTAGAGCTGAGATGTCATCTAAAGATAAAGTAAAATGGGCCAAACCTACATTCCAGCTACTTAGGGTCCTTTGCTAAACCAGGTTGGGTATTTAAAATACAAAAATCCCAATCATTCCTACTCTGTACTTTAAAAAAAAAACAAAACAGGAGTGCTCATGTGTGCCTCTTTGTGCTGGTGCTATTCTAAGGATTGCACATACTTAACCCTCATAGTAGTAATATACCGACACTCAAACACTGCCTCCGATGACCCCACTTGATATATGAGGGGCAGAGTATAAGTAACCGGTCAGGATCAGTGGTTAGCATAGAGTAGGCTGAATACTTGAACCCAGGCCCTCGGCTTCCGAGTCCTGGCTCCAATCCGAAAGCTTCCTTGCCTTAGAGCAGGTTGACAGTCACTAGAGAGAAGCAACCCACCACCTAAATGCAGATTGTCCAGGTCAATTTCAGGGTGGAAACAGAGGCAGAGAGAGGACCAGAATCACCCCTGCTCTGCCCCGGCCCTCAGTTCCACTTACTGCTGTGTGGGGTTCAGAGATTTGGCAGTTGAGTATTGTCTGTTCTGCTAACCAATCGGGGCATTTTCTGGCCTGAGACTGGCGGTGATGTGAAAAGAATAAATCGCTTTTTTCAATAAATTTAAATCCCAGCAGCAAAAAGCAAAGTGTGTGATAAAACCATGTTCTGCAAGCTAAGTGGACTGAAGAAAGATTTTGTTTTCAAAATGATGCATTCCGTCCCATTTTCTTTGGAGATAAAGCTATTTCCACAATCTTAATATTATGGTGTTATGAGGACGGCCACACATGGTCAGTCACAGGGAGAAAATAAATCTGTTTACTCAATAACAATGTCTATGCAAAGGGGCAGTGCTATAATTGGCCACCAAAATATCAATACATGCATCAGAAATCTAAAAGGACCCAAATCCTTTAATGACTTAAATAGTAAAAGCAGGGATAAATACAGCTGGAGATATTTCATTTTCAAACTTAAAAAAAAAAACTTCAAAATTGTGGCCTTTACCTATTTTGATTTTCCTGAGATGATTTTCTTTTCTTTTTTAAAAAGATTTATTTAAGCATACAGAACTGGGGTACAGGCCAGAGGTGCAGGGGCAGTGAGAGGATTCACCAGAGACAGAGTGGGGAGCAGCGGGCGAGAGAGGAGAGGTCTGCTGCACCATGTGGTCACCTCTGGGGCCAGGGATCGAACTTGCACTGAAGGGGCTGTGCCTCGCTTGCAGTGCTGCGCTTTAATCCGCTGTGCCAACAGGGAGGGCCTCCTGAGCAAAAATGAATCTTCTACATTGGTGCAAGAGAAGCCTGGAAGTCCTGCCCATAAAGCCAAGTGACTGAGTTCCTTTGCTCAGTTAAACCCAGTGTCCTCAGATATAACATAAAGACATTAATTCCTACCTTAAAACTTAAAACTCCTCAAGGTCTCTGGGATGGCCATTTCCCTCAAGAGAGCAATAGCTACCAGGGGTCCTCCCTGGTGGCACAACGGGTTAAAGCACAGCACCGTGAAGCTACTGCAGCCACTGCAGCACGAGTTTAATCCCCAGGAAGGTGCCCCACATGGGTCAGCAGACCTCTGCTGCTCCCCTCAGCAGTGTACTTCGTCGATCTGCCTGTTCTGCTCCCCACTCAGTCTCTGGGGAATCCTCTCACCACCCTCCTACCTCTGGCCTGTACCCCAGAGTTCTTGTGTGCATAAAAAAATATTTTTAAAAACAAAAAAAACAAAGTAACAGCTACCAGTATTCAGAGCTACGATGACAAGTTCGCCTGTCCTTGCGGCTGCCTCTAACCCCAAAACTAGGGTCACTTGATTCTCCAGCTCAATTCTGCTTTCACTCCTTCCCCTACCCCCCTAGAGGGGGCTGGGTTAACTGGAGGAAGAGATGGCTTCAACCTTTTGGGAAAATACCAGCAGCTGTTTGATTTGTTGTGCTTGAAGAAGTTTCCATCTTGACACCACTGACAGTTGGGGCCATTTCACTCTGGTGTAGGGGGCTATGCAGTGCTTGAAAGTATTTTGCATCATTCCCTCTACTCACTAGCTGCCAGGGTGATAGTCAAAAAGGCTCCAGATATCCCTAGATGCTCCCCAGAGGCAAAATCACCCCACTTGAAAACCACTGCCTTTAACACAAACCTTTCTAAGCCCTAACCCTAAAACCTGACGATATTCTTCCTGGCTGACACGTGAAAAGAAAGGAGACTCTGAAGTCAGTGGCCTCAGTCACCTTATGGGTCAGCTTTCTTGTGCTCATATACCAACCTACCTACCGGCAGCCTTGATTGCAGGTGCCTGTGTGATTTTAAATGAGGCAGGTGGCCAAACTCAAGTGCGTCCCAATGTCCTCCCCCACCAGTTACAGAATAGATATTGCGCGTGTCAAAGAGTTGAGCGTAGGTCGTTCAGGGGAGTCCGATACCTTTTTTTTTGAGGGAAGGAAAATTGAGGAGTGTTACCTCTGTGTACAGAGCCAGCAGTGGGGCTCTGGAAACCTCGCCTGAAGGCCTGCACAGTCCTCACCTGTGCGATCTTCGCCTGCGCTGTCTTCAGACCTGAGAGGAGTCTCGTGAGCAAGGTAACTTTGCTAGTCAAAAGTTTTCAAATGCAGCAGCTCTCTAGGTAAGTGAAGCAGTAGGACAATGTGTCTGGGTTGCCGGGGAGGTGAGGCAGGGCGATGGAAGCAGGGACATGTGGAGCAACAAAACTTCCATACCACGCCATGATGGCGCAAGGCAACACGGCGAACTTGCCAAAACTCGGAGAACTAGGGAACACCCACAGTGAGCCCTGATGTGAACTGTGGGCCGAGTGAGCGACACGGTGTCAACATCACTGAGGCCTCCATGGGGACAAATGGGCCACACCAAAGACAGGTGTTAAGGGGGGAGGGGTTGCTGGAAGGGGGAGGGTGACTAGGTTTACGGGAACTCTGCTCCATTCTTTTGTAAATGTAAAAGTGCTCTGAAAAATATAAAGTCTAGTCATTGTTTTTAACACTGTGTCTGGAAAAGTGGAGAGAAAGTCAGGAGTCAGCTCTGTCGATATTTGTAAGGTAACTTACCCTTCCTGTGTTAAATAAT
This sequence comes from Condylura cristata, assembly GCF_000260355.1. NCBI lineage: Eukaryota > Metazoa > Chordata > Mammalia > Eulipotyphla > Talpidae > Condylura > Condylura cristata. Next base: position 29,839,283 of record NW_004567117.1, on the reverse strand, counting down.
GCAAAATCAAAATGAGAAGGTTTTTTCGTCGTGCTTCTGTTCTCATCTCGCACTGTGAAGAGAGAGGAACATTTAGACCGGCCAGCAACACTCCTTTTGCAGCAGTAAACCCTTGACAGTGAAAGTAACCTGTCAAAACCAGGAAGCATGGCTTAGAGGCTAGAAGGCAGTTTGACACCTGCAAGAGTGTACACAGTTGTTTTCGGTTGTTACATTCTTTTTAGAGCTGCCTGCTGGATTGTAAACTGAAGGTACAACGATTGAAGCCAGGGTTTCAGTTTACTAACTCCTTACTGCCGAGCTCATTGGTCTCTTATACTCACAACGAAACACATACGCACCCACCTACTCTTGGACCAGATTTAGGAAAGTGATGGTAAACTCTTGTTGAGTCAGAAGTCAATTCTGACATCACAAGTAACTGATAGCGTAGCTCAGACTCAGAGGCCCACCCAGCCCTAGCACAAATGTGGGGATGAGCTCCTCTCAGCCATTAAGGGGTGACTGCACAGTCAAGCATTTAGAATATTCACCGAGAGCATAAGAGAAAAAAGAAAAATTCCTGCCTAACAACAGCCTTCCTTATTTAAACCGGATGAACCTGTTAATGCATCACATGTAGCTACCTGGTATCTCCCATCCTCCTGAAATGCACTCACAGAATACTCAACATTCCATAACACCTCCCTTCTTTGAAAATAACTTACTTACCATCTTTATCAAAGGAAAATGCAGGTGAAAAGGCCCCGAGTGACCCAAATTATACCATAAAATCTATGCACAAGGTACATGCTTATAACACATAAAACCTCTATTCACCTAGAACTTTCTCCAATATTAATGTTGTAGTAAAATCAAAGCATTAAACAACATTTCAACTATGTTTCAGTAACACAGTCACTTAAAAATCAAATAGTTCTATGCATTTTTTAAGTTGTCTTTTTAAAATTGTGGTCATATGTACATGATACCAAATTTACCAGTTTACCCATTTTCACACCTCAAATTCCTTAGGTAAAGTGTCAGTGACACTCCTCCTGCCCACCCCACCCCCCATCTTCCCTGAAGCCCGCAGCATCTCCCCCCACTGGAGACTGCAGGCTCTCAGGCCTCTTTTGGGTGCACACCAAGGGATCTCCTTTTGACACTTGCCTGCACTGGGCCCCTGCAAATGGAGTGTTGTCCTTTCTGGGTCACTGCTGGCTTAGTGCACACCTCCTCTTGGGGAAAGGCACACGGAGTGTGGAAACGTGGCTGAGAATTTGAACGCCTGACCATGTCCTTGTTCTATTTTAAACTTCAAGGTTTTATTTCCAAAGGAAAATACAACCCACCCAAATAAATAAGAGTTTTAAAAAACTGGGCCCTCCCTGGTGGTGCAGTGGCCCTTGCCACATGTGTCCCCACTTTCCCTTCCCCACCCCACTCCCTGCCAAGCCCCAAACTTTTAGGATCTTACTTGTAACTCAGAGTTCTAACTTTATACAGCTTCCATTATGTGGGTCTTTTTCCCTTCACTGTGCTGACTGTTCCCAGCATGGACATCCCCATGATTCCATTTTTGCACAGTTTCTTTTATGATCTCTTGTTTGCCTTTCAGTATAATGTATCTAGGACATTATATTAGTTTCAGGTATGCAACGTAATGAATGAATGTTTGTTTATACTGCGAAATGAGCATCACATATTGTGAACATCTGTCACCATTCACATTTACTTTTTTTTTTATGATGAGAATTTTTAAGCTTAGCCTCTTAGCAACTTTCCAGTATGCTAATAGTATTACTTACTGTAATCACCATGCCATGCATGACATCCCCAGGGCTTTTTTATTCTGTAAACTAGAAGTTTGTACCTCAGTTTAAGGACTTAGACACTAACTATCCAGTGATTCCATAAAACCTTCATTTAAACTACCAGCCTGCAGTTTCTGGGTAGACTCAACTACCAATTTTCTAGTTTCTGGGTAGACTCAGCTTCTAGGGGTGCTCTCAAATGACTTTCAAGGCATCCTAAAAAAGGAAGTATCATTAAAGATTTCTTCATGTCTCTCATTGTGCCTGGTATAGTGCAGACATTTCATGATAGTTCCACTAGGTAATTTTTTTTTTTTTTAAACTGCATGTCATGAATTCAACTGAAGGGGCAAAATGAGACATTGGGTTTTTTTTTAAACAACTACTTTTGATGGAGGGATAGTTGATTTACAGCACTGTATATAATTTAAGGTTCACACTTCCTCAGATGTATGTTACCACCCCACGCCCACCACCAAGGCACCCATAGTCCTCTGCCATAGTCCAGTGTGTCCCCATCCTCTCTGGTTGCCTCAGTTCTACAGTCAGATTTCCAGGACCTAGCTTGGTTTTGTCCGTTCCTTCATTTGGTTTCTTTATATTCCACAATCAGTGACAGCACCCAGGATTTGTGTTTCTCCTTGTGACTTACTTCGCTTGGCCAGTTCCTTCCGTATTGTCACCAACATCAAGATTTCACCTTTTTGTCTTTCTGGTAGCATATCCCATGGTGACGATATACATTTCTTAGCCCACTCCTCTGTCTTGGGCATTGAGGTTGTCTCTGTAACCTTGCTACTGTAAATACATGTGCTGACCGTGCAGCCTAGCTTCGTGCAATAGAATGATCACAGACAAGAGGAAGCTTTTGTTGTATTCACAGGCCTGCTGGCTCCCAGACAGAACTGTCACAGTAAATAAGTTTGAAAGCTGGTAGCCAAAAGGAGATTATCCGGACTCTGTGCCCAGCCCACTCACACTATGCCCGGAGTTCACTCATGTTTCTGGAGGTTTTGCACCACTCGCGGTGAAGACTGAAGGTTTTGTAACTGGTGGAAAGTACAATGATGGTCAAAGTCTTTCGTCTTTGTTTTCTGGCTTTGCTATTATTGTCAGGCTTCTTGTTGGTTGGATTTGGTTGGGCTTGTTTGTTTTTGTTTGGGTTTGGTTGGTTTGTGGTAATTTGATTTGCCTCGCCTATAATGCCATCTAGTGTCTTAAGAGGAAAAAAAATACTTGTGAAATTTAGGTAGTTCCGTTATTGCATAATAAAGATGAACACTATCAAAAAATCACTCTAAATCAAGGTTGCAAAATAAAAATATAGCCACAAATTAAACCAGCAGAAATAAGATCGATTGGGATTTGTTTCTAAATGTGCACAATTCTCAAATGTATGCTTGGGGTTTGGTTCAGAATTTTAGGAGTCTAGAAGGTGCCTGCAGAGTTTAGAGATTTTCTCAGAAGCCCACAAAATGTTGGGAGCAGAACTTAGGTCTTCTGCCCCCCACCACACACCCCACATACCACACACAAGCTCTTGCCTCCCTCAACTCTCCCCTTATCTTGCCCCCTCCTCACCAGCTTCCACTCCCACCCCTGGACATTTCACTTCCAACCAGAGAGAAGCTACTATTTTAATTTGCCAAAAACAAATCTGTGATCCAAATTTGCCAAAAAGCAAACAACTGTGGTTTCCCATTTTTCTTAGTGGACTTAACTGAGAAACAAATGGTGTCATTAACAATTCCTCAAACCTAATACCCCACTTTAGTCACCATTTCAAAAGACCTCCTTGGAAAGATTAGACACCCTGCAGCAGCAGGAGTCACGTGTCTCACAGGAGAGCCGCCTTTTAATTTCCGAATAGGCACAGCGCTGGTGTAAGGCAGGCTAGTCCATGCCATATACCTTTAGGAACTAAAGGTCTGGGATTACTGAATCCCCAAAGCAATGCACACACCAGAGAGGCTGCCCAGGACACCGCTGAGTGATATTTCCGGCGATTTCCACGATCCTTGGATGTCGAGGCTCCACTGCAGTGTCCTGGACATCACGTGGGGGCAAAGCCTGGCAGCGCTTTCTCTATTGTGGGGTCCACGCCCCGTCAGGGTCAGTGGTGGCTTCCCACTGCTGTGCTCTGTCTCTGTGTCCTGGGGTCTCCCCACACTTCACTCCGGAAGCATGCGCTTCTTCCCGATCTGAACATGCACTGATGCAAAGTCCTCTTTGGATTAGGACGCTGAGAAATAGAGCTCCGGCTTTTCCCCTGCTCCTCAGTGCCGCATGTACCCTCTTCACTGAGTTTGGCTCAGAGCTCTGAATTTCCTCAGTGAGGGTCTGTGCAGGACCAGGAAACTCAGGAACAGAAAAAAAATCTCGGGAGAGAACTTTTTTTTTTTTTAGAACAGTTTATTTTTACATCATTTTGTATATTTTTATTTTTTCCATCTCAATTGTAATCCCCGCGGGTTTCCCATCACCAAGTCACCTGTGTGCCATCACCATAATCCCGTGCACTTCCCTCCCCACCCCCCACCCCGTTTTTGATCCCATTCCCCACTCCACCTCCACAAAATGTCTCTGGTATATGGCTGTTCATTTATTTTTGTTATTTTCTCGCCTGGTCCATTATACTCCTGCTATGAGTGAAACCATCTGGTATTTTTCTTTCTCTTTCTGGCTTATCTCACTAAGCATGATCTTTTCCAGCTCCATCCAAGTTGCTGCAAAAGGCATGTGTTTCTCTTTTTTGGTTGCTGAGTAATATTCCATTGTATATATGTACCACATCTTTTTTATCCAGTCATCTTCTTTTGGGCATTTGGGCTGCTTCCATGTTTTTCCAATTGTAAATAAAGCAGCAATAAACATGGGGGTGCAGGTATCTTTTATAGTCAGTGCTGGGTCATAGGGAAGCTCCATGTTTAGCAGTTTGAGGAACCTCCAAACAGTTTTCCATAGTGGTTGTACTAGTTTGCATTCCCACCAGCAGTGCAGGAGAGTTCTGTTTTCTCCACATCCTTGCCAACATTCGTTGTTGCTAGTTGTTTGAAGATGTGCCATTCTTGGGAGAGAACTTTTAAAGGAGTGTAAAAGAATAACGGTGAAGGGATGATTTGGGAGAACAGAGAAATAAGGGATGTGACTGTTTAGGAGTGCAATTAAGGGAGAGTGAAAATGTTCCCAAACTATCGTGATGAGGGTTGCCTAGCTGTAAGTATGCCAAAAGTCACTGAGTTGCACACCTTAAGTGAATGACACTATATGAATTCATCTCCATAATGCTGTTTTCAAATGCAAAAAAAAAAAAAAAGACTGAGATAAATGTAAATTAAATGTAAATAATTCAGGTAGGTTTTTTTTTTTTTTTGCCCTGATATATACAATTAATGGTCTGATTGAAAATAGAAATAATTTCATGCAATATTTTAACATTATTCAAAGTGAATAATAGGAAGGGTGGCAGCTTCTCACCTAGGTCCCTGTGAGTGTTGCTCCCTGCCCTGAGGGCACAGCTGGCAGGTCTTGCACAGTGACACTTGCTTGTTCTGATAAATGGGCTAGAACAAGCTTGCTGTGGCAGTGTGACACCGGATACACTAACCAGACAGAAAAGAAAACACAAGATCCTCTGAGTAGACCTTTCTCTTTATACCTTTTTCTTTTCTTTTCTAAAAAAAGATTTATTTATTTATGCACACAAGAACTGGGGTATGGGCCAGTGGTGCAGGGGGTGGGGGTGGTGAGAGGATTCACCATAGACAGAGTGGAGAGCAAAACAGTCAGAGTGACTGAAATAACTGCTGAGGGGGCAGTGGGCGAGATAGGAGAGGCCTGCCACACCATGTGGGTCAGTCCCTGGCTGGGGATCAAGCTCGTGCTGCAGCTCTTTAACACCTTGAGCCACCAGGGAAGACCCTATACTTTTTTTTTTTTTTTTTGGCTTTATTATAAGAAGCAATGCACATAAAAGTGAAGAAACCATCTTAAGTATAGTTAATATTTCTTCAATTCATTGGGACAAAAGTAAACTTCTCAAAAGATTTTAATGTAAACAGATGTTGTGGTTTTGATAATATCCGGAGTTGGAAGGTACTCAGATACAATTGGTGGAATTGTAAACTGGTACAAATTTTTTTTTGCAGAACAAATTCACAAAATCCATTAAAATGAAAAATGCACATACTGACTGACCCAGCATATATATTACTGGAGAGCAATTGTACTGCTTTATAGAAACACTCGCTCTATGCACAATGATTAATGTTTGTATTTGCAAGCAATTAGACATAGCCTGAATGTCCACCAGTGGTTAAGTGAATCACAGTACACCCTTACTATGAAATGCTATGCACCGAGGAAAACAATGGCTTGGATCCATATATATTAACAAGGAATGATTTTGAAGACAATGTGTTTTCTCCCCATCTACTCATGCCCACCTTCAGATTACTGTGTCACTTGGAGAAAGTTTAAATTAAAAAGTAATATTTAAATCTGACAAGTAAAACCTCAACTAGTACAAAAATTTGAAAACAAAGTTCCTCTCTTCACTTTACCAACCATTGTTAATGTATTATTATACGATGGTTCTGAAGGAGGGTACAGACACATCAACATATATATGCAAAAACTTCAAAAATTTTTAAAAAATTGAATATACTTTTTGGACTCCTGGCTTTTCTATTTAATAATGTATCTTGAAGATTGCTCCACATGAGCGCATGCAGATCTACCTAATTTTAAGATACGCTGTCAAGCAAAAACTTGCAGAAAAAGCCTAAATACCTAGTTTTCTCCGGGTAAAGGAACCGGCTGGAAGCACAGCATCTGAAAGTTTAGTCTATACTCCTGTTATTGTTTAAAGTTAATACTTTGGTAAGTAAAAAGCAAACAAATGCATTGGCCTGGGTTCACATGTTCACAGATCAGAAAATCACTAAAGCAAGAAATTCCATTACCACGTTGGTAGATGGGCGACATCAGGGCTCCCAGTTCCAGCCTCCATAGGTGTGCAGGGGCAGGCTGGCCCGGGGGATGGGGGGGTTTGACGCTGATGTGGCCTCAGGTGTTCTCATTCTCTAGTGTCCTAATGAGTCACCCAAAGGCACTCCTCTGTACCTTACTTGCCCTCTCCAGACGCCCCTGGGCACTCCTCCCCCCACCCCTTATCCACACAAACCCCACAAAGGTTGCAAAACCTAAGGGTTTCATTGCCCAATAGCCAGAGCAGGGACTCTGGATTTCCCGAAACGAGCTAGATCATGGGTCAGAATTATCTCCTTCAAATTCCTTTTAGGCTCCTTGGAGAGTCTTTCAAACAGTGAACCAATGACCAAGTGAACTCAAGCTTGAGCAGGATGAACAAGAAGGCAAAACTCTAATTCATGGGGGAGAGGAACCTCCAGGTTCTAAACTGATCCAACCAATGTTGACTATATTTTTCAAAGTCTATCAGAGAGGCTTGTGCAGAGTTTTGATTATAGTCCTGCAATACAGTCACTGTCCCAGCTCCAGTCAAGAGCTTTTCTAGGATTTCTAGAATCACAAAGTTTGGCAAATAGTCCCCACCTCGATGGCAGATGATGGCAGTCGAGGACACCTTTGGTTCAGCAATTTGGAATTCTGTTTGGTAATGAGTCTGCTCCACACATGGTTTACTTAGTACACAGATTGTGAAACAGCTTGTACTTGGAATCTCCGGGCCCTGAAATAATGATTTGACTTTTTCTTTGAGATGAGATTGATGGAAGTGCAGAATTTAGTAAGAATAGAAAAGAGAGATAAGGAGACCCTATTCAAATATCTAGTGTTGAATATTTAAGATGCACTGTTACTTGAAACCCAGAATGTGCTCTTATAAATCTGTTAATTAAAGGTGTAAAGCTTGCCAGATCTATAACCTCTTTCTACTCATGCCATTCAAGTTAACACAAAATTTGTCTTCTGAATTTAAAATCTAAGAATGGCTCACCAACAAGTGGTCAATTTAAACTGTGAAAGATGGTATGCCCTTGAAATGGACACAATTAGATGCTCAATTAATTTCTGTCTACCAAAGCAAAGAGGCCCAGAAGTGAACCTCTCATCGAGGTGTCTCATTTGTCTTTGCTTCAGTAACCTGGCTGTTTTCTTCTTCCTTCATTTCCTTTGTGGGCTATTGTGCAACAACAATGCCTCCATTATCAGATTCAAAATTGAATCCTATGATGCTGTAGCCTGAGGAAAAGGAAGCATTGAATATCATTCCTAGTTTTAGACCCGAAGATATTTAGGAAATGTTACTGTATATACACCACATGCAACATTAGTGCTTTTAATTTCTTTTTTACGGGTGCAATGGAGATTAATTTGCATGAGCTCATTTCAATTTCTGTAATAAGATCTGGATTTTACATTAAGCTTTCCATCTCAAAAACAAACAGTTAAAAAGGACACATTTCTTCTTTCAAATGTTTTTATTATAGTTCTATTTTACAGTCCCTGCATCTAATATTCACTTAAAAGCTTGAATATACATACCCAACGGTTCTAATTTGCTTTTTATTTGTTTCCTGATTACCTCCTGTTTCTACCAGGAAACTTCCTAAGTTTCAAAATGCTGTGTAACCTGACAAAGCACTGAAACTATCAAAAGGAAAGTCTGCAGACCCAGGGAAGGCACTTATACTATTTAACATACTGTCAGAACTGGTCAGTTGAGCTGAGAACACAGTGTTCCTAAGAGAGGCATGTGTTTTCAATGAGTATGAACTATGGTATTATATTTAATTCATGCTCCTACAGATAATAGATCCACGGGACGCAAAGGTCAATGCCATCTGGACAAGTTATGTCACATGCGTTATGTGACATTGTAGTATTGCCTATGGGGTCAATCATTTTTTTAATCCACCACTGGTTTAAGGACAATGACCCCATATTAAATGCAGAACAGTCTCACTTTACACAGTTGTTGAGAACACACATCCTTCAACTCCTCCTTCCCTATGAAGTAAATTAAAGGGTGTAACTTAAATCCCATTAAGTCTTTAGAACTAACTTCCAGTTGGGTGTAAAAAAAGAAGGTGACAGATTTAGAACGCAGACAGATTTAGAAAGGGAGATGTCCTGCAAAATAATTGGTATGGTTTCATGAACAAGTCAGTGTCACTGAGAATTTGAGAAGATAAGTAAAATAAAAAGAGAGAAGATGGGAGGTGGGGAGCAGCTGTGCTAATTCAAAGAGACTTAAAAAAATAAATAACCAGAGATCCTGAATTAACCCTGGTTCAGGAAACAGCTGGTTAAAGAACAGTATTTGGAATAACCTTTTGTTTTGAGAAAACATACCTATAGATGTGCATGAAGGTGCATAAAGACACATACAGGAATGATCTAGAAGGATATATGTATACACACTAAAGTTTGCCCTTAGTTATCACCTTAGTATACCTGGGCTGTGGGAGTGTGGTGATTTTTATTTTATTTATCTGATTTGTTACCTATCATTTATTTAAACTTGATTTATGTAAGTAATGCAATTCATTTGCATGATAGATATATGTAAGTAATCACTGCCAATTCAATTCATACCACTGAGAATACAGAAAATAGTAACTCAGGAATTCTTACATAAAGTTGTAAGGTTTGGGGTATCTCTAACACTTTGAATGAAGGGGGAAATGTAAACTAATCAATAGTAATGTTGACTATTGCAGAAAATTGAGGGAAAAGATGAACAACAGCTCAGTAATGTACAGAATTTAATATAAATTCTTGTATTTAAGCATCTAACTATAAAAAACATAGGAAGAACCACCACGGAGGCTTGCCTGATTGGACAGGAGAACATGGCAGGTGTGTTTGTGAGAGCTGCTAGGATCTAATTAGATCTGATCTGGTCAAGGGATGAATGATCAGTATTGGCAATTTAAGTTAAGACCACTTATTTATCTATAGTTTGTTTATTTTAGCAATAGTGTTTCAGCAACAACTACCAAATCTGCTACCCATTGCAATGTTTTTGTCCACAAATGAGTATGAATGAGTATTTTGGAAAAGGCATAATCAGTGCTAACCAGAGGAGGCATTTCTTCTAACTAGTTTCCAACTTCTCTGGCATGTCTAGTGATAACCATCACCTGGAAGAGGACAGGAAATGGGGGCAGGGGAGGACGAAATACAGGGGGAAGCAGTCCTAAAATGAGTTTGGTGCTGCATTTACTACATCCTAAGTGGTATTACATGGATTTAAGAGGATTAGAAAACTGGCTGAATTCACCAAGCAAATCTCTTCAGTAAACAACTGAAGTTAATCTCCATATTCACACTGTTGTTCTCTACCAATTACTCTGGATAACCACCTGGATAGATTGGATTTGACATGTGAGAGAAAGCTATTTGCCAACAGAGACCTGTGATGCCCAGCAGTTATCATCTTCTACCACTGAGGTGGTTTTACTTCTTAGAAATTTTAAGGGGCCACATACTTAAGAATCCCAGTTGTGAGGAGCTCTGTAAGCCTACGAACTAGTTGAAGTAATGAAAAATCAATTAACTGGGGGGATATTCAGAATATGAGGCACTGTTAAAAAAAATTGTTTTAAACAGTTAAATGGCTCCTCTCTGCCCTTAACTGGTTGATATTCTTGCCAGCATTAGAAACATAAGAATGCATGTTTCTGTATGGCAGCATCTGTATTTTTTAATTGATTAGTTTTCGTCAAGGTAAAATTTGTTTACAATACTATGACTTGGGGGTATTAGTTCACATCTCTTTAGATGATGTTACCACACCACACCCACATTCAAAGCATCCATTTCTTTACCAGCATCCATCGGGCCCCTTCTCCATTCACTCCCCACTGCCCACCCTCCCACTCTGACAGCCTCAATTCTACTGTCAGATTCCTAGATTTCCTCTTGTTTCAGTTTTGTCTTCTTCTTTTTTTTTTTAAAGATTTTTTTTTTTATTTACGCATCGAAGAACTGGGGTGTAGGCCAGAGGTGGGAGGGCATGAGAGGATTCATTAAAGACAGAATGGGGAGCAGAACAGGCAGGTCTACGAGACACACTGCTGAAGGGAACAGTAAGTGAGACAAGAGAGGTCTGCTGTGTCCTAGGTGGGTCAGCTCCCTGGGTGGGGATCAAACTCAGGCCATCCTGGCTATACCACTGAGACAACCCCTATGCCATCTGGGAGGCATTTTTTCCCTTTATATTCCATACATGAGTGAACTCATATGGTATTTGTATTCTTCCTTGTAATTTATTTCATTTAGTACAATCCTTTTTAGTCCAACTCCTATTGGACAATGTTTATCATTTCATAAGGGAGATGTAGGTTAAGATGGCAATGAGAAATCATCTCATACCCATCAGAATGGTAAATGAACAAACAATAACAACAACAAAAATCAAATGCTGGAGAGGTTACAGAGAAAGAGGCAATGTACCTCATGGTGGGAATATAAACTGATACAACTATTTTGGAAAGTGACCTGGACTTAACTTAAATAAACTATTATGGAAATACCATATGACCCAGCAATTCCACTTCTGGGCATCTTTTCAGACTGTGAAATCATCAGCTCAAAAAACTATATGGTCTAGAATGTTTATTGCAGTACCATTTATAATAACTAGGAAATATGAAAGTAACATAAATGTGATCAAGAAGATGTAGTATATCCACACTATGGAATACTATTCAGTCATAAATAAAGACAAAATGTTGCCATTTACAGCAAAATGGAGGGAATTTGAGGGAATTATGTGTAGTCAAGCAAGTCAGAATCACAAAAAAGAAATATTGGAAATTTACATAATAGACAATTTGGCAAGGTAAAATACTTCTAAAAACTAGAGGCCATTAATAAACAAAGTGAGGTTTCCGAGGTGAAGCATGACGGTGAGGAAGAAAAGGTCAAAGGCTATGGAAATAACCCACGTTCCCAACAGCAGATGAATGGATTAGGAAGATGTGGTATAGAAACAATGGAATACTACTCAGCTATAAATAAAAGATGAGCTCTTGGATTTAAGTTAAATCCAAGTCACTTTCCAAAATAGTTGTATCAGTTTATATTCCCACCATGAGGTACATTGCCTCTTTCTCTGTATCCTCTCCAGCATTTGATTTTTGTTGTTGTTATTGTTTGTTCATTTACCATTCTGATGGGTATGAGATGATTTCTCATTGCCATCTTAACCTACATCTCCCTTATTAAATGATAAACATTGTTCCATGTATCCATTGGTCTTCTAGATACTTTCCTTGCCAGATTGTTTAGTTCTGCTTACCATTTATTAATTGGGTTGTTCATTTTTAATTGCTGGGTTTAGTTTTTATTTATCTTGAATATTAATCCCTTGTCATTTGTGTAATGTAAATATTTTCTTTTATTCAGTAGGATTTTTTTAGTTTACTGAAATTTTCTTTTGTTAAGTTTTTTATATGATTTATTTATTTATGCATACAAGAACTGGGGTACAGACAAGAGGTGGGGATGAGAAGATTCTCCAGAGACAGAGTAGGGAGCAGAACAGGCAGATGGACTGAAACACACTGCTGGGCGGAGCAGCAAGCCAAGTAGGAGAGGTCTGCTGTGCCATGTGGGTCACCTCCCTGGCCAAGGATGGAACTCATGCTGCAGTGGCTGCAGATAGCTTCATAATGCTGTGCTTTAACCCTGTGTACCACCGGGGAGGCCCTTTGTTGTATAAGTTTTTAAATTTGAAGTAAATCCAATTGTTTCATTTGTTTTTATTTCCCTTGCCATAGGGGCCCATATATTGTTCTTTTTAATAGTAATACTTTCGATAATAAACTCAGTCCTTTTAGATAAAGGTAAGTGCCTTCAGGGACACCTGAGGTGTTTTAGACAAATATAACTGATGTTCAGGTCTGTGATGTGTAGAACAAATGAACGTGCTTTCACTCCAAAATAATATTTGATGCCTACTTCCGACTCTATTCTGGGTGCTGATCATACACAGGTTATTACTGCCCTCACAGGAGTGAAACTATGACTTTAGACAAGCCTCTGTCTCTGGGCTTCTATCCCTCGGGGTGCACTCAACACCAGACCCAAACTACTTAAATTCAAATTCCCGCTTCACCTTTCCTGTCCGATTCCTTTGACCTCAGTTCCCTCGTTCTTAAAATAGGGCTTAATACAACTCTTTTTGAGTGGAATTGGGCTCATCAGTGGCAGGTGCAGCTCTAGGGTGGTGAGCACGGAAGTAGTTCAGTGGACCACCTGCAGGACCACCCTGTGGGGTCAGTAGGGTGTGGCTCTCAGCCATGCGCGGGGGACAGAGGGATCAGGGCTATATAAGGCAGGGCTTGGCGCGCAGGGCCTCTTTCGCTCTCCGACTGCACTCCGCAGTAGTCCCTCCAGTGGGTGGCTCCACTCTGCCCCCCTGGCAGGCTGCCGCATGCCCAGACCACGTTGTCCCACACGCGCGCGCACCCGGAACCTGCCTCACAGTCACCCACCATAGGAGGCCGAGCAGCCTGCGAGCTGAGCCCCGACCATGGCGGAAGGGTGGCTGCGCTATGAGGTGGAGAAGTTGCAGTTGCGGCTGGCCAACAACCCCGACCCGAGGAAGCTGCGGAAAGGTCTGAAGAAACTCTCGGTCTTGCCAGTCACCACAACCGTTCTGAGGAGGACCGGGGTTGGGCAGACTGTAGGTCGGCTGAGCACACACGAGCACGTCGGCAGTCTGGCCAGAGACTTGGTGGCCAAGTGGAACAGGCTGGTTCCTCTGGAAGGGAACGCTGCGCCTGATGCAAAGGCCTTGGAGAAGCGCGATTCCCGAAAGCGCCCCGGGGGTGCGGGTCTGAAGGAGGAAGAGGAGGGAGGCCACGAAGAAAACTGCCAGGTCTCCAGCAGCCGACCAGATGGTCCTGATCACCGACAGAAAAAACACAAAACACTCTCAGAGAGGCCACACCAGGGGGCCCACAGAATCTTTCCGGTTTATTCTTTAGATTCGGAATCTTCTGGTTGCGGACTTTCTCTTCCAAATACCACAGGTCCTCTGCAGATGTCCCCGGATGACGATGATGGCTGCCCCAGTGAAACCCACGATGCATGGCAGAGGCCTGGGGAAGGCCACCCCCAGGCATCTAGTGACAGACAGCGGCTCCGCCAAGAATGTCACCACCACGCACAGCAGGAGAAAGGGGCCGTGACTCTAAGCAAGGGACACGAATCTCCCCTCAGGGTCACATGCGCAGTGGGTGCCCAGGGAAGCGAGAAGCCCTCTGCGCCCACCAACCGGAAGTCGTCCCAATACTTCTCCAGAGAAGAGGCCAGGCCTTGCTCCCAGGGGAGCGCCCAGGCGAGCCCGCCCTCTAGGGGCGTCCTGAGAGAGAAGGAAAAAACAGGCGGCAGCACGCAGAAGTCTTCTCCCGCCTCAGAGACTATTTCAAGCAGCGGCTTTAAAAAACAGAAGAGCAGCAACTCAGAGGACATGAAATCCAACAAAAACAAACAGAGTTTGTACAGTTCACACACAGGAATGGGGGCAGGAGACCAGTTGCTCAAGGTTAAGGAAGTTTCTAACAACCTAAAGGCTCAAGAGAAACTAAAATCTTTTAACTTGGCTAAAGAGTCAGTGAGCTCACACCCTGAAGTCAGGAAGGCAGACACTGATGATAACTTTGAGCAGCCCACCATGTCTTTTGAGTCATACCTCAACTATGACCAGCCCAAGAAGAAAAAGAAAAGGACTATGAAAACATCCACAATTTCACTTGAAGATAGGGGACTGAAAAAAATTTCTAAAAACACTAGTGAACACTTGAACTTGGGTGAGGAATTGCCTGAGGTGACTGAAATCAAGTCAGAGAAACTGCAGCCAACTGGGGCCCATTTGGCCAACCTGGACAAGGTTCCTGGTGGGGCCTCACCAATCCTGCCTGACCTCCCATTATCCAGGCTACCGGCTAATTACCTTCCTGCTTTTGAACTGATAACCTTCCTACCGGAGCAAAATGTACTGTCTACCCCCCACAAAGAGGAAGAAGCTGGATTTACTGGATACAGAATGAATTCTAAGATGCAGGTGTTTTCTGGTTCCAAGACCGCCTGTCTTCCCCATATGATGACCTTGCGGGAGCAGTGCATCCGGGTACTTAAAAATAACATCAATTCGATCTTTGAAGTGGGAAATGTTCCTTACTTTGTTCTTGAACCTGTTTTGGAGAGCTGTACCCCTGATCAGCTGTATCGAATAGAAAAATACAATCATGTGCTGGTTGAAGAAACAGATAAATTATGGAAAATTCACTGTAACCAAAAATTTAAGAAAGAAATGCCCACAGAGCACGAATCGTGGCGGGAGATGTACCTTCGGCTCCAGGAAGCCCAAGAGCAAAGGCTGCAAGTACTAACAATGAACATCCGATCAGCACATGCCAATAAACCCAAGGGTCGACAAACAAAGATGCTCTGTTTCAACTCCATGAACAACCCGCCTTCTGATATTTCAAAGGAGCAGAAATCTGAAATAGGAGCAGCTGTTCCAGAAAAAGTCAAGATCAAGCCTGCCAGCTACCCTACAGGAAACAGTGCTACCCCCTCCAGCAGTGACAGTGGCTGCAGCATTGAGCCCACCTCAGGCACCAGCAGTTCCCAGTGGGTGCAGGTTGCCAGCAGCAAGAAGCCTGTAAAGAAAACTGCACCACTAATGGCTAAGTCAATTAAAGACTTCAAGAACAGATTCTTCCGAAGGTAAACTGAGGACTTGGAGATGGAATCTGGGGGGAGGAATACAAAGGCAGTGGGTGGGAAGTTAGGGAGTAAGACTTACTCCCTAAGACTTCCAAAAAGACCAGTCTTTTGCTCTGTGGGACTTTTGGGACTCTGGATCCTGTAGCTTTGAATTGTTGAACTTATAAATTGCCATCTGCCAAGTGGCTGCCTCCCTGCCTAGAGAACGTTTCCAGAAGTCTGAGGAAGAAAAGCCGCAGTTTCACTGAGGATTTTAAAATCAATTATACTTTTGTTGTCAGCTTGCCTCTTTGTTAACAATGACATCCTTTTAATGAATATTATCCCCAGATTGCATTTGTATTAATAGATAAGTAAATAAAAGCACTTGACATGGGTTTGTTTGCTTTCTCTCAGTGTAACTAAGGCCTTGTTGAACATTAAACCCAGAAACCATTAATTAAAAAGACTACATAAAAAATGCTAAAGAAAAACAAGGTCAGAAGACTAATAAACTGGGATGGATATTAGTAACTTACTTGACACTGAAAATTCTCTGTAATGATTACCCACAAATCAACTTAAAAAGGACCATACTTTTCTAGAAAAATGGGAAAAACAGGGAAAAATGGCTCATAGGAAACACAAATAACTTAAGTATGTGAATATATGATCACTCTTATAAAATGCAAATAAAAAGCCTATGATACAATTTTCACTTGTCAGGTGAGCAAAGTTCAAAAGATTAATAGCCTGCCATGTTGGATCAGATTATCATATGTTACTAGATTTATTAGTGGATACAACTTCTATGAAAGTTAGTAAGCAAGTGTTAAATATATATTCTTTGTTAGAGCTATAGTACTTTCAGGATGAGAACAAATATATAAATGAATTATGGCCAGAACAACATAGGCTCAGGAAGTCAAACCACAACCTCTCCAGCAAGCATTCCAGAAAACCACACTATAAATTAATAATTAAATCACAACCCCTGTAGCAACTGGCCCAGATTGGTCAGGATTTGATTAACAATTGCCACTCTCTCCAGGTTCCAAGTCTGGACCAACCAGAGAAACCCAAGTAAGCTCTCCAAATCAATCACACAAACTATCCTGCTACTAGTTAGCCCACCTCCAGAATTCCCAAGTCAACAACTTCCAAACAAAAAATACCTGAAGCCTTTTTCTTTCCCACTTTAAAGTTTTCCCATTCTCCTGCCTGCCTTTGATTTTCCGCCTCCTGCAGTGTGGTGGCTGATTCCCTTACCACACAAGGTGTCAATTAATAGCTTCTGTTTGTTCTCACATGGGTAGTTTTCATTCATTTGTACAATAATCTTATTTTACAGGTACACGTATGTCAATTACATACATCTACAAACTGTTTGCTACAGCAGTTTTTATACTAAGATTTTATCTTATAGATTTGCCTGTGTGTGTTCACTGATACGTAGACATGACCATGCATTTGAAGCCAAGGACATCTGCTAACCTCTAAAAGGCTAAGATGGTAACTAATGTACTCAACAACCTCAGGAGCTACAGGAGCAGAAGTTGGAATCCAGAACCTACCAAGAAGGGAGAACTGAGTAAATATAGGAAGGGATTTCTTCCAGGAATAAGAATAAAGAAGTTAAGCCACTCAAGCTCGGTTTTCCATTTCCTATGTGGCCCAGAAAAAAATAACTCTGGAATATTGGATTGTGATGTTCCTGGAGTGTTAGTACATACAAACCCTCCCCTCTTCCATACCCATATTCTTCACCCTCTCCTAACCCCAGCACAGGAGTAATAAAGCTAAATCACCTAGTCAGGAAGGTAACATCGACCTTTCATTTCAATTCATGTTTGAAAATAAATATCAGCTACTCTGAGCTGCACATAAATGAGATACATAAGGATTAATGACAATTGAAATCTATCTACTTGAGATATTACAACGCCCAGACACAGATTTTAACAACAGTATTTAAATGAATACAATTTACAGTAGTATTTAAAAATAAAATAGTAATAACTTTAATACAAATGTTTAAGAATTTTGTTGTGGGCTAAATTCTGTCCCCCTTCCCAAAATCACATCCTAAAATCCTGACGCTGAAAACCTCTGAATATGTGGAGATGGGGCCTTTAGGGGATGATTACATTAAAATCATTAGCATGGGTCTTAATCCACTCTGACTGGTGTCCAAAGAAGAGGAAATTTGGACACAGCCACCAGGGGTGCCAGTGGAAAAACCTTCAGAGGGTCCCTCAAGTCAGCTGTTTGCAAGGCGAAGGGGAGAGGCCTCAGAAGAAACCAAATCTGCCAACTCCTTGATCTTGATTTCTAGCCTCCGTAACTGTGAAAAAATATTTATTGTTTCAGCCACCCAATCTGTGGAGTTTTGTTATGGCTGCCCTAGGAAACTAATACAAACTTCTTTGTCGAAAATGATTGCATAGCTAAAGCTGGCTGGCCAAAAAGCACATATGATCTTGTGGACTTGCAATTGGCCTTTGAAGTCTAGGCGCTGGGAGGTGCAGACTGAAGAGCAGTTGTATAAACCTGTGGGATCTGAAGCCATCACTTGGTGGAGAGTGCCAGAATTAAGTTTGATTGTAGGAGACCCACTGTGTTGCTGGGGACTGCCTGGCGGGAGCAAAGCTCCACACTGGTGACCAGAGCGCATGTTCTCAACAAAGGTAAAGACACAAAACAGGGAAGACACACGCACACAGGGCTTTTCCCTGCACAGGAACATAAAACAACTTTTCGCTCATCGGAAAACTCTTTGTAGAGAGGCTCCACTTATGGAAATTTGCAGCCAGGAGTTCTATTGGTAACGATAGCAACAATTCAGCAGAAAAATTCGTGAACGTTCTACTCTGCAATACACCGCCAGTGATGTTCAGGGGGGCATTGTCATCCCAACAGTCTCTGTGTTAATAAGGACTCTATCCTAGTCAGAAATGAAAGCCCTTTCAAATCCAAGATATGTGCCTTCCACAGGAAAAAAGACTCCATTGCATACTCTGTCCCAATGCAGCATTATGGAGCAATTTGTGTCGTCCCCTCACCTGTAGTCCTCGTTCACCCCAGTCTAACCTCCAGAGTCTTCCCAAATTCCGGCTGTCTCTCCACCTCAGCAACACTGCTCTCCTCTGCCTCTGCACTCCCTCCCTTGCGGTCCTGGGTATGGCTTCTCTCAAGACACTGCCCTGTGCCTGAAAACGGTGGCTGCACAGCCTCAGTCCAGTCTCCTTAGCTGCAAAAAGCAGAAGTCTGGTACCAGTTTCTTTATCTCAGTTGAAAGCAGAAAAGAAGATGAACTTTCTTAGTGTTTACAACACTAAGATTTATACATTTTCCATTTAAAAAATGAAGCCTTCCACTTGAGGGGAGAAACCCCATATTGTGAAAAAATAAGGATGTTTAAAAAATAAATAAAAATAAAACTTAGGGGCCTTCCCTGGTGGTGCAAGGGGTTAAAGCGTAGCACTAACCATAGCCACTGCACCATGAATTCAATCCCCAGCCAGGGAGGTGACCCATATGGGTGGCAGATCTCTCCTGACCCACAGCTGCTCCCCTTAGCAGTGTATTTCAGTAGATCCGCCAGTTCTGCTCCCCTCTGTGTCTCTAGTGAATCCTCTCCCCACCGCACCTCTGGCCTGCTCTTGTATGCATAAATAATTAAATCTTAAAAAAAAAAAGCTCAATAAATGTTAATTTACAAAAAGAAAGAAATTTTGTGTTGTTTTATCTTCTTCATCTGTGTATTTTATTTTCTTCCTTTTTGTCTAATATTTGATTTCTGTCCTTAGATGTAATCCCCACGTATCTCCCACAACCACAGCATCAAGAACCATCACCACAGTCCCTTGTGCTCATCCCTCCCCTGTTCTGACCCGACATCCTTTAATTTCCTCCTGACCTTTTGTTTGGCTACCCTCTATTCCTCCTATAAGTAAAACCATCTAATATTTTAAAAGAAAAAATATTTAAGATTTATTTATTTATGCATACAAGAACTGGGGTATAAGCCAGAGGTGCTGGGGTGAGAGGATTCACCAAAGACAGAGACGGGAGCAGAACAGGCAGATCTATTGACATGCACTGCTAAGGGGAGCAGAAGGCGGGTCAGGAGAGGTCTGCCACACATGTGGGTCACCTCCCTGGCCAGGGATCGAACTCGTGGTGCAATGGCTGCAGATAGCTTCACAGTGCTGAGCTTTAACCTGCTGCACTAACAGGGAGGGCCCAAAATAATGATTTTGGCAAAACATAAAATATAAGTTCATATCTGTATATTCTCGTATTCTTGTGGTTTAAAAAAAGAAGCCTCCATGAACAGCACTGTGACACTAGTGAGCTGTTCCAGTCCCAGGTTCTCAAGTCACTCTCCCTTTCTGGATCCAGGGACAAGACTGTGGTTGAAGAGCAGCCACAGTTTTTAAAAAGATGCCCACAAGGCTGCGGCCGTGGTCAGCAGCGAAGTGGTTAATCTTCCTTGGGCAAGAGCAGAGCACTTAAAACATAAGAGTTACTTAAAATTCAGCTTAGCTTTATTGTGATTTAGAGTTTGTTTAATTAGTATTTAGAAGTACACATTGTTTATAGCTATTGGTATTTCAATAGATGCTTAAATGTTTGAACATTTAAAGTTTAATAAGCCTTAGTCTTTGAAGAAAAACATTGGTGTAATTAAATTTTCAATTAGTCTGATTTTTTTTTTAGGGGCTCTTGCAATTAATAAAAGCTAAGGCACTTAACAACACACATTTTAAAACCTAGTCAACTCATTAATTGGCTAACACGTATAGTGGATATTTTTAATAAAGAAGTTTCATTTAAGCAAAGTAACAACTTTCAAAAAGTACATAGAATAACACATGAGATTAAGTAACAGTAACCTATTTCAAGATCATTTTATGTGTACACATGAATATAGAGATCAATTATGGCCTGCCAAAAACCATCCTTGTGCATTGTACCAATTATTCTTGTATTTAATTACATGGTCAAATTAAAAACACGGAAGCAATGGCTCCTCAGAGCTTCCTTACCCTTAGCACATCTTAGAGGATCTTACATTCAAGTTGTAAAAAAGCAAGTGGCAGAGGTTTACAAATTGGAAAAAATCTTATTTTAATTAAACACTAAATTTAAAATTAAGTAGAAAAAATTTCTCCACTCCCAGGTTTTTGCTACCCCAGGAGCACCACCAACATCAATGTATGACATGGAGTTGGGGATACACACCCCATCCTACAACAGAATCTGAATTGTCAAAACATCCCAGGTATTCAATTTGTAAAGACAGAGAAGCTTGGTAAAGGCATGGTCAGTTTATTAGTCAGAAAAGACGTTTGCCAATGTCCTTGCCTTCAAGGAGCATAAAGTCTACTGGTGGTGAGCAGGAAGGGACCAACAAAGAAATAGTCAGTTATAACAACCTGATGTGTGAGGTCTACTCATTGCATCAAGCAGGGCACTTTATCAAGTGTGGGAAGCAGGCTGACCAAGAGCAGCACACTCAAACCCTAAAAAACAAGAACACACACACACACATACACACATTCTACTGTGTTCACTGCAGCATTATTTATAATAGCTAGGACATGGAAGAGCCTTAAATGTCCATCAGCAGGTGGCTGAATCAAGATGTGATATAGCCATACTAGGGAATACTATACAGCCATAAGGAAAGATTAAATACAGTCATTTTAAACAAAATGGAAGGAATTTGACAGAATCACATGCAGTAAAGCAAGCCAGGATGATAAAACAAATACTGGACATTTACAGATGATTCCATAAACACAAAAACCTGTGGACATCAATAAACACTGTGAGGGTTCCAGGATTCAGAGGGAGATAGGAGGCACTCTCTCTAAGAGAGAGTGGGGAGGAAAAACACTGAAAAAATATATATAATAGTATATTTGCTTTGAAGCTTAAATAAATTTTAAAGACTACTAAATTTAATAAACACATGTATGACAAACTTGACTATAAAATAGGTTTTTCCTTTAGCTATCAATCATATATTCATTGATTGTTTTATATTTATGTCTATGAAATCATTACCCAGGAGACTGATAAAGTAGACATTGCATTATCAGAATAACCCTTGCAGTTATTAAAAACTGCTTAAAGTTTACATATACATTCTGACTGATTAAATTCAAAGCAAAAAGGGAAGAAGGGACCCTCAGTGATCTAAAATAAAACCTTTGGTGCATTAAAATGACATCCATTTGTATAGTAAAATCTCCACCCAAGGAAGCATTGAGGCACCATTTTGTGTAAACATGCAATCCATGCAGAAGTATGATGTGATCATGAATTTACCTTGCACTTGCACAACCAAGATTCCAGACATTCCACCCCATTCCCTGTCCTTTACAAATACCAATTGTCCTATACAAATCCTTTAGAAAGGAGAAAGTACTTTGAGAATCATCTGTCTCCTTACTTAGTTCAAGTAATGAAACTCTTTACTACCGTCAACTGCTGGGTCTGATGAACTGAAGCTCCTTGAGTTCACTTAACAAATTTACATCTAGGTCAGTGGTTTTCCAACCTGGAATGTGTGCTCACCATGCAAGTTTCTAGACCCATCCCAGACAGTTTCTGATTCAATGAAGTCTTGGTGAGCTCCAGAAATTTGCTTTATGAAAAGTCAACCCAAAGCTTTTGAGGCATGTTGTCCAGGCTCACATTGGAGTGGGTAAAAATACAACCCAGTAGCAACGGCAAGTATAGCCACATCTTTCCAGAAGTCGGAGAGAAATCGAGGGGTTGATAAAGGGAATTGTAAATTCAAAAAGAGGGCTTTTTAAAAAATTTATTAATTTGAATTATGAGGTTTTTGACCCTAAAGAGGTGGTTCATAACCTTGGCTACACATTGCAATCACCTGTTGAGACTTTAAAAAATACTGATGCAAGATCCAGCTCAAACAAGCAAATCAGACTCTCTGAAAGTGGGGTCCACCTATCTTTATTTTAGTCTATTTTCTTTTTCCTAAAAGATAGCTTTTATTTCTCCAATGTCTGGCACATAGTATGTCCTTCCTTAATTCAGGTTCATTGTGAAAACACCGACCAGTCAGCAGATAACACAGACAACCGGAAATCACAGTATGTATTACAGAGAATGTAATCTTCCCGGGAAAAGGATTCTAGTCCAATTACCTTTCTTTCAAATGGGGAACTGAAGCCCGAGAGCGAAATTACATTTCTAAGGTCAGGCTAATTAGGCTAAGAACCAGTATTTTAACTCCCAGATCTGAGATTCCAGCCTCAAAACAGCCCATTCTGACGTCTTCCCAAATTCGCTCAAACTGACGCACCCTCCCCGCATGCATCCCTCCAGACCAGCCTGGGAATGGACCGGCCCGGGAAGGGTGCTCAGGACCCTCATTGCGCTTGCGCCGCTCGGCGAGGCTCTGTCGCCGGAGCAACCCCAGACGCGCGAATCGGCCTGCAGCTGCGAGGTGAGAGGAGTTCCCTATACAATTCTTTCTTGTATACGCTTTTCTTACCGCTTCCCGCGCCTGGTGCGTGACTTTGAGGGTCTGGTAGGAAAGCTCCATCAGACACAGAATTAGGGCCGAAGAGAAGGAGCCAGTTTCTAGGCTGACCGGTACATCTCAGGAAGGTAGCTCCTGGAAACCTGACGCTTAACCAGCCCGCCCCTCTCCGGATTGGCCAGAGCCTACACAGGTCAGCCAATCTCTGGGCATAGATGAATTCCTTATCATGCCAATCAATGTTAAAAATAAGCATGTCTTGTCCAGAGCGTTTGCGTGGCACTGGCCAATCAAAAGACCAAGAGGGGATGATTGGCCCGTCTGGAGGCGGGATTGCGTATTGTTTTGATTCTCCGAATTCTTTTAAAATGCAATTTAACGGACCCTCAGATACCGTTACATTTGTCCTTGATTCAGGCAGTTCAGGTCTTTGTGACCCCACGCTTATAACCCCAAGCCTGAGACACAGACTTTGCTCTGGTTTGACTTTGAAAGAACATACTGTACTCTCTTTTGCATTATTTCCAAATGTAATCTGTCTTTTAGAGAATCTCCTCCACATCCCCACTGACTTCCAAAGTTTTCTAATCACAGTAAAAAATACATTTTGTTCATACTAATCTTTGACAAGAAGGTCGAAATACCCAATGGAGAAAGGGTTGTCGTCTCAATAAATAGTGTTGGAAAGATTGGATATTAACACGCAAAAAATGGAACTGGTTCCCTACCTAACACCGTTTTTAAAAAAAAAAAAATTAGCGTCAAATTGATTAATAATTTAAATAAAATATCTGAAACTTGGCCCTCCCTGGTGATGCACAGAACTATGAAACTATCGCCTCCACTGTAGCACGTGCTCACTCCCCATCCCTGGCCAGGGCGCTGACGCACATGGCTCCACAGACCTCTCCTGACCTGCCTGCTGCTCCCCTCAGCAGTGTATTTCAGTCAGTCTACCTGTTCTGCTCCCTAATCTGTCTCTGGTGAATCTTTTCACCCCCCTACCTCTGGCCTGTACCCCAGTCTGTATGCATAAATACATTTAAAAAAAAAAAAAAAACAAGAGGAAATCTTTGACCCTCTCCATAGGGAACCATGGTATTAAACATCTGGCAGTTCCGGTTTTCCTCTCCCTCCTGAGTGTCCCCTAATACAGGTGACCTGTGCCCACTTCACATCATGATGTGATTTGACTTTAGCTTGCAAACCAATAGACACCAGTTGGCAGGCAGACGTTGCACTTTGCTGGCTGCATCTGCCTGCCCAGGCCACAGAGACAGCAGGGAATGCCAAGACATGAGGTGAGGGGTAGGTCTTGTGGCACTGGAAGGACCAGTTTCTTCACTGTATCAATGTTTTGCTTCCTAAACTGTTATTACCGTCTGTGACAAAAAATGTTCAGGTTGACTGAATTAATTCCGTCTTGCTGAAAAGTAACTGAACTTTTAACTTAAAAAAACCAAAATTTTACTAACTGGCCAGACCCCAGTTCCAGCGGGGCATGACCTTTTCTAAGAACTGTGCAAAGAGAATTACTTTTTCTTTATCTTCCCTCCAGAGTTACCAAAGCCACTAAAAGTCAATGAACTGCAAAAAAACTGAATTTACAACAATGCAAGTTTTTGCAGTGCTGCTATTCTTGTCCACATCGTTTCCTTTTAAATCCTCTTAAACAAAGACCCAAGTGGAACCCAAGTTGAAATGATACTCCCTGCTTTGCAAGTCTAAGACACACCTTCCCCCCTAAATAAATACTATTATTTTATTTTTGTCTGTTCATATTCTTTCAACACCACAGAAAAAAGACAAATATCTTTTTCTTAATAATATTTTATTGTTCTCTTCTTTTATAAAATAATCCTTACATAAATGATTGGCAAATCAATAAAATTTGAAAAACAAGTCATTAAAGTTTCTTATCTTGCGTTTTAAAACATTGCTTAAATTATTACCAAAGGAGCAAAATTGTGTCTGGTGTGCACATTAATGTTTCCAAGTAAGTCATTCGATGTTTATGAAACAGCTGAAGCTTACCATTTATTGCTCAAGCACATTATTTCCTAAAGTCTTGAAAAATAGTCTGTTCCATTGGAGAAAACAAGTTATTCTAGTTCTTTCTGTTACAGCAAGGATGTCTTATAGGCAAATTCTATGTGATTTTTAATCATAGACCTTTTGTTTTATTGATTACTCTTTTCAAATTCTACATCAATTCCTTTTCCTCCCCTCCATTTACCACTCCCCAAGAAAGGACACTGGAATTCTGTAGTGTAACCTCACTTAAGCCAGACCATCTTCAGCAAAGCTTCTCTAGATATGCAAGAATGGGGGAGTTTTCAAGCATGACAAGAAATATAAACCCTGTGACATTCAACTATATGTCATCTCTGAATATATATCATTAAGACTCTGCCTTTAATATTGCTATAAAAAGTATCCCATCATTCTTTAAAAACTGTCAACCCTGTCAATAGGAAGAGAGAAAGTGTTAATCATGCAGACACTCTGTGTTGGTATAAACCTGTCTCTGCCAACAATTGTTGAAATGTTAAAGAAATTTGCTGACTCTTCTCCCAATACAGAATGAAATCTGTTCTTTGTCTCACTGCTGCTATTAGTGCCATTTTCTAATTTATTCTACAGGGTGAAAAATTTTTGCCCTGTCTTCCTGACCTCATCTCTGTAACAGTCCCTCTCCCCTTCTTGCAAACACAGGTCCAAGCTCCTCTCTGGACTCACCCGGGCCAGGGCTGGAAACTTTGCTGCTCTGTGCTTTTAGGGAAGGTTTTGGACTTGTTCAAGTCCTGTTTCCTTCTCTGCAAAATGGACCAGTACGACCTTCCCATAGTGTTGCAAGAACTAAGTAAAGCAGAATTTCCTTGAGATGGTTTGCTTTTTTGTTTATAGGAAAATAAATAATCTACACAACAAGGATATTTACCCATATTAGATTTTTAAAAATCAGGTAATGGAGTTTACTGAGAGGATAGCAGGGTAATTCATGTCATTAAGCTAAAAAAACAGTGAACAACAGAGTTCAGAAATCTGGGCAGATAACAGTGCAGCTTCAAGAATCTCAACAGCTGTTGCCTTCACTCAAAAATGTCCTGCCATTAACATGACTCATCTTCATCTTCAAACTTCTTTAGTGTGCACATCACTCAGTACAAATTTTTAAGAAAAAGAATCAGATTGCTTCCCTCTGGCTAACAGATGGGCTTTTCTCCGCCAGCAGTCCCTCCAAATGCAATCGACTGTGGCTAGAGAGGAGGCTCCCGGAACACAAAGAGGTTTGCAGAATGTAAGAAGAGAGCAAGGTTGGCGTGCACCCCCAGAAGTATGTGGTTCCAGGACTTGGAAATTCCTGGCACGTAAAGAGCACTTTAATGAGTCTTAGCTATTGTTACTGCTTGTAGAGTTACATGCAATTTTCAGCCTCCATTCATTTGATGACACCATTTCTTTTAGTGCTGAAATGTTAAACTCCCCTTTTTGAATGAAAATAAAATCATCTATTTATTCATTCTTCAGGAAACTATATGCTTGGCAGAAGGGGCACAGTGGAGAACAAAGTCCCCATCTTTATGGAATTTATCTTCTAGTGGGACTAGGGATTCTGGAAATATGCGTACCTGTAAACAATGAATTAATGTAATTTTAGGTAGTGAGGCGTTCTAAAAGAAAAATAAAACAGTTTGAATGGAAATACAATGATAGTGGAGTAAGAATAAGAGATATGGGTGACTGAAAATGCCAAGCTTATAATTGTGGCTTAGTCCTTCTGGTAACCAGCCCCCACCCAGGAGCCTACATAGAGTTGCTTCCTTACAACAAAAGACACGCCCATCACCCAGGAAATTAGACAGGAGTCCTGTGTCAGTACTAGAGTCAAAGATACTAGACTGGGATCTGAAACCATTAAAAAACAAGATCTGGCCCTCCCTGGTGGCGCAGCGGGTTAAAGCGCAGCACTGAGAATCTGAAGCCACTTCTGCATGAGTTCGATTCCCGCCTGCTGCCTGTCCCGGAGGAGACCACATGGCGAGCCAGACCTCTCCTGGCCCGCCCGCTGCTTCCCTCAGCAGTGTACTTCGTCGATCTGCCTGTTCTGCTCCCCATTCTGTCTCTGGTGAAGCCTCTCACCGCCCCTGAGCCTCTGGCCTGTACCCCAGTTCTGTATGAATAAATAAATAAATCTTTAAAAAAAAAAAAAAACAAGATCTAAAATACGACAGCACAAAAAGTGCTGCTCATGCTCTTATCACTTAGGAATTTACAAGTTTTACAGTTTGTATGCCAGGAACGAAAGGAAGATACACACACACACACACACACACATACATACGTATTTCTATGATAAATCACAGTATCGTTATGTGACTAGCTATTTCTCTAAAGAAGGTATAGAGCCAGTAAGTACATGGAATAGTGTCCAACATCACTAGTCATTAGGGAAATGCAAATCAAAACCATGAGATACCAGCTCACTCCTATTAGGATGGCCATCAACACAGAAAATAACAAGCATTGATAAGGAGAAATTGGAACACTTGTGCGCTGTTCGTGGGTATGCTCAATATTGTAGGTATTTTGGAAAACAGTATGGCAATTCCTTAGAAAATAAAAATGAAAGTACCATATAATCCAAAAATTCTACTTCAGGGTATATAAACCAAAGTATCCTGAACACAGGATCTCAAAGAGATATTTGTGCACCCGTGTTAATGATAATAATGATATTATTCACAACAGCCAAAAGGTGGAAGCAACCTACTATGGACTGAATGTCTCTTTATCCCTTAAAAGCCATATGTTAAAGCCCTGATCCTCAGTAAAATGGGATTTGGAGGTGGGGCATTTGGGAGGAATGTTGAGATTAGGTCTAAGTGTGTGCATCATAAATTGCATTATTATAATTCAACATCTGAATATAATACATCTGCCACTACAATATACTACATTAAGTATGTATAACTTAATAAGCGTTTTTCAAATATTA
This sequence comes from Condylura cristata, assembly GCF_000260355.1. Classification (NCBI taxonomy): domain Eukaryota; kingdom Metazoa; phylum Chordata; class Mammalia; order Eulipotyphla; family Talpidae; genus Condylura; species Condylura cristata. The sequence goes on along the minus strand of NW_004567117.1, from coordinate 29,811,259 downwards.
ATAATTATTTAATTTAGTTGGAATGTATACAGATACCTATTGCATTATGCTTTGAACTTTTCTTTGTGCTTAAAAGTTTGAGAACAAAAAGTTGGGGGTATAAAATTGGAAGATAAATTCGTTGCTCATTTTTTTGCTATTAATTTCAATAAAGGTTTAAGTTGAAATAACACTTGGAAAATATAAAGTAATGAAAAAATGTGATACAATAGATGTATGCTTGGCCAAGGATAGTAGGTTTGAACATGGTTATAGGAAGAGAGGGAAAAAATTAGTGAAAAAGAAAAAGAGATGCTGAAATCAGGGAGGATTGATGGGTTCAGAGATAGGAAGGGAAAGAATTAATAATACACACACTTGGACCTAATCTCAAATGCCATGCCAAAATAGGTTGAATACTCTTCCAAATATCTTAGGATAGATTATAAGGGTATTTGAGTGCTTCTTTATACTTTTTTATTTTTGGTGTGTATTTGTTTATAAGCAGTGTAGGTGTAAGATATGTATCATCTTATGTATCATGTATGTTATTTTATTAAGTACACCTATATATACCTTACTTCATATAATCCTCTTAATGTTTTGAGATCAGGAGCAATCACACTTGTTTTATAGATTAGAAAAATTAGACTAAGACTGCTAAAGTAACAAGGCTAACAAGAGGAAAAGCCACTTCTGAGACTTTTTGACTTCATCTACCAACTTATGACAATGTGGTTATATTTATGTTTTTTATTGGAGACAGATTAAAGTGTCAGCTGATCTAAAGCATCAGTTCAGTCCAGTAAAAGTGCAATGCATCTTATCATTGAAGATGTAATGACACAATCATACTAAATGGAATTCCTCTGGAGGAACAGTTGTGTACGTGGCTGGAGGAGGTACTTTGTATTGACCTATAGTGGTAGTGAGACTATCACAGGTCTTTCCTGGGACAGAAGACCCCATTCAAAGATATTTTTTTGCCACATTATAAAGCAGTTAGACCCAAGTAAGCACAGAGATTCCTTTTTGATGACTAGTATATACAACCTGGAATGGTGCTGAATTGTTCCTGATAGTAAAGGGAGAGGCATCCTTTCTACTCTAGCACTCAGGCTTTCCTTTAAATGATGATAGTTTGAAAAACATGTCAAATTAGTAATATGGAGTGGAAGAGATAAAGTAGCTTTCTATTTTGGTATTCTTTTGCCTGCAACAAATAGAAAACCATCCTGAGATCTTGTAAAGGAAAAGTATTGGTTCAAGACAACTGGCAGGAAGAGAAGTAGAGTGTATCAAAGTTAATTATGGTATTTATTTATTTTGGGGGGCAATTCTTGCCCAGGAGGTGGGTTGGTCATCAAGTGGCCTCTTATTGTAGCAAAATGGCTCTACAGTTCTACATGTCAAATGTCCTCATGTTTAATCACTGAAGAAAAGCCTCAGACATTTATTGGCCTACCTTAAGCCCTGGGGCTAAGACAGGGAACGTCTTATAGCAGTTGAATTTATGGGTTCATTTCTGATCTATCTCCATGGCAAAGGAGGAGGTAACAGTTATTGCCTTGGGCCAGTCTGGGGCAGTAGCTAGAACTCTCTGCAAACTTACACAACTTTACAATAAACACCTCGCACAAGTTTTAATCCAGTCTTGTCCACTACAATTTGCATTCACGTTGGTCCTCCTTATTGATTGTAAGTTCCTTGACGGAAGGACTGTACTGTATTCTATTCATCTTCCCACTCTCCAAAGCTAGCCTACAGTTGTCTTCATTTAATGTCTGTTGAACAAGGTTAAAAGTGAATGAGGTATATAAATAAAAACTTATGGAGAAAAGACTAAATTCAAGAACAAGCCAAGACCACACAGTTGATGTTGGAGAGCTAGAACTAGAACCTATTCCAGATACTGTTCATTGTTGTATTCATTAAACAAAGAAAAACACCGGACAAGTAGTTGTCATTTGCAATCTAATGTTTTAAAAAAAATAGTTTGTGATAAAGATTTCAAACTAATTAGGTTTTTGGAAGAGTAAGGACATATTTTTTTCTATTGTTTTTCAAGCAAAACCAGATCATCAATTTTCTGACAACCCAATATATAATATTCACATACCTGCATACCATGGAGAAAAATTAATGGAGACATTCAGATGTTAGGCAGAGATTTGAATTAAAATGGGATGTAGGGAGCTTTATGAAGAAGTGACAATTAATTGAGTCCTGAGAATGAACGGGAGTTAGAAAGTAGAAGAAAAAAAAGTGGGGCATTAATCTTGGCCCAGGTAGTAACATTTGGTAGTTTTAACAGTATTGTGGGAACTGATGCATGAACTGAAACAAGCACAGTTTGTGGGGTGAGGAGGAGGGAAGGGAGACAATAGACAGAAGCTAGACTAAACAGGGCCTTGTAAATGATATTAAGAGCTTCAAAGTCTCTTTGTGGGGCGTTGCCTGTACTTCTTTAAGGGAATTTTAAACCCTAGGCTTGACCCAGAAATTTTTCTGCCCAGATTGTCTCAGTATCTTCTTTTCTAACCCAACTCAATGGGCTCTTCTTGGTGGACTAACTTTCCCTCCCCCTTCACCTTGTTCCTGACAACAGAGCACATTAGCCTGGACCAGCTTGCCACAGCCCACTGCATCACGTGTTGGGAGTCAAGATACTAAGAACATAGGATCTTCATATTGTGACATCTGGGGTCACCACAATTTATAACCAAACTCAATGCTATAGTGGAATAAGGCCTAGGATCTCTGGCCTGTCACTACCAGAAAGCCAACTAGTAGAGACAGGAATTGAAATTATAAGCACTTTTGTTTTTCAGATTATTGGCCTTTGATGTGAGGACAGTGGGCATAGCATGCAGAAGAGATTATCCTATCTTCTCACCTTGAGCTGGCCTTTTTATAAAGGGTTAGAAAAAGACAGTCATGAATAAATAGCCCATTAGAACAGTGCATCACAGCTGATGTTTCTGGTATTCATATTTAGATCCCAGAACCTTGTTATCAGCTTCATAATTATCTTGATTCTGGCACAAATGAAGGTGTCAATGTCCAACACTCTTTTGGGCATCATCAGGGCAGGAATCTCAGTTTAAAGCAAACATCATTAGTCTCTGTGTGTGTGTGTGTGTGTGTGTGTGTGTATGCAGGTTCCTAAACTACCTATGATGTCGGTCCCTTCCTCCTGAACCCCCTAGCAAATGAATTTGTTCTCTTAGTGGGTGTCTGTGCTGAGTAAGGCACTGCCAAGCAGATGTGCATCAAGGACAATCATTTATTTCCTTGCGACAAGAAAATAACAGTGACACTCGTGTTTCCAAAGAAACTAGCTCATAAAGGGGACAATTTGATAAAGTGATATATAGCATTGTTTAGCTCATTAGGGGTCTGCAGGTATGTCACTTCCTGGTGCTGCCATCTTTGTCCTTATCTTCAGCTGACGAGGTCTATGAAAAACACATCTCAGGGAAATATGAACGCTTGTCATATACAGGATTCTCATCTGGGTTTAATTTGCAGTCAAGAAGCTTATATACAAAGTGACCTTTACCTGATGACCTGGGCCAATGGGAAGCTTACTGTCATGTGCTCACACCCTCATCAGCATGCAACGGGCGCCATCAAGTTTTCTTCCATTTTCTCTGACTTGGCATTTCACCCTTTCCCAGCTATCTGATTTCCCTGACCCCTCCACTTTCTATCTGGGTCCTTCTGTGGGCTCTTATTTCACCTCTCCCTTAACCCCATCTGCCCAACTCTCACAACCCTGCAGTGACATTCAGTCGCCCTTCAAAGTCAGATTCAGCCAAGTAAGTACTTTGAGGATAATGCCATTCAAAGCGGTCTTATAGCCTCTGCACCACTAGATGGGAACAACAGCTTATCCAACACCCATATTTAGACTGTCCCTCCACAAGTGCCGGGGAGGGGGGAGGTTTTATTTGCGGCCGTTTCCTCTGTCCCCTGGCCACCGTGTGGCAGGGGACCAGAAGAATTTGCCCGAACTGTTCCAGTCACGAGTCCTGTCCACCTCTTCTTCCCGCCTGCCCCCCTTCACACCGGCCCGTCTCCAGGCCCGCGGGTAACGCCGCAGTTGCGACGGCGCCTCAGGGAGCCGGCCCGGACGCCCGCGCGGGCGGGAACGCTGCGTGCGGGAGGCGAG
>NW_004567117.1:29795413-29806551 GCF_000260355.1 Condylura cristata | reverse complement strand
GGGCCCAGGGCGAGCTGGCGGGTCCATCCGGCTGGGGCTCCGCACACCTGGCGCCGGGGTCGGGGCCGCCCTCGGGAGGGGATCGTGGGGACCCCACTTCCCGGCTCCTGTCTTGGGGATGAGAGGGGCAGCTGGGAGTGCTTTTTCCACCTTCGCGAGAGGTGATCGTGTCTATGGCGATTCAGAAGTCTGCACGCTTCTCACTCGGTGGGAGGCTGTTTACCGAAACGTTAAGTTGCGTTTAAGAATGGTCTCGGCTGCCCCTGCGGCCGGTGCTACCGTTTAGTTAGATCTGTCACCGGGAAGGCCCCTTCCTCCTCCCGCCAGTGCTTCCTGAACATCCTGGAGAAAAGCGTGGTCTGTCGGGAGCCCTGTCTTAAGTAATTGTTCTTAAACCTTAATATTTTCTTGAGTGCCAGGATAAGAAATCCGCAAAGTCTGTTGTCATGAGGTTTGTTTGCCGAACTCATTTTGCTCTTGAGGAAAACATTTTTCATCCGAGCCTTCGAGCAAGGTCACAACTTTTATTGTTGATCCCTTTGTATCCAAGAGGTTTGAAAAGGGGTGTGTTGGGGGTGTAGAACAGGAAAGATATTTTTCTTCAGGCTGATAACCTTCAGAGAGAGTCCTCAAATGAAACAAAACCGAGATACACGAGCGGGTTTATTTTTTTTTTTTAATGGGTCGCTGAATAACTGGTGACATAAATGGGATACTTATGGACGGAAATCCTGATAATAAAAACAAGTCAAATTAGAGATGATTGTGAACTTGAAATTAAGTTAGCTGCAACACATTCGCATAACACAGATTTATGATGGCAGGGTTATTTTTTGGAGTCTACAGAAGATTCAGTTTTTTTGTACATTACCGTTTTTTTCCAGTGGCATAAGGTGGGGGAAGGATGCTTGCTGGCTGGTGACCTGGCTGGTATGGTGGACAACAGCAAAAGAATGTATTCTTGATCCAGATCTAAAAGGAGATTGTTGTACTTTGCGTAATGCCTGCCATTTTCCCTTCTGTTACTGCTAAAAGAATTTAGTGACTAGTCAAGAGAAACCTGTATTAATGTGTGACTTACAGAAGTTTATGCAGAGAATCATGGTGGTAGATAAAGGATAATATGTCTAAGAGGTAAAGTGGCTCAGAACCCTAGCTGTAGCGCTTTTTAACACCTGTGGTGCTCCAGCCTCACCTCAAAAACTCCTGGGTTTAGGATGCTTTGAGAAAATGGAGTATCACCTTAATAATTGTGTAGTAACATGTATACGTCTTTTTTCTCTCCTAAGATTTTTGTTGGTGGTGGTGAAAACTTTTCCAGGACTTGTATGAAGACTTTTATAAATGTTGTTGAGCAAGACTTAATAAGAAGCAGAAAATTTATTTACTTCTGTGGGTAGAAAGGCAGCTAGTGTTTAACTTGGAGTGAACCAGGAACTCCTTGAAGACCAAAGAAGCTTTTCCTTCCCTCCCTTTCTCTCTTCTACCCACTGTCTTGTCTTCTCTCCGTTTTGTTTTGTAGATTACCTTCATCATCTCTTTCGATTAATCTGATGTCTTTGCTTCTTCCTGCACTTGATAGATGGTTCTGTCTCCCACAGTTCACACTAGGTGACCAACAGAGACTCACTGGGGGAGAATTTTCAGAGGAGGGGTGAGTATGGGCTGTGCAGACCCTGGAAGAGTTGGCCACTTTAGGCTGTGCCTGAGCTGCTCCGTGCTGATGATGCAGATAGCCACGCAGTGCTTATCACACACCCGGCTCTGTTCTGTACACTTCGCAAGCATGCTTATTTAATCCTCACAGTTCTTTCAAGAAATAAAGGCGCAGAGACATTAACTAACCTGAGTTAGATCACACAGCTCAAGACCAGACCTGCAGTTTTTAACCTCAGGTATGGAACTCACTGTTGTGTTTCTGGTGCCTCCTGACCATACCCTACATTGGTGATAAGTATTCATTACTCTACAATAGAATATTGGAGGGAAACTGGCTAAACTAAAAAGGAAGAAAAGGGGAAAGAACATTTAGGGCTTTCTGCTTCAGAATCTATTCTGATGGTCAGAGTGATAGTCAAGGACCGGGAAAAATCATGACCTTTGTCAGTTGTTTTTCTTGTTTTTCATCAGTAGAGAAGATTGTCAGCCACATACTTGGTTTGTGTTATTGCTAAGCAGATTCCCATTATCTTTGTCCATTGTCATTTGGTGCCACTCCCTAGGGACCTGAATAACCAGAGTTGGTTACCCACCTCTTGTGTTGGAGGTTTGAGAAATTTGGGAAAGGTCATCCTCACTGTGCTTTAGTGACTTCTGTGCCTTTGCCTTTTAGGCTGGGGGCAGTGGGGTTCGATCATGGTTATTTGAGGAAGCAACTGTTTGACGGGTCACCAGGCTGTTAGTTTTTGAGGCTGCTCCTGTGAGCTAGTACCAGCGTGGTGTCTGGTCCTGTAGTATAGCGTAGCAGCCATACACCTTCAGTTCAGGTGAACAGTAGATAGATCTAAACACTTCTCTTCCAGATCTTGGGGGAGAGAGGATCTGGTTGGCAGAGCTTAGGTGATGGTCTGCTTCTGTTCTCATCTCTAGTCAGGAGGTTAAACATATCATACAAACCTGACTGAGGAGATCATCCTGATAGTGGAGGGGAAGGAATGGGGTTGGGGGAAAGGAATGGGGAAGTTTTTTGTGAGGGGAAATTGTATGGTCAAAGATGCTATAATATCACATCACGTACTAGAAGCTTTGTGGTGTTAGAAGAAATTATTCAATTCACAGTAGCTTATTTGTCACATCTGTTGTTAGAAGTTTGTGAATTAATTTTTGAGTTAACTAACTAGCTGTGAATTAACCTGGTACAAGTTCATAGAATCAGATAGCCTGGATCTCTTGTCACTGGCCCCAAAAACCTCTAGCAGAATCAAGCGTAGAGGTGGAGGGGGGACCAGGATATAGTTGGGGTTCTAGAGTCTCTCACCTCTTTCTCAAGTAGCACAGATTTTTACTCTTCTCTTTCTCTAGCTGTATGATTACAGTACTGTGGGTTTCTCAGTTGCAGCCTTTGGGCAGCCCTTTAAAAGGTCCCTGCTAAATTTTAACCTAGTTAGTCCACTCTCTTTACTTACCTCCATTTCAGGTTGGGGGCCGGGGAAATAGGGAGGATCTGTAGTCTTAACAGACTAACTTTTTTTCTTAAGAAAGGATTTCTTTCCTGTATTCCTAATCTCTTCCCTTTTGTGCATGGAAAAGTTCCTTATCTTTCTGTGTTAGAACAGAGGGATTGTGCTTGCAAGAGTCTGGGCGGGTGTTTGGACTAGTGAAAGCCAGTGATTATGACTGCCTTAATAGTTGTTGGTAGGCCAGATGCAGAAGACTTTTTTTTTTTTAACTAGGAGGCTTAAGTATTCTGTAACAGAAGGTTTTGGTCTAGAAGTTTTGAGGAGTACCCTTACAGGGCATGCCATTCTGGTAGCTTCAGATGCTGTTAGGATGCAGAGGGGGAATGAAGGGACTTGAGATTAGAGGTCCTTATCTCCTTAAGTCTCCAATTATTGGGCAAGGAAATGGACTAATAATTATAATAGCTGAAATTGTTTCTGCCATGTGATTCAAAACTGTTATCAGTGGACACAACTAAAATTTCCAAGAGGACTTCAGTTGAGATTATGGCTAGGAAAACACATTCAAAACTAAATATTACGTTTAAAATGAAATAGATACTTTTTTAAAATAAATAATATAGTTTATTTTTACATCATTTTGTGCTTTTTTTCCAGCTCCGTTGTAATCCTCGTGGGCTTCCCATCACCAAATCACCCATGTGCCACCACCATAATCCAGTGCACCTTCCACTGTTTTTGATCCCATCCCGTTACCCATTCCACCCCCCATGTCTCTGGTATATAGTTGTTCATCATTATTATTATTATGAAATAGATACTTTTAATAGTGAGTAAACCAAGGTATTCCTAGCTGTACTAGACACTTTTTGCATCTGTTTACTCTTTAAGTTCCTTGGATCGGCTTCTCTTTCTTGATTGTGTACTTTGAAGCACAAAAGTTTTTAATTTTGACAAAGTTATCTCTCTTGTTTTTGCCTGTGCTTTTATATCTAAGAAATCATTGCAGTGTCATAAAGATACATGCCTGTTTTCAATCAAGCTCAGATTTTGTATTTAGGTTATTGACGCATTTTGAGTTTGTTTTTATATATTATGTGAGGTAAAGATCCAGCTTCTTTTGTAGGGAATATCCAGTTTTCCCAGCACTGATTTTTCTTCCTCTATTGAGTTGTGTTGACAGCAATCTGTTTTTATTCAAGTGCCTTGTTAATAGGTTGTGCAGTTGAATTGAAGTAAAAGTGATGGGGTGGGGAGGAATGGTATCATTTTGAAATATTTATTTTGACTCCACTAGTAATGTGTCCTTTTTCCTAGACAATAGAAAGTGGTTTGAAACAGGACTTTTTTTTGATTTGGTAGAAAACAATGTAAGTTATTTACCATAGACACTCAGAGCTCTGCATTTGATTATTCATACAGCTCAGTAAGACACCTTGATTATTTTTCAGAAGCTAGTTTTTTTAATATCAACATTGGACATGTATGTTATTGACTGTGTTTAGCCTTGAACAAGTTATATAATCTTTTGCCTAATTTGCCCAGGATCTTAAACATTTTTTTTTATGTTTTCTTTTTTAAAAAATGAAGGCAATACTTAGTACAGAAAACTTTCAAAAAGTAAAAAGTTGTTCCTTTCTCATTGAGCCCCACTCCTTGATACACCTGTCTTTTTGTTTTTAGGCAGACCCCAGGACTCAGAAATAGTGCATATCTGCTGTGTTGGTTTTTCTTTTTCAACTCTTTTACTTGGTCCTTTACTAGGTAAGGAATTTAGGTTATTGTATTTTTTCCATCAGTCTTAGAACTTTGATTTCTACCAGTTACATTTTTATTCCTCTTTCTGTTTGATTATTTAAAATTTTTTTACAGTAGTTAAATTTCTGTTTCTTGACCTGTCAGTTTTAGACAATCTCTCTTCAGTTCCCAGTCCTTCTGAGAAGAATTTAACATGCATCCATTTCCCTATGTCTTATCACCAACCTTCCCCTTCCAGGCTTCATTTTTTCCATTAGGTTGTTAAGAATTATTACATTTATATTATGGTTTATAAAGATTCCAGAGATCAAGTGTTTTGATTGTATTATCAATGTAGGACCAAGTATGTGGAACTGTAGAATAATTTTGCTTGTGTATTAAACCTGTGCTCCTTAGCACAGGAGAAAAATAAAAGATCTGCTTGAGTGAGAAGAGCTTATGGGCTTGTTTTAAAATGTAATGGAAGAGGCCCTCCCTGTGGCACAGCGGGTTTAAAGCACAGCACTGAGAAGCTTGAGCCACTTCTGCATGAGTTCGATCCTGGCCTGCCCCGGAGGTGACCACGTGGCGCGGCAGACCTCTCCTGACCCGCCTGCTGCTCCCCTCAGCAGTGTACTTAGTCGATTTGCCTGTTCTGTGCCCCTTCTGTGTCTGGTGAATCCTCTCACCCTCTGCATCTCTGGCCTGTACCCCAGTTCTGTACGAATAAATAAATCTAAAAAAAGAAGTAATGGAAGAATATTTTCATCTTGTAACTATTCAGCTTTTCTTGAAGATAGAATTTCTTCAGTTTTCTTATCTTTCTTGTCTAATTTGTGCATTACTTTCTATTGCACTCATGGGTTAGGTCTGTTATTGGAATCCCATGCCTTTCTCTTTTTAAATTACTTTTTTGATCTTGCTAGAATAAAGTCTTTGAGTGGTTAGTTGATTAAAGAAGGATATTTTGGATATATTGATAAAATTTCTGAGTTCTTAAAGTTCTAAGAATTTGAAAATTACTTGCCTTTGTTCCTGAAAGTTTAGGAGTAAAATTCTAAGTTGGTAATATTTTGTTTCAGAATTCTGAAAGCTTTGTTTTAGGAACTTAAAATGTGCAGTGTTGCCAGTGACTGTCTTTTTGTGGTTACCTTGTTATAGTCTTTATGGTCATCTTTTTATTCCTTCATTATAATTTTAAGCCTCTTCAGTTCTGGGGAACTTTCTTCTCTCGCTCTCTTTTTTTTTTTGATAATTCCTTTTTTATTTTCCTAAGTCTCTTAGGTGAATTTTGGACTCTAGACAGTTTTACTTGTTTATATTCTGGAAGATTTTCTTGACTTTATCTTTGAACTCTTCTATAGAATTTGTTTCAGCAACTATTTTTAATTTATAAGACCTTATCTTTTTTCCTTCCTTTCCACCCACCTCTTTAGGGAAAAAAAATGAAAACTGTTCTTGATTTATGGGGGGAAATACCTTAATTTCTCCAAGGATGCTAATTTCTTTAAAGAAGTTCTCTTGAGACAGTTCTCTAAAGTGGTAATTGCATACCGGTTTATGTTTTTGGCTGTTATTCTTAACTTTTAATTTTAAAATACTTAACCTATTTAATAGGTACAGAAGAGTATTACAGGTAAGACATCAGTAAACATACATTTACGCATTACCCAACTTAAGTAGTTCAACAGGGTGCGTTCCCTGGCCACATTTACAATATATCACTAAATAACATTATATATACATTGCATCATATAGGTGGGTTTTTTTTGGTATCTTAAATTTTATACAAATGGAGTAATATTGTATGAATTTGGGACTTTTTTGTTTATCATTGTTTTTAATTTTCCATTATAGGCATATACTATAGTTTATATATTTATATATTTTCCTGTTGGAAATTCATGTAATTTGTTTTTTTTTTTAAATAGGTCCTCAAATTTTTTATTCACACTTCTGAAATCCAAAAAACTAAAATGCTAAAAAACAAAACTAAGTTTTCAGTGGATTTACTTTTGAAAAAGCTTGACCTGCATTGATAATATGCAGTTTGTAATTTTTATTTTCTCATTTTGGGTGAATATGTATGTTTTACTAGAGTGATCCTAAGAGTAGCATTGCCAGGACTTAAGGATCTGTGATTCTCAGCAATACTGGGTAGTCCCATTTTCCAAAGAGGGTGATGGCAGCGTTTGCTTCCCTTCACCAATGCAGTAGTCATTGCTTAGATTTCTTGCTAACACTTTTATCAGACTTTAAAAGTTGCTGCTAGCAAGTATAAAATATTCTTAGTTTTTGTTTTCCCCTTTTTGTTAATGAATTTGAGCATGTTTTTACTGTTCTGATTAACATGTTCTTCCCTCTTCTGGAATTCTGTTCATGTCTTTTGCCCTTGTTTGTTCTAGGTCTTTTTTAAAAAATAAAATTCCTGACAGAATAGTTGGACTTATCTATCTATACTTTCTGACTTCTAGTTTATTAGTCCATGCCAACAGTGTCGTCATAATTATAACAACTTCCATAAAAACAAACTTCTCAACATTGCACCTATAGAAAGCATGGGTTGTGAGAATAAATATGGGTGCATTTTCTTTGTGTAAACCTATGGAGGTCAAGACAACATTATGAGTGCTCTAGAAACTGCCTCTGAGTCCCCTCTCAGCATTTAAGCTTCTCAGAGTTAACTTACTAACCTGACTTTAACATCTTAGTGTTGCCTGTTGTTTGAGCTCACATAAATGGAACTTCTACAAAATATGTTTTGTATCTTGGCTTTCCCTGCTCTATGGAAATTCATCCATATTGTTGCATGTAGTTGTTGTCTGTCTCTTCCATAGGCAACGTAGGCTTCTGGTTGCTCCATGTCCCTTGCCTGTCCTTTTAATTTTGGACACGTTGGTGGATGTTTAGTGGTTTTAATTTGCATTCCCCTAATGAGTATTGATTCTAAGCCCCTTTTAATATACTTGACCACTTGGTATCTTTCATGAAGTGCCCAAGTCCTTTGTCCATCTTTATATTGGCTCTCCTGTTTTTTTTTTCATACTGATTTGCGATTCACTGTGTGTCCCATATACCAGCTCTTAAGAATTGTATTTTGCAGATAACTTGTTTCCCCAAACTTACATGTCGAATCAGAGTTGTGCTTGACTTCTCAGCCTGTTCATTGTCCTTTTCTCATTGGCAGATATCTCCAAGAGAAAAGATCACCAGGGGAAAAGGTGCATCAAATGTTTGGATTCCTTTCCTAGGCTGATTAGGTTCTTGCTACTTTCATGCCTTCAAACAGATGTTTTTTTATACTGTTTAGTTTTTCAGGTTTTTACAGGGAAGGTTGATCTGAAACAGTCTAAGTTGTTGAGGGACACAGAAGTGGGTCAAGTCCTGCATTGTCGTTTTCAGGAAACTTACTGGCTATTTGCTCTTCTATGTAATTTTAGATTATCTTTTTAAATTATGTTGCTACAAACTGAGTACACATAACCCTGTTGGGATTTTGATGGAAAATAGATTGAATCTATAAATCAGTTTGGAAGGAGCTTTCATTTTGTTATTTTCTTTTTTTAATGTTAATAAAGTTTTCTTAACTATGAACAGTATAGTCTCCATTTATTTAGACCTTGTGCAATAAAATTTCGTCATTTTAATTTCCCTTAACTAAACTGTTGCACATATTTTATTAGTTATTTCTAGGTGCCTTGTTTTTGTATCACACATGGTATTTTTTTTATCAATATAACAGCATTCTACCTTGGTAGTATATTGAAGTGCATCTGAGTTTGAATAACAACTGTGCCATGCTCCTAATTGTGATACATAACATATAGAATTCTTTTGGACTTTCTATGTAGATAGTTCTGTCTGTGAATAATGATCTCTTTGTTTCCTCCTTTCCAATTCTTATGCTTTTTTTTCTTTCTTTTTCTTGTCTTAATGTGCTGGCTAGGATCTCCAGTACAATGTTGAATAGAAGCGGTGATGGGGGCATCCTGATCTTGTTCCTGATTTTAAAGGGAATGCTTTCAGAGTTTCACAGTTAAGTATAATGCTTGCTGTAGGTTTCTTGTAGATAATCTTTTCAGGCTAAGGATGTTCTTTTCTGTTACTAGTTTGCTCTAATTTTAAAAAAGAAATCATGAATGGATGTTGAATTTTATCAAAAGTTTTTTTGCATCTTTTGAGAAAATAAGTATTTCTTCTATAACCTGTTAACATGGTGAAATACATTGATTTTCTGCTATTTAAACCAACTTAGTATTGCAGGTGTAACGACAACCCTGATCTGTCTCCTCTCTCTCTCTTTTTTCCATTATTGGACTCAGTTTGAACTTAGTTAATATAGTATTTTTGCCTTAATCATGAGTAATACTGACAATTCTTAATCACTAATTTGGTTGTTTTGGTTATGAGATTGTTCAATTTTCAAAATTTCAAGCTGATATTAGTAGGTTATATTTATAAAGCAATCCACTTTACCCCCATTCCAGAAGTTAGGACATTCATTTATTAATTTCTTGGTTTGTAGTAACAGTGATATTTCTCGAAAAGCACCCCTCCTTTTTTAGTGCTTTCTGTGATCAGTTTTAAAAGCTAGAAGTTTGCCTGTTTTAGACCTTTGGAAGAATTTAAACTTGAGTCTTTTGTGATCTTTAACATATCCTACCCCATTTCATTAACTTCTGCTCTTCACTTCTTTGCTTATACTTCCTTTGGTTTTATTTCTGTTCTTTTCTATTTTATCAAATTGGACACATTCCTTACTAATTTTCAGCATTCTAACATAGGTATTTAAGACTGTGATTTTCTATGTACTGCTTTCTCTGGATCACATGCTTTTATGTAGTGTTTTATTTTTTACTTGTTAGTATTTTTCTGTTTTCCACTTTAATGGAAGATTTTATTTCTAAATATATGGGAGTCCACCGGTTTGGTGACTGGTTTGTAATTATGTTGTAGCAATAGCATGGTTTGTATGATACCAACCCTTTGAAATCTGTTGAATTATGTAGTCAGTTTTATGATTTTTGTTATGTGAAGAGAATGCATATTTTGTAATGGTGGGCACAGAATTTTATACATGTTAAGCAGTAGGCTTGTTATTATGTTCAAATCTCTCTATATTTTTAGAGTAGACATCTTAATTTTTTGCTAAAAATGTTTTTTATTTATATTGATTGTAATTCTATCAAATTAAAAAATATATTTTAATTTTTACTAGCAGATGAACATTTAAAGTATATTTTCCTGTTGAATTGAAATTTTCTCAGTGTAGTGACTTTATGTATAGGTTTCTGTTTTGTATTACATGTTGCTCTTTGATGTTAGTGCATTTATGTTTTTTGTTTTATTAGCTAATTTTTTGCCTGATTTTTAAAATTTCCCCTCCATTTTATCCTTTTATTTCAGTTTTAGCTCTTGTGATTATTGAGTTTTTCAGATAACTTGGTCTGATAGCCCTGGTTTCTGTGATTTTAAGCTTTTGATTAAATTATTGTCAATTTACTTATTGTAAGAAGTAATACAGAGACATCCCATGTACTTTTGCCCAGTCTCCTTGGGTGTTAACATCTTATAAAACCATAGTAAATACCATAACCAGAATATTGACATGGGCACAGTCAAGATACAGACTATTTCCAACCACGAGGAGCCCTTACAGTGTCATTTTTATAACAACACACATTTCCTTCCCATTCAGCCTCTCCTTCCCCTGGATCCATTCATCTTTGGATATTGCGTCAATGGAATCATACAGTTTGTAACCTTTTGGGTTTTTTCATGCAGTTTAATTCTGTGGAAATACACCCATGCTATTATATGTAACAGTAATTCATCACTTTTTATTGTTGAGTAATAGTCTATGATATGGACTTGTTTAGTTACTCATCTGTTGAAAAACATCCAAGTGTGTAGTTTTTGGCTATTATCATGAATAAAAGTGTCACAAAGACTTATGCATAGGTTTTTTGTGAACACGTTTTCGACTCTCGGGGATAATTGCCCAGGAGTACAGTTGCTGTTTGTGTGGTTATTGTATATGTAGCTTTTAAAGAACCTGCCAAACTCTTTTCCAGAGTGGCTGTACCATTTTACATCCCTACCAACAATGTATGGAGTGATCCAGTTTCTCTGCTTCCTCGCCAGCATTTGGTGTTTTCAGTGTTTTTCATTTTAGCCATTCTGGTATGTATCTAGTGTTATCTCACTGAGGTTTTTAAATTTGTATTCCCCTAATGGCTAATGATGCTGAACATATTTTTATGTGCTTGCTTGTCATTGTAT
>NW_004567117.1:29791268-29795278 GCF_000260355.1 Condylura cristata | reverse complement strand
TTGTAATTTTTTTCTCCAAGCTGCTGTTGATTGTCTTTTCACAGTACTTGTAGAGTACAAGTTTTTAGTTTTGGTCAAGTCCACTATGTAATATTTCCTTTTGTGGATCTTGCTTTGTGTCTAAGTCTAAGAACTGTTTTTGCCTATATCTGGACCCTGAAGCTTTTTTTCTGTGGTTTTTGAAAAGTTTTATAGCTTTATTCTTACATTTAAGTGGTGATATTCAGAGTTACTTTTTGTATAGAGTGTGAGAATTAGTTAGAATTTCTTTTTTTTTCTTTGTCAGAAAGTATTTGGGCATATTTGTATAATGTATTTCTGAATTCTCCATTATGTTGTATTAACTATGTGTTTGTGTCTACTCTAATAACAGTTTCAGTTACTCCAGCTAAGTTGTGAAATGAGATCTACTGACTCCCTTCCCACTTTTTCTTTTTCAAAACTGCTTTAGCTCTTAGCTTTTCCACATAAAAAGAATGTTCTCATGTCTATAAAAAATTTTACTGGAATTTGGATGGGAAGTATCTATTAGGGAAAAATTGTCATTACTTGTTGAGTCTTCCAATTTATGAAGGCTCCATTTATTTAGATTGTAGATTTTCATTTGTGTTTTGTAGTTTACAGCATGCAAGTCCTCCTGTATCTGTTTTAGTTTTTAAAATGGGTGTTTTTGTATTCTTTGGAGTGATTGGAAGAAAATGGTGCATTTTTAGCTTGTTTTTTCTACATGTTCATTTAATTGGTGTTTGTGTGCTGCTTTTATATCCTGTGACCATGCTGAATAATAACAGATTTTAGGTCTTGGAATTGTTTGTAGGTTCCTTGGGATGTGCAAATACTGGTAGTTTTAGCTTTTCTTTTTGATCTGTATGCCTTTGATGTCTTTTCCTTGCCTTATTCCACTAGTTAGAACTTTTAAGACTATGCTAAGAATGTTAGAACATCTCTGTATCATTCAAAATCTTGAGGTGAAACATCCAGTGTTTCATCTTTAAGTATGTTAGCTCCAGAATTTCTGTAGGTGCTTTCTGTTAAGTTGAGAACCTTCTCTTCTATTTCAACTTTTTCAGAGAAGTTTTTTTATCATAAGGTGGTGTTGAATTTGTCAAGTGCTTTTTTTTCATTGATATTATAATGCAGTTTCCTTTTTTTAGTTATTAATATTGGGGAAAAAGTTACTATATTGTTTCAATTGTTGATCTTGTCTTGCATCCCTGGGATAAACCTCACTGGGTCATAATGTGTAATTCTTTTTATACATTGCTAAATTCTTTATAAAGAAGTAACTTCATAAAGAAGTAACTCACCTATATTCATGAGTTACTCTTTTGTACTTTCATGTTTTGTACTGTCTTTGGTTTTATGTAAGGATAACACTGATTTCATAAAGTGAGTTAAGAAGTATTTTCTCACCTTTTACTTTCTGGAAGAAATTGTGTAAAACTCTTTATTCTTCATTAAATGTTGAGTACAGTGCTCCAGTAAAATCATCTGGACCTGGTTAATTTCTTTCAGGGAGTTTTAAATAATGAATTCAATTTTCTGAGTTGTTAGAGTGTTATTCAAATGTATTTCATGCTGGGTAAGTTTTGATAGTTTGTGTTTGTCAAGGAATTGGTCCATTTCATGTGTGTTAACCAGATATACTTGTATTAAGTGACTAGTATGCCCTTACTATCTTTTTGATGTCCTGGTTTGCAGTGATATCCTCTAATCTTGGTCTTTAATTGGAGAGTTTTATTGCATTTTCATTTGGGATTATTGATGTATTTATGCATTTATTTTTATCCCTGCTCTTTGTTCTGTACTATCATACTTTTTTATGCTTTGTCTCTGCCTATTTTTTTTTTTAAACCAGCTTTCGAGTTGATTTTTTTTTTCCTTTATGTTTTCCCCTTTTTGCTACCTGTGAAAGTATGGACTTTTTGTGATTTTTTAAAAACTGCCTAAGTTTTCTCAGAATTTTAATACATGAATATAAATAAAAAGTAACTGTTTCTATTTATGGAATAAACTGCTCATCACTATTAATTTAAATGATTGTCATAATGTTGCTCAGCATTTTTTGTCTTTAAATTCACAAATATATTGTTATTAGTAGTAATAAATAATATTTACTGTTTATAGAGAAATACTTGTTTGAGCCAACCACTTCTTTTCCCTGGTTTATCATTTTCTTTGCTCATCATCTTAATACTCATTTCTCTAGCCGACTCTAACTCGGGAGTGTGGGTTTTTACTTTTGCTGCAGTTGCGTGTCTTCTTAGGGCTTTTGTACCTGTTGTGCCCTAGTTCTGGAATGCTTTTCCTCAGAGAGCCACATGGTACTTTCTTATTCCTTCTGTCTTCAGTTAACTACTCAACTCCACTTTACTTGAGACCAGCCCTCTTTAAAATTACGTCCACTTCCTTCTTTATTTTTGTTCATGGTGTTCATCACCCCTTGCCATGCTGTGTACTTTATTCAAGTCTTCTAAGTTTTGGTCAGTTAAAATTTCTAACTCACTAGTCATTTTATTGGCATTTTATTTTAATTTGAGGAGAATGGAATGTTTTTTGGCATTTATTACTTTTAACTGGTAATATATATTACTTATCCAAGGGATTCCTTATTTCCTGTAGTATTTTTAATATAACTGTACAAGTTTCAAAATACAAGTCTTTACATTTTGTGTATTTGTACTATTTTGATTAATTTTTTTCTTATCAGTCTCTTGAAAATCTCTTTGTAGTGAAAGTTCAACAGATTTTGTTGACTTATTATTGGATCTGATTTTTGGTGGATTCTCTATTTCTAGGTAGAAAGCCTTGTCATTTAGAAATTGAAATGTTATTTACTTTTATTGTATAGAATCTTTTGAAATAATTTTATGTGACAAAGGAATCAATATAGATCTTTATGTTCTAGTGTTTACCTTTAAGTATGATTTTTAAGTATTAACATTGATGAGAACTTTTAAACATTTCATTTCTATATCTCTTTATTGAGAGGTTTTATCAGGAATGTATGGAATTTTATCAAATGCCTTTCTGGTTTTTAGATGATCATCTGACTTTTTTTGACCAATAAATCTCTTAGCATTGTTTTCATTCAAGATTCAGAAAGAGTTGGTTCCCCAGTGTCCTCTAGAGGATATCAGTGTCTTGTTTTTATAGTACTATCATAGGCAAATAATTTTTAATATATTAGAGGTGCTTGAATCTGACGTAGTTAGTGTACCTTTTGATTGTCTCATCTTGGGCTACTGTGTAGTTTTCTGTGTTCTTCGACAAGATTACAGTGATCTCAATAACTACTTTTTGGTATGACATGTTTTGGGCTCATTTGCATGTTTACCGAAATTTTGAAAAACTAGCCATTTCCTCGGGAGTTTGGGTGCTGTAGGAAACACTATTTAGGCTATAATCTCTTTTTTGCTTCATACAAATTGATCTTTTTTTGTTTAATTAAATCTAAAACATGTTGAAATTTAAGGAAAGGTTGGGAAGAGACAGACATTGTATTATGGGAACATTATTAGCAGTTATCAACTCTGATTTTTCACCAACGTCCCTTTTACACCCCCTAACTTATGTTAAAGGTACTTATTTTTCTTGAAGGATAAGTAGAATTTATTAAACTGTCTGGGTAGATGCATTTGCAAATGGAAAGGGCAGCGATAATATACCTCTTCAATACGATTACTACATATTTTTCTAGGCAGTAACTTCAGTCTTTAATTTATTAAAATGTAGTTGTGTGGGGTATTCTCTTTTAAAAAAACTTGCTTAGTATTTGTGTTTCTTGACTCATAAGACTATCTTGCCCTCTTTTTGTATTTGATTATAGGTTTTTTTTTTTGCATTTTTGTCATCTAGTTACTGGTTTTTTGTGTGTGTGTGTGTGTTTTTGCTTATTTCTTATTCTTTGGTGAATTTTGTTGTTAATTTTTTTTGCCTCTTGAGCTGACTTCTTAAAAATTTTGTTTTATAGTAAAAGAAGCATTTGAGAAGATACTCTCCCAAGCTTT
>NW_004567117.1:29784272-29790788 GCF_000260355.1 Condylura cristata | reverse complement strand
GAGAGGTCTGCTACACCATGTGAGTCAGCTCCTTGCCAGGGATGGAATTTTCGAACTTTCGCTGCAGTGGCTGCATATAGCTTCATAATGCTGTGCTTTAACCCTTTACACCACGAGGGGGGTCCCCAATTTTGATTTCTTTAGCTTAGAACTTATTTTAATCAGTGGTTGTGAGGAAGAGATCCATTAAAGTTCACTCAAATAAAAGGGAATATTATTATAGGAAATACCATGATTTCACAGGAACATGAGGCCTCCTGTGACCTGTGAAGTAGGAAGTGGTTAGCAGTTGGGGTGTCTCTCTCATAGATTTTCTTATGGTATCAAATTGGCCACTGCTTTGATATATTGACTATACTTACCTACATACATAATTGCAGCTTGTATATAGGAAGGTGTAGATTGTATTAATATTGTGGTTTGGATAGGTGGTAATAAAAATGGTATTTCCCTCAGCAGCTCCTCTCTCCCTTTCCCATATTATATATCATAGTAGATGGAGGCTTTACAAAGTTTGTATTGATCTTCCAACCTATTAGCGCTTCCTCAAATTTTTTTTGGCAATTTCCATCATATGTTTAAGAGTTGTTCTCAGGGAAATATTTTTACCCAGCAGTCATTATATGTAGCTATCATACTTATTTGTTGAAGTTTTCTGAAGATAATACCTTCAACTTGTTTTCACTCTCTAAAGTCAGTCAATAACTATTTTTTGAGAACTTCCTTGTGTAGAGCACATTACAGTTGTTATTGAAGGTGGGCTTTGGGAGGCAGCAAGATAGAATGGATAAAACACACCTGGAAAAAAGTACACTGAAGATGTAGACAGCAGAGGTTAGTAGGGAACAACTATGGAAATCCATTCTTGGAAGTATGTGTGCAGGGTCACCTTACCCCCTGCACCTTACCCGGTGAGAGCCAGAACCCAGCTGAAGACTGAGTTTAAAAAATATACATCATTTTAAGAAGAAAAGGGAGCCAGCAAGGTTTTTTAGTGAGACATATCTGTAGAATTTGGTTTAGTTAATTCCTCTGAGAATATCTTAATAGTGTTAGCTACAGGAGAGTATTGTTTGTTTTCAAGCAGAGATTGATGGCCAGGGAGATGAAATGACTTCCTAAGCTCCTCAGTTTTGATGCCACAAGTTGACCTTCATTGCGTTTGTGAAGTCATGGGACTCCAGTGACTCTCAAAGCTAGCTTCTGTCCTGTCTGCTGTTGTTTCTTTAAGCCAGGGGATTGGATTTCCCTTTTGCTTCAGAAGCCCATGAGAAGCCCATATTTCTAAGCCTCTGCCTTTCTTCCTTTTGGGGAGAGGGAGCCATATTTACAGTAGCTGATGGAGCCAGTTGTATTAGCATTTACCTAATGAAGTTAACATTGGAAATGAGTGATATAAGACTGCCCAAAAACTCCTTTTTGAGAGCCAAGCTTAGGGTGACTTTGATTTCTATTTTGTTACTCTGTAGCAAGTTTCCTTAAAATGAATATTTGAAAATAAGTGGAAGGACAGGAGCAAAGTAAAGAATTCTCAGTTGGTTTGGTTTCTTTAGGAAGAATCAAAGATATGTCTGTTACCACTGCCTTTGTTGCTATTAGTTTTTCCCATGACTTCATGTTATTTATGCTGTTGTGAAATTAGCCAACTTCAGTTATGTTATTTGTTAGGACTGGGTGCTTCGGGAAAGAGGCATTGCATTTCTTACTTGGTAAGATACATCCTCAAAAGCTATCGTAGACCTTTTCATGAAACTTTGAATTAAACTGCTAGGAGATAGGAATTTTTTTTGTTTTCTGTAGCATCAGGGTAAGATAAATAAAGTAGCGTTACATGTGTAGGAAAGGAAGTCAGTTAAAATATAATGATCATGGTACTGTGGTATATTGTGCAGTTTGGGTGTGTTTTAGAGCTGCACTTTCAGTGTGGCAGCTACCTAGCTACATGTGGTTTCTAAACTTTGAAATGTGGCAAGTCCCAAATGAGCTTGGATATTAAGGTCTAAGTATGAAAAATATATTGACATTCTAAGAAGTTGATTATTTTTAAATACACAAAAATTAATTACATGTGAAAATATTTGTGTCATTGGTATGTATGTAATTGATAATTTCACATTTTTTGTTTCACATTTCTTTTAAAATGGGCTTCTAGAAAATTTGAGTTGTATCAATATAATTTCTATTAGTGTTGATTGAGAGTATAAAATGGCTGCTGATGAGCACTTAATATTTTCTGACTTGTATATGTGAAATGTAGAGACCTAATAGCCTGTGAAGTAGACTTCTGATACTACATGTACATGTGGATTACTTTGATCTAATTAAACGTTTGCATTTTTAAAAGCAACTATTATTCTAAACAACTATCTAAATGCCAGTTTTAAGCAGTTGCTTCTGGGCTGTTACTGAGACTTAAAAGTGCAGAACAGAGGAATTAATTATCAGTCCCTGCCAGCACAGGTACTGTTCCTGCCTTTACTGTGCTACAGGGGAGGACAGGTGGAGAGGAAATCCCACTGCTGCAGTTTGTGGCACTGAGGGGTGGGGTGGTAGGTGGCAGGTTTCAGAAAGGGCTTTAGTCAGCTCCAGGCCTAATCCCCTTTCTGCTAGAAGGTGCCCTGGTGCAGGTGGTCTGACCTCGTGGCTCAGCTTTCAATTCAGGATTGACTGAAAATCATGAAGTAGCTAGACTCATGAGAAGGCAAGTGGCCACATGCATTTATTAATTTGTTGACTAAATGGAAGATGAGTGGTGAAGCACCAATAGCTTGTGACTTTGTTTTATACCCAAGAACCAGTCAGTGAAGGTGTGGGAGATAACTGCCCTTTAAGATGTATGACCATTGTTTTCTTGCTCTTTTTTCTTGGTCTTTTTTTTTAGTGGAAGTTTTAATCATTTTAGAAGTGTGACTGCAGAATAAGATATGCATGTGGTTTTTAGCATTGCTATTTAAAAATGTCCTTGTTTTCTGCTCCTTAATATTTGGAGTTCTTGGATCACAATTCTGTCTTGATTTTGTAGATTTACTACTTAGCATGGGAAGTTATGTATATATAGTGTTGCAAAACTATGTTTTTTGGGTTTCTGATAATTCTGTAGCAGACTACATTGTGTATTGGTCAGAAAGAATCAGTTTTAGAAGGAATATTTTCATTGATTGAAGGTTTTGTAGTCACCAAGGAAATAAGAGCATAGGAGCTTATTAGACTAATCAGCATAAACAGACTAAGTGGTTAATAGAAACCATTAATGACCAGAATTTAAAATTAAAATACAGCAAAATTTAACACTGCGACTTGAATTTAATTTGGGAGTGAAGGGATGGCTGAATGAACAGAACGATTCTATGTAGTAGGTGAAAAGGTTGGTTATTAGCACATGTCTCTTGATCAAATGTGGGAAAAATCAGATTTTTACAGTATGTTTTAGATAGGGTTTTTATATACCTGAGGGTGCTAGTTTATTTATGTCCTTTTTTTCCTTTCCTTTTAGAATATGGTTTCTAGTTTTAGGGTTTCTGAACTACAAGTATTACTAGGCTTTGCTGGACGGAATAAAAGTGGACGCAAGCATGACCTCCTGATGAGGGCGTTGCATTTATTGAAGAGTGGCTGCAGCCCTGCGGTTCAGATTAAAATCCGAGAATTGTACAGACGCCGATACCCACGGACTCTTGAAGGACTTTCTGATTTATCTACAATCAAATCTTCGGTATTCAATTTGGATGGTAGCTCATCACCTGTAGAGCCTGAGCTTGCCGTGGCTGGAATCCACTCGCTGCCTTCCACTTCAGTGACACCCCATTCACCGTCCTCTCCTGTTGGTTCTGTGCTGCTTCAAGATACGAAGCCCACGTTTGAGATGCAGCAGCCATCTCCCCCAATTCCTCCTGTCCATCCTGATGTGCAGTTAAAAAACCTGCCCTTTTATGACGTCCTTGATGTTCTCATCAAGCCCACAAGTTTAGGTAAGTGTTTCTTCTGGATAAGAGAATATTAAATAAAGCAAGAGACTTTCAGTTATTGACTAATGATTTGCTGTTGATGTCAGAAAATTGAGGCATTATTGTAAATAAAGTTTAAGTATATAAAGTAATCATTGGCAGCCATGACTGAAATCTGACATCAAACCATTCATTCACTGGAATGTCCTCATGTTGTAGAATTCAAATAGCTTCTGCACATGTTGGAACACACATTCTCTTAATGTATTGCGTGTTAACCCACATTTTGATACTTTTATTTTCTCTAAAGTAGCACAGGAGTTTGACATTTGCTGGTTACATTGGAAAGCATCTCAGTTTTTTAATATTCTTCAGCTGCTGAAAAAATTTAATACATTTCATCATTTTTAAAGTTGATCCACATGACTAACAGATTTTTATCCTGGTAACAGTGGCATATTTTCTTACTGTCTATTGAAATTATTTGCTGTGGTACTTGGAGTTCCTGATGAAATAAATTATTTGAAAACTAGCATATTAGACTGTTAATAATATATGTTAACTAAGTTTACAGAATAGCTGTGCTGGCTTAAAACCTAGAAGTAAGAGAATGTCTCATTGTACTTCATTGGGTATATTAAAAATAAGTCTTTGATTTTTAAAAAAAATTTATTTATGCACGTAAGAACTGGGGTGTTGGCCAGAGGTGCAGAGGATAAGAGGTTTTAGAGCCCAGAGACAGAATGGGGAGCAGAACAGGCAGATCAACTGAAATACACCACTGAGGGGGGGCAGCAGGTGAGACAGGAGCTGTCTGCTATGCATGAGTCCTCCTGGCCAGGGATGGAACTCTTGGGGCAGTGGCAATAGACTTGATAGTGGTGAGATTACTCTGTGCTACCAGAGAGGGCAAGTTTTTGATTTTGATAGGAATAACTTAGATATTTAAACTTTTCATTTTAAAAATTAACTGGAGCAAGCCTTTTAAATGTTTATTAACTACTGCTTTGCTTTTATGGTTTTATTTCCATTGTTAACCTCTTTTTTATAAGTTGATTTACCTTGTTAAAATATTTCCACAACTAATTTTTACTTCTTCCATTCTCAAGGTTTTTGGTTTATACCAGTACCCAGTATTATGTATGGCTCATCCACAGATTTCTCTCTCAGTAATTATTGCATAATTATTTCTTTGTATTTTGAGGAAGATTCAGACTGGTGAATCTCCCTTCCTCAGGACCTTCCCTCAGGGAGTCCTCAAGAATTGGGCTGAGGCAAGGATGGCAAGCAGAAGTCCTGGGATCCTGGAGACAGTTCAAGGTGTCCCAGGGATGTAGTTTAATGCCTGGGAAGAAGTCTGGAATTGCAAGAGGCACTGGTGTGTCCACTGCTCCAGGAGTTCCATCCCTGGCCAGGAGGACTCATGCATAGCAGACTGCTCCTGTCTCACCTGCTGCCCCCCCTCAGTGGTGTATTTCAGTTGATCTGCCTGTTCTGCTCCCCATTCTGTCTCTGGTCTCTAAAACCTCTTATCCTCTGCACCTCTGGCCAACACCCCAGTTCTTATGTGCTCATTGGTGTTAGTGGTGTTGCAAAAGGAGACCAGAGTCTTGCTCTTAATTTCATGCTTTGTTCAGAAAAGGAAATAGAGATTTTCTTATTTTTTCTCTACTTTGCGTAGTGTAACTCATTAAAGGAAAGTAGCAGATTCTCTGTAAGTTTGTTAAAATAAAATTTGTGTGTTCCATGTTTAGATAACTACTTCATTTGGCTTAGATAAAGTAATGCTCAGTGTTTTATGTTGAAGATAAGAACGAACTGCCTTTGGAACATAGTTTAGAAATAAGAAACACATGTTACCTCAGGCAGGGCTTACACACTTTTACTTTGAGCTAGTCGTGTTTTTTAGGACTCCCGCATATTACTATTTTTTACAAACTCTATGAGCTTATAAAACAAGACTTTCTCAAAAAGAAAAAAAAATCCTTATCTTTCCCTAATGAGAAAAAGAGAAGAATATTTTAATGTTAATAACCTTATTAGACTTATAAAATAGTTATCTAAGAAATGATTGTTTAAGTCTTGAAGTAGGAAGTTAAGAAAAATCAGCATTTTTGGACTGAAAATGTGACAGTAAATAATGATAAAGCCAAAATATGTCAGAAAATAAAAGGCACAGTAAAGGTACACCTATTATGTAAATTGCTAGCTTTAGCATCACATTTTATAAATTGCTGATAAATGTTGGTATATATCAATTGTGGAAGAATTCTAGATAGATTTAGAAAGTTCTTGGTTTATGTGTGCTTTGCAGGTCATTCAGACAGGCCTCAAATACTTGCATTCACCCGTGGGGATCCACCAAAGATTGTGCACGCACTGTGGGTGTAGATAACCTGACAATTTTGGTGCACTAAGAGTGTCTCTTAGGATTTTTTATGTTAATCAAGTGTTAACAGAAAGAAGAAAGAATCACAGCAGCTGGACTGTTGTTATATGTCACTTACAAGTCCTGCCCTTCTACACCATTACTTTTGCTTTAAACTGTTACCTTTTTTTTTTTTAATTTATA
>NW_004567117.1:29735498-29783072 GCF_000260355.1 Condylura cristata | reverse complement strand
TTTTTTTTTTTAACCTCAGACTGCTTTCAGGATTTTATAGTCATAGATTTTCAGTAGTTTGATATAACTAGGTAGTTTGTTTTTATTTTGCTTGAGGTTTGACTTGTGAGGACTTCCTCCTCTCCATCCCCTCTACCCCATCAAGGTTATAAAATATTCTCATTTTCATGACTTCTGTAAGCTTTTAAAATACCCCATTTTCTCTTCTTTTAGAACCCATCGGTAGCTATGTTAGGTCTTTCAAGGTTTACTAACTGGAGAGATTGAGAGCCACACTATTAAGATTGAAAATTCTGTTTACTGAGTCAGAAAGTTAAGAGATCACTGGTGACTGTAGCAAGGGATAGCGAGTGAAAGATGACATGTGCATAAGAAAGCAAGAATTTAGGAGTGAGTAGGAATTGAAGAAACAGAAGGTTTTACTGTAGTTATGTGTTTGTAATTTGCCCCATAATTTTTGTTTCATTTTTAGGCCTTCATCATGGCCAGCATTTCCTTTCCCCTCCTTTTAAAAATGTTTTGGGAAACTATTCATCATTTTATGACATAATTTCATGTGAGTGCTGATAAACTCCCTATCCTTAAAAGAAAAGAGTGTTCTTACCAAGGAACTAGTGTTTTTCTTGATTTGAGAATTGAAGTTCTTGACATTGGGCATTCATTTGGCATTTTAATTATTTTTCTTCAGGAAAACACAGTTTACCTTTTTCCCATGTTATGGCCGCGCTTATAAAGAAGTAAAAGACTTGAGGCTTCTCTATTAGCTTTCATTTTCTTAGTTTTAATGAATACTAGCACATCACTGAGTTGATACATAGCATTAATCTGTTGCAGTTGTCAGAGATGTAAATACTCCAGTTTTTAAAAATGTAGTTAAGAAGGATGGCTTCATTGGGTAATCTTTTCTAACTGGGTATTTTTTTTACACACAGGTTATTAGATAATTACTCTATCAACTTAGAAGTTTTAACTTATACAAATGCTTGTGTAATTGAATGTGAATTGTGGAAAGTAAAACAGCAAAGAAAGGGAACAAAAATTGAAAACAAAAGCAAGACACCTGTTTCTTGAATAGAGTTCTCCAGGGTTTTTTTTTCCCCCCCAACTTCCTAAGATTTCATTGTTGATCTTATAGTCAAAGATAAAATATAATTTGGAGGGTTTATTTGATATTTTTACTATATTATAGTTAGTATTAGAATAAAGAATGAAAAAACAAAGAATGATAAATACTTTAATGCTTAAAAATTGAACTAGCTTTGGAGTAACTTTACTTACATGATTCCATGATGAATGTAGTTTTAGTCTGTCTTTATTTGGGATCTTTTAATCATAAAATTTTTAGAATTTGGTAGACTTTATCAGAAAGCCTGGTTTCATAAGCCAGGTGTTTATATCCATAGATTTATTGTTGAAATACTATCTTTTTTCCTCCCCAGTTCAAAGCAGTATTCAACGATTTCAAGAGAAGTTTTTTATTTTTGCTCTGACACCTCAGCAAGTTAGAGAGATATGCATATCCAGGTAAGAGTATTGTTTTGAATGGTTCTCCACATGTCAGTGTATTAATTAGCCTGCTAAGGTTGTTGTAACAAAGTACTGCAGATTGGGAGACTTAAGAGAAACGCATTTTCCCAGGAGACTTGAAGTCCAGGTTAAGGTATTGATAGATTCAGTTTCTCTTGAATGGGGCTGCAGCATCTGCTGTCTTTGAGCTATGTGTTCACACGTGTGTCTCTCCTCCTGTGTGTGTCTTGGTCTTATAAGAACACCAATATGTTAGACGAGGATTCCACTCGTAGGAAGGACTTCATTTACCCATTACATGTTAGGGCCTCTGCTTCCACATACACTCACATTGGGAGTCAGGGCTTCCACATAAGAAGATGATTTTTTTAAATTAAACAAGATGATTTTTTTAATTAAAGTTAACGCAACAAAATTTAATACTCTGTTAGAAAAAAAAATTAACTTTTGAATAAAATCTGAGGTTATATTTTGAATTACTGTTTGTTACATGGAGCAGTAACTTTCTGGTATAAAGTGGTCTAGGCTCATGTTTTGTTTTTTCTGCCTCAGTCCTGGAATTGATCACTCCAGGGAGCTCTGGTTCTTACTTTATAACATTTCTACCTCTTTTGGGGGGTGGGGGGGAGGGGAAGTGGTTCATTTGGTTCTATAACCTACTATACATTTTGGATGGTTGTGCTTCTTTTGTCATTCAACTCTGCGTGGTTCTGAAACTTTGTATGGCAGGATTACTGGGGAGCTAGAGTCCAGATGCCCAGATTTTATTCATATCAGTTACAGTAGACTCTGAGTGTGCAACACAAACAGTAGTTTGTAATTCTCCCCAAATGTTTGCAGTGTGCAACAAATCTGAGAACCCCTGTTGTTCACCTGGCTCCATCCCTTTGCAGTAACAGTAGTAAGGTCTAACATGCATTTTGGCTGGGTGGTTTTGTTTTCTTATTACATCTTGTGAAGACAGATCAGTGAGTTCAGCTCTATTCTTGATTAAAGTACTCCTTCCACTTGGCATAGTATGGCTCTAATCGTCCCCTCTGTCTCTCACACTGACTTCTGTTCCATGTTCCCAGGAATCAGTCTGTGATTCTTGTCTCATGATCTGTGATAGTGCACTCTCTGAAGGGGTCTTGTCATTTTTATAGTGCTGGCTGCAAAATCAGTCACCAGTATTTCCCTCTAGAGATCTCTGTTGCTACTTTGATGACCCCCACATGCATCAGTACTCCGAAAATTGGACATAACCTTCCTCCCAAAGCTGCCTTTCTCTTTTGTTTTCTCATTTAGTCATTCAACAAATGTTTATTCACCATATGGCACAGACGGTGTTCAGGCTCCAGGGGTGCAAAGTCGAAAAATCAATAGCCAATAAGGAGATTTTTTTTGCTTCATGTATTGACTACTATTGCCTATTTTATTAATGGCTTGGGACTCTGCCTGGACAAAGCCTCTTTATATTACCCCACAATGTACTGATCATAGCTGTCAGCTTGCTGTACTACATTGTTCGTTTATGTCTCATGCTTTAAAGCTTGAAGCAAGTTGGAGGGAAGCTAGCATAGTCCTACTAGCTGGCATGTGAATTCTGTCTCAGCCACTTAGGTCTACATGTCCTTTGGTACGTTCCTAAAGCCCACTGAATCTCATGCACCATTATGGAAAATTGAATGGCATGACTTGCTTTTCCGCCTTACCCTGATGATTGGTATCTCCATCTCTCAGTTTGTGCCTTTCCAAAGCCTGGTAGCAGTTAGTCTCTTCCCCTTATCCTTCTTTCACGTATCTGTTTAGTCAGGGAGTCCTGTCAGCCTAAAAATCATTCAGTGGTCTTTACATCTAAAGTAACTTCATACTCTCCCCTTTTGTGTATGTAATTGTAGTAACCTCTTGGCTTTCCCAGCAGACTGTGCCATCTTTCTAATGCCCAGTTTGTCTTCTCCTCCTAACAACCCTGCCGTGACAGCGCCATTGCCTTCCTTGCAGTTCTCTTAAGCATCTCACTCTCCTCATCTTCGATGCCACCCCATCTCCTGCCGCTTTTCCCCACAGCCTGTCTGCAAGTAGGTTTACATGGTGTACTTTTGCGTAGCCTCTTCCTCCCTACTCTGGCAAATCCTAATGTTTTAAGAATTTATTCAAGTCTTAACTGTTCTGTGAGTCCTTTCCAGGTTTCTCACATCCCATACTTTCTTAGTGTACTACATATTTACTTTCTATCAAAGCATTGTGCCATTGTTTTGAGTACTTATTGATGAAAGCGGCTTCCATTATTTAATGTTCTCAAAGCCTGGCATAAAGGAAATGTCTGCTTTATATTTGATGGATGAATAAGAACAACATGTGAAAGCTCTTCGAACCATAACTGGTAGAAATGTCTGTGAAGGAATTTAGCACATTGTAGTTCCTAAGCTGACACAAGTTTCCCTCACTAGAATAAGGCATAAGTCCTTAGCTATTCGAAGCCCGTTATAACACGTTACTTATATCTCTTTAAGTTCATATTTTATAGTTTTGTTTTCAAATTGTTTCCCAGCCTAGTAAGATTCTGCGGTGTATCTCTGCGTGCTCCTTACCATTTACTTTTTGTTGAGAATCTGTACTAGTGAAACCGCTGATACCGATGAAAATGTGAGACCTTTGAAAGCAAACATATTTAGCTTTAAAATTTCAGTGCCTAGACCTGAAATAGTTCTTGATTTTAGTGAGTAGGATAATATGGATTACTCGCAAGAGGTAAATATAGTCTAGGATACTGGAATATTTTGAATACACGTTTGAGAAGGATGGAGCTACTACCAGGGAAACACAGACCAGAGTTAACAATAAGAGCAACCAGCTGCTTGTATGTGTTGAGCTCTTCTTACTTTCCGGCTCTTTACATGTATTATTGACATGTTTAATGGTCATGAAAATGCTGCGAAGGAGTTGCAATACTTTTCCATCTTCAGCAGAAGTAGAAATGGAGGCACAGAAAAGTGAAGAATTGATAATTCTCCCAAGAGCACACAGCTGGGATTGTAACGCTTGAGTAGGTCATTATTTTGCTTTAGTGTTTTCCCAGTGAACATAACGA
Organism: Condylura cristata; assembly: GCF_000260355.1. Lineage (NCBI taxonomy): Eukaryota > Metazoa > Chordata > Mammalia > Eulipotyphla > Talpidae > Condylura > Condylura cristata. The sequence continues at coordinate 29,778,472 of NW_004567117.1, read as the reverse complement.
AGTGGAAACAGTGAGGAGTTTGGCCCATTTAGAGAAAGATGAGGGTTAAATGTTTTCTCAAGAAAAGACTAACGACTAGTGACTTTCTGAGAAAATGCAAGATTTACGATACTGGCTAAGGATGTTACCTCTTAAGTTGTGATGTGCATTCATGTTACTTGGGGCATCTTGTTAAAATGTAAAGTCTTAATTTTGTAGGTCTGTAATGTGACCTGAGTTTCCATTTCTGATAGCCTCCCAGATAGTAACAGTTTTGCTTCATAGTGGACTCCATTTTGAAATGGTGTGGGTTTGGAAGGTTCAGTGCCAAAGATACTTTACTTGGGACTCTAATAGGTTCTCATCCATAAATTATAAGTGGTTCTGTGTCCTTAACTGGGTGCATACTTATGAAGCTGCCATGGTATAGAGATGTTGAGACTCAGGTCTTGGTTCTTTGTTATAATCACCTGAGAGTGACTATAAAGATTAATGGTCATATTTGACTCCAGACCAATAAGAATATCTGATAAATGGGCCTTCACATTAAAAAAAAAAAGTACAAATGATTAGAATACTCATTCAAGAGTTAATTACCACTGTACACAGATTAAACTCTCTCAGACTCTCATGTGTTCCTTTTCATATTAACCAAATCTTTAGCCTCTTAAAATAAATATTGCTTCATACAAGTGCTGCAGTACTTGAAGTTGCCATAAAGACATGACTAAAGAGTCAATTAATGAGGGTCATCACAATGGTGCTTTCATTAGGACTTGCTCTCGGTTCTAGGAGTCATCTCTTTAAGGATTATGAATAAAAAAATCAAACAGCTTTTTTTCTGTTGAGACTGTTGTTGTGAATTCTCCTTGTGCTTTCTTAACCTAATTGCTTTCTCTTTCCAACAGGGATTTTTTGCCAGGTGGTAGGAGAGATTATACAGTCCAAGTTCAACTGAGGCAAGTTTGAAATTTTCTGTTTCATTTTATACTGGCTGGCTGTGTACATACAGTTCTGAATTTGAAGATACATAAATATGTTTGCGAACACTGTTTAAGAATAATTTCTCTTTTTTCATTTAATGTAGACTTTGCCTGGCAGAGACAAGTTGCCCTCAAGAAGATAACTATCCCAATAGTCTGTGTATAAAAGTAAATGGGAAGCTGTTTCCTTTGCCTGTAAGTTGCTTTTTATTTACCATGCTTGTGTATATAACTTCAGTATAGCTAGTGACAAGTCCTAGAAACTGACAATTCTGTACCAACGAACCATCTTGGCTTACAGATTGTGCTTTTTCCATTGAAGAGATTCTTGACTCATTAGCCACAGACCCTGGTTTTGTGTCTAGAGAAGATGGAAAAGATAAGGCTGAAACATTTTACATCAGAAGGCAAGGAAACAGTATAGGCTCTTAACAATTTTATCAGGTGGCCCAGTAGCAGGGCAGGCTTGATGGGTGCCTGATTTAGTTGGGCCTTGGTTGTGGATGAGGTGAGACGATGAAAGGCAGAGACTTGTGAGAAGGACTGAACATGGGGAGATAAAGGATTCCAAGCTTGGGTCTTGATGATGCACTGCCTTGAGGGGATGAATACAGTGATATTTGCCTGACAGCTTGTCATGAGCAGTGAAGCAGAATGTGGGTCTCTGTATGAGGATGGACATAGTTTATGTACAGTCTGTTTCTGACCTGAGAGCTCTTGAACTGTTAAATCTTAAAAAGAACCCTTAATTGTTAGAGTTGTGCTAGTGTTTACACATTCACTTAGGTTTGGATGGCTTCTAAATTGGTACAGCACTGTAAAAGGCCAGCAAAGCCATAGTCAAAAAAGTAGTAGAGCACAGCCTTTTGTTACCGTGCTCTGCTGCTGGTGAAGGTGTTTTGTTCTGAAGTGCTGGAAAATTAACGATTCCACCAGCGTAGTAAGTTGCCATTTCAGCACAGCAGACTATTGAAAAGGAGGTGAAATTTTTAGCATTCCTGCCAAGAATCTGGCTTGGCTCTGAAACGAGTTCGAGCAACACCTAAGAGAAATTGAGTGGGTCATGAAACATATGGCAGGACTCTGGGCGCTGCAGAGCCTGGGTTAAACATTGAACACCAAAGTGAAGAGGGTCCATGGCCAAGATTGACCCTTGTAGAGATCTCACTTCTTGGTTGTTTAGGGGTCCCATTTGTTTCATACACCGCCTGTAGTTTTAGAAAGCCGAGAAACAGGTAGTCTGTGAATTTTATAGGGTTTGAACAATGAGGCTGCATGACTCTAAAGGTGAAGCTGTAATCATTTGAGATAGTGTTCTGGGGGGATGAAAGTAGAAACTGCAGAAGCTGCGTATAGATTTGCTTCGGAGATCTTTGTCAAATGAACTTCAAAAGGGAAAATTGTTAGAAATAAATGAATCCTAACTATTTAAAATATTCCAACTGTATCCTGTTGTCAATAACCAGGTTTTGATGGTTGAGTGGAGTTGATGCTGATGATCAGTGGGAGAATGTAACAACATAACTCAAAATTACCAGTGAATCAATCAGTCATGGGGGTAGAGAGTAGACTTAAAATGCTTCAGGTGATTAAGACTAGCACATACTTGATTCTGAGTTTGCTAACGTCTCTTTCTTCTGATTCACTGTCAGTCTCCTTCCTCCTGTTGCCCTCTTCCTTGTCAAATTGGCTCATGACATTGTTGCTTGCTGTCTCACATTTTAGTTTGCACTCTTCTCCATGAACTAGATCATAGGTCATTTTTGCCATCTTGGTAGACCATGTTGCATTGTTTTTGTCTTGGTTAATCTACCAGTGGGCATTATTCTCCAGGCCAGGAACAGGCAAAGCAAAGTTTCCCTGATAATGGTGTTGATATTCTTGTGCTTGTTGACCTTTGAACCAATTCCTAGAATCTTTATAAGAGTACCTTTTTCTTTAAAGATTTACTGATGTATACAAGAACTGGGATGTAGGCCAGAGGTGCAGGGGTGAGAGGATTCACCAGAGTGGGGAGCAGAACAGGCTGATCTACTGAAATACACTGCTGAGGGGAGCATCAGACGAGACAGGAGAGGTCTGCTGTGCCATGTGGATCAGTTCCCTGGCCTAGGATCAAACTTGTGCCTCAGTAGCTGGCAATAGCTTGGTAATGCTGAGACTTTGGCCCCTGTGCTGTAAGGAAGGCCCTGTAACTTTTTTTTTTGTTTTTTTAAAGATTTATGTATACAGAAGTGGGGTACAGGCCAGAGGTACAGGGGCAGTGAGAGAATTTACCAAAGACAGAGTGGGGAGTAGAATAGGCAGACTGACGAAGTACACTGTTCAGAGGAGCAGCAGGCGGGACAGGAGAGGTCTGCCACCACATGTGGATCACTTCTGGGACTGGGAATCGAACTCACACTGAGGGGGCCTCGGCCAGCTTTGCAATGCTGCGCTCCAACCCACTGAGCCACCAGGAAGGGACAGGATTATTTATTTAAGATTTATTTATTTGTACATACAGAACTGGGGTACAGGCTAGAGGCTCAGGGGCGGTGAAAGGCTTCCCCAGAGACAGAGTGGGTAACAGAACAGGCAGATCAACGAAGTACACTGCTGAGGGGAGCAGCGGGCGGGTCAGGAGAGGTCTGCCACGCCATGTGGTCACCTCCGGGGCAGGTGGGAATCGAACTCATGCATGCGGAAGTGGCTTTAGCTTCTTAGTGCTGTGCTTTAACCCGCTGCGCCACCAGGGAGGGCCTAAGATAACTTTTTTAGTGAGTTTTTGTGATTAGATTTATTTCACATGAACAACTTTAGTTGGACTTACTCCTTGTCCCCTCATTCTCATATTTCCTTTCTGTCACTTTTCCTTTTCATAGTATAATAAAATTTTAAGGATCTTCTCTGTTCTATTTTTAATGATTTCAAGTTTTATTCCTGGTTGTAGATTGTGCAGATGTGAATCCCCACTTACTGAGAGCTGTCCTAATGAGTGCATATATGAGTTAGTGAGGCATATTCCTTAGTTGTGATTGACACATGTGCTTCTAGTGCCCAGTATAAAATACCTGTACCAGTGTTTCTGAGGTGTTTATTTTAACATCCCTGAAACAACTGCTGGTGGCCAGGTGGCAACTGTGATGTACTGTTATTGCCTGCACTTGTACAACCTTGATGGAGTCCTGTGGCATGGCTGATGAGTTGCATTCTTGGTTTTTTCAATCAACAGAGGACATAAGGACATTTTGAGAAATGAGCAAAAATCCTGGCTTTTGTCTGAAAACCTTTGATCTGTGGATCAGCATTTACATGTGTAGTTGTGTGCCATTGACTTGCAAGGAAATCTGAGCACTGTTAGTGGAAGACACTATGGTTTTAAGAAATACTTTCCTGAAAATACTGGATGGTTTCTCTCATAGCAGGAATATAATGGACCAGGCGAGAAAATAATGATGAACATATAGACCAGAGACATTTTGTGGGGGTGAAGTGGGGACTGGGCTCAAAAACAGTGTGGGGAGGGAAATGCACTGGACTATGGTGATGGCACATGGGTGATTGGGTGATGGGAAGCCCAAGGGAATTGCAGCTGAGATGGAAAAATGCACAAAATGATGTAAAAATAAACTATTATATTATTAAAAAAAAAAAAAAAAAAGACTTTCCTTGCCCTCCCTGGTGGTGCAGCTGCTTAAAGTGCAGCACTGCAAAGCTGGCCACATCCCCGTCATGTGAGTTCGATGCCTGCCCCCAGGGTGACCCACAGGGCACAATAGACCTCTCCTGTCTTGCCCTCTGCCTCCTCTCTGCAGTGTACTTCATCAATCCCCTGCTCTGTCTCTGATGAATCTTCTCACTGCCCCTGCACCTCTGGCCTGTACCTCAGTTCTATATGCATACATAAATAAATATTAAAAAAAAAAACTTTCCTCTTCAAAGCTCTTAGTGGTACAGAGTATGGAAAACAAGCATTTGATAACCGAGTGAAAGGTGGTTCAGAAAATTGCTTTATATATCCAAAAGGAAATCTTTCAGCTAATTCATTTTGCTTATATCTTCTTGCAATGTATACATCAATAAGTAGTGATATTACATTGTATTATTATTATTATTTTTCTTCTCAGTGGCACATAGTTAAATTTGATCAGTGACTTCTTAGGTTCTGTGAAAAATGGCATGATTTTTAACTTGTAGTTTTCTACAAAATTATCATTTTCGTTTTGAAAATCACAAACTGAAATGGCAATTGAAATTTGGCTATAATGTGAATCAGAATATGTACATTTGCTGTTTAAAACAAATACTTGATGACTAGCACAGAATACAGTTATAGCCATCAGGCTGTTAGAATTTGATGCCAGTTGAAATATTTTTACATGTGAGCTTGACATGGTCTTAGAAATGATGGTCTCTGTTCCACCTGGAGAGAAGTTAGTAGAAAACATGTTTATCACGAGATTTTAATAATTCTTTCAGATCGTTTTGTTTGTTCTTTCTGTTAGTTCCCAAAGCTTGTTCTTCCTCTTTCCATGCCCAGTATGTGAATGCATTGAGTTCCCAAGCCCAGTCAAACAAAGAGGTATAACTTTGTCTTTAAAAAGATTCATAGCCAGTGTTGTAGTATGTCAGCATCTTTAGTTTTAATTATGGAACATGAATTTGTGTGTGTACGTTTCTTGAGAAGCATTTTCTAATTCTTTAAAAATAATTTTCCTTTTTTGAATTGGTGACCTTAGAGTGGAGACTGATATCCTGGGTAAATAAAAATAAGTGAAATTTGTCAGGATCCTGTATCAAGAGAAAAAGTTTGACCTTCTTCACATAATTTAAGGTTAACTTTCTTTCTTACGGTTGTAGGGCTATGCACCACCACCTAAAAATGGAATTGAACAGAAGCGCCCTGGACGGCCTCTGAATATCACATCTTTAGTTAGGTTATCTTCAGCTGTGCCAAATCAGATTTCCATTTCTTGGGCATCAGAAATTGGGAAGGTAAAAATTCTCTCCTCTTGTTGCATGAAATTTGGAATGGTTTATTTATTATTACTATTTATTTATTTATTTATTTATTTATTTATTTATTTATTTATTTATTTATTTATTTATTTCTGAGGCTACTGGCTCTACCTTGTTTAGTTTTCTGATTAGAAATTCTTAAGGTTAAAAACTTAAAAGATTTCCTGAGTATTCCTGGAAAGGAATAAAGGTAATGATTTATCACAATGTTCTTAATGGTTGTTTAAGAAATTGTAAAGTTTTAAGTATTTATGAAGAGAAACAAAGCTTTGGAGGGATTGCTTTGTCAGTTTGCTTGTAGGGCACTGGTCCTAATTTATTTGCATGAACTGAGTTGGCTAAGGATTCAGAAATCCTTGTTTTAGTTACAGATTGACCATTATTGATTTTGACACACTTACTAAATCATCTTGAGGCCTATTTATTGTAAAGGTTATGTAAAATCTAGAGAATATGTGTTGTGTGCAAGTATAAAGGGTGTTTTTAGTAAATGATCATAAACATTGAAGATGCTGCAATATTTTTGTTACATACATAATGGCAATAATACCTTTTCCTTGTAATTAAAATAATAAACTGGTAAAATTTGCACCATAAATAGGCTATTTAAATGCTACTTAAAAGAACTTCTAGGGCATTAAAAATGAGCTAAAATATTTTGTTGAGCAAATATTGACAGTTTTGCTTATTGTAAAATCCATTGAATGAGTGTACATAATGAAATGGCAAGATAGATTTTTAACATTTAGGTGAAATAGTATATCAATGCTTCATATCTGAAAATAACTAATGTGAGTTCCTTTGTGTGAGATCTAAAATTTAAGAGGTATGGGACTGGACACTTTCTGGCCTTGCTGTTTTGAGTTTTTTAAATCTTCCTTTGTCTTTTACTGTAGTAGCTGCCCCATCCCCAGTAAAATATCCACTTGGGATCAAGAGTTAAATATATTAAAGTTTTCCTCAAAAGAAAGATGGACTTTGGGGTTTACTTAATTAATTTGTTCAAGGCTATATAGCAGGTGACAGTCTCTTCTGCCGGAACTAGAATTTCAAACTACATTTGAAGTGTCAATTCAGACATTGGTGTTTGAATATTGATTCTTTGGAGGGACCCCCTTATTTATATTTTCCAAAAAGGTTTATTTTGATTTATTTATGCATATAAGAACTGAGTCCAGGCCAGAGATATATGTGTGTGTGAGGGGGTTAGTGGTGATGAGAGCATTTATCAGAGACAGAGTGGGGAGAACAAGCAAAAATACACGGCTCAGTGGAGCAGCAGGTAAAACAGGAGAGGTCTGCTGCCATGTGGATCAACTCCCTGGCTGGGGAGTGAGTTCGTAGATAGCTTCCGAGTGCTGAGACCTGACCATCAGAGGTGCCCCTGGGCCCCATTTTTTAATATTCTAAGAACCCTGTTAACTAAAATCAGAAATACTCCAATTAGAGGTGGGCATCTAAGGACACATTTTCTTTCAAACCATGGAGATGACCCCTAATGTACCAGTTTTGCTAAATTTGAAGCGCAATCCACTGACCTAAGCTGGATGTTTTCCGACACTGTTGAGAAATACTTAATAGGATCAGGGTTTGCTTTTCTCTTCCAAAAGTAGTTGATTTTTGTCTCCTTCCTGTGGAAATTATTTTGAATGTTACTTTTAGAAACTAGAATTTCTTCGGTATTTTATATAAAGTAGACTATTATGTCTGTTTTTAATACAGATTATCTTTCTTTTATAGAATTACTCCATGTCTGTTTATCTTGTACGACAGCTCACATCAGCCATGTTATTACAGAGATTAAAAATGAAAGGTATTAGAAATCCTGATCATTCCAGAGCACTAAGTAAGTAATGTCTGAAGACTGACCAAATGAGATGATTTAATGGGGGTTGGGGGGAATGTCTCATATAATATATTAATACAGGAACACTTTGGGCATAATTGTCAGAAAAAATCTAAAAATAATTTTTTAGTTAAAAAATATTTTAAGAATGAAGCCCTGTATGCTGAAAAACTTCTTTCTTAGAAACCACTCCCAAGAGGATCAATTTTAAATCCCAACAACTCTGAATTTTGCACTTTTACCTCATTAAGATAAAGAGACATCAGCTGGATGGTAGTTTTGATGTACACATTCACTTTAGATTAGGAACTCAAACCTCCAATATAAATAAAGTGTACATTAAAAGCAAGAATAAGTGAGTTCTTTTTGCCGAAGAAGTCTTGGTATCAACAATAACATTTGCCTTCTGAGATATACTACTTCGTAATTTTGCTTCCATAATATATTATAGTAGGGTAAAAAGTCTAACCCAAATTATAAATAATTAGGTTTAGTAACTGAATTCAATTGAGCAATACGTTTTTCTGGGAAAGAAAAGTATTTTCCTTCAGTTAGCGGCCATGTCACTGAATGGGCCAATAAGGAGAAAAGGACTCATAGGTTGAAAAAGCAACATAGAAGACTGTTGAAATGGTGTTTTGTTCCTTATAGTTCTACCATTTCTCATTGCCTCAGACAGAATTGTTGCTCTTTCTGCTCAGTCTGAAAGCTGAGGAAGCTTTTCCCTAGTTTTTCTTGCTTCTAGTTCCAGTCCCATTCTCCCTATAATGGTATTGAGAATCAGACATTTGAAGATGTATGTACTTAGTAGCTTGTATATGCTGTAATTTGCATATATGAGTCACAGAAATGTCACCATGTCCATAGTAATTTTCACTTGTCAAAAAAGGTAGACTGTACCTTTTCTATTTACAAATTTAATAGTTGTTGCAAACAGCTAATATTCACTAATTAAAAACAGTCGGAATGTGTATTTACTACACAACAGAAGGTCAACTGTTACTTTTTTAATTCCTTTCCTAATTTTATTCTTCTCAAGTCTGAAATAGCTTTCTGCTTTGAAACTCTTCCTTACCTGCAGTTTTACTTTTAAGAAGAAAATTTAAAATTCAGTTAAGTATGTGATGTAGAATTTGTAAGTTCATAATTCTTTCAGCTTATACTGTATGACTGTTTACAATACATTGACACTAAATATTTTAATTTCTGTAGGTTTTATTTCATGTAGTTCCTTGAATTATATGGAGTGTTGGGGAAATTTCAAGTAAGATGATATGTATTTCTGTAATTTCTTTCATATGTCAGAATTAATTAAAAATGAAAAAAAATTTTCCCTTCTTTTTAAAGTTAAAGAAAAGCTTACTGCAGATCCTGATAGTGAGATTGCTACAACTAGCCTTCGGGTGTCCTTGATGTGCCCTGTAAGTAAGACAATAAAATAATCAAGGATGTTTGATTTTTATACATTGTTAATTTTCTTCTAAAAATAAGCATGAGAATGAATGCTATGTTATGGCAAAATTCTAAATTTATTTTCCCATTTAGACATCTTCATAATTAAGTGTTATAAGTGCAAAGAATGTAAGATTATTCATTCACTGACTAAGTAGAAGAGACCTTAAATGACAGGTATTAACAAGAGAAGAGAACTTTAGGTTCAGAGTAGTGTGTCACAGTTAATGTTATAGATAATCCATAGCTAATAAACACATGTTGAGAACTGGGTTCTTTTTTTTATTTTTTTAATAAAAAAAAAGATTTATTTATGCATACAGAACTGGGATACGGGCCAGAGGTGCAGGGGCAGTGAGAGGATTCACCAGAGACAGAGTGGGGAGCAGAATAAGCCGATCGACAAAGTACACTGCTGAGGGGGGCAGCAGGCAGGTCAGAGGTCTGCCACGCCATGTGGGTCACCTACAGGGCCGGGCATCAAACTGTAACTCACACTGAAGTGGCTGCAGCCAGCTTGCAGTGCTGAGTCCTTACTCATTGCACCAACGGGGAGGGTTCAAGAACTGGATTCTTTTATCAAAATAGTAAAGGGTATTAAAAATAGCAATAAAATTACAGGAACCTAATAGATGTTAATTTATACTAGTTTAATGAGTTAGAATGTATGCAATGTTTTACTCCGGTTGCAGTGTGCTTTTAAATTATAGAATAATTTTATTTTATGTCTCCTAACCTAAGACTGAAGATGAATCAATCAGCAACTCAGATCCTCAAGAATATTTGGTACTTAGATAATTGTAGGGGAAATACTGAAGGCTTGAGATTACTGGAAACTTAATAGTCTAATTTCAGAGCTAATGCCAGCTCACATGAAAAAAGAGTCGCCTGAACGTAGTACCAATAGTTGTGCTATTGGAATCCTGAAAAAAGAGGTGGGAGAGGTCAGGAATAATATAAAACCTTCTTTAAATCAGTAGTGTTGGAGGGAACCCTTTCCAGATGAGACAAACTTTATGAGAAATGTCATGAAATCAAGAATTTATAATATAGTTTGGACGGAATTTGGTATCCAACCATGTACAGTTTTTCAAATGGATGGAGAGTTGTAGAGTCAAAGACAGGAATAACTTGTTGAGTTCCCTCTATCTGCTCCTTATTTGACTACTTAGAAAATCTGTATGGAGGAATTTATAGATGAGGAATCCATTTACTAGAACAAGGATAAAAAGTTGGGTTTTCTGACATTATTCCATTTCTCTTGATAGTATCTATCCTATGTTGCCAAACTGGACTTTGGTATAAATATCCTGATTCTCAGTCCATCTCTCTATTGCTCTGGAAAGTGGTGATTGCAGATGTATTTCTTTCTGAAGGTTTTTTTTTTAATCATTAATTTAAACTAAGTTATTTTTATTGAGAATGAATCGCATTGGGATTGTTTATAGAAATTGGGAGCCTGGGGTTATCAAACCCAGAGTGAAGGTCTGCAGCCCCGCAGGGAAACACGTTAGTGCCTTGAGGAGGAGATGGCAGGTGCTCACGAGCTGTGCACAGACATTCAGGCATGAATTCTTTTGAGTATTTTGAGGGTCAGGTTTCCCTCCTCATTTTATAGAAACACATGAAGTTGCCATTTTTTGGTCAAAAAAGTTGGACATGGAAATTTTTTTATTCAACAAACATTGCTAGTGGCATTCTACACACGGAGAGTGCAGTGGGAAAGGAACTCATGCAACCTTTATACTTTAAGATGTTTTAGTATGCCACGTTATTTTATCAGGAAGAAAGTACTACTCTTCTGGCCCGAGGAGTTCTTCAGTTGCACAATGCTATGTTTTCTGTGTTCTTTGGAACCTGTTGTTTGGGTGGTTTTGTCCTGTTTCTTCTTCATTTTACATGTGAACAACCAAAACATAATGGCCAAACTTACTAATGGGTTTTCAGACTTTCAGACCAGTGAAATGATGTATTAGACTGGCTAAGATTCCTTCCATTGAAGAAGAAGGCACAGTTTCTTTCAAATGTGTTGATTATAGTAAAAAGAACAGTTTAAAGAAAACTAAATTTGAATTTGAAGAAAAGAAGTAAAAGATCGGACAGTATTTGATCCTACTTTTGGATAATAAACCCACGTGTTTTTTTCTCTGCTGACAGGTGACAGCAGGTCTGTTTTTGGACTGCTCTTTTGAGCTTTTCCTTAATACTCATCAGATTTTTTTCAGAGCACTTTCTAAGGAAAGTGATGGTCTCAGGCTGTGCCAGGCTGATAAGAAGTTGGGTAGCTAACTGTAGTATAGATGTATGTTAGAAGCCCAATCCAAGATGTTTTGGTCAAATCAAGTGGTTGACTGGTAGAAGTTAGATGATTAAAGTTGTTTTTGAGGAGTGTTAACTGTTGAAGAAAGCAGAATGGACTATAGCCAGCTGATTGGAAGTAACTTAGGATCTAGAATGGTGACACGGAAACTGGAGAAGAAAAAAAGGAACACATGTACTTGCAAATGCAAGGGGAACTCTGGGTTTGTTAGGCAAAAAGAGAGAAAATGATGCCTCAAGGTAAAGGAAGAAATGTCTTTTTTCACATCATGTTTGTAAAGTGATTTAGAATAAATGGAGCCTGCTTAGTGGGTTCTGAGCACACAGTCCAAAACTTATGTCTTGAGGGCCACAGGAAGGTAATTTCACAGCAATTACTGAAGAAGGATCTCAGAGTCTGTACAATTTTATTGTTGAACATTTGAATTTTATACTGGAGTTGTGTGTTGGTGTAGTCAGCTAAGTGATTTTCAGTGTGTCCTGCAGAGGAGGCTGGGTAGTTGAGGAATAGAAAAGGAAACCAGGTTTGATTTTTATCTCTTAAATTCAGTATGTTTCCCAGAACAAAGGGATATGCTGCTATTAGTAGTGTGGAACAACTGATGTGAGCCATTTTCACTTTTTTTTTTTTTTTTAGCTCTTAATGCATAATTAAGATGGATGATTTTAGATATTCTACACTGAAGTAAAAATCAGTTTAGATAGTAGTTACTTGTTACTTAAAAAGTGTTCTGTTGTTTAGACTTCATTTCATGCATAAAAACAATAAATCTCAAAATAGTATCATCTGATTGAATAGAATTTAGCACATTCATAGCTTTTTTTGGTTAGTACGTGCCATCATCAGTATTACAAATTTTTTTGGACTTTGTAGTTGGTAATATATGCCTTCTTAAGACACTAGTGTAGGATTCATTTAAAAACTAACAACATCTGTAGTTCCAGATGTTGTCATCTCTGTGTACTTGGAAACCCTAAAGCGATGACAAGAAGAAATGAAAATAGTACAGAAGAAAAGAATAGCAGTTTGCAAAGTGTGGTCCAGTGATACTTGCTGATCCCTAAAACTCTTTGAAGCAGTCCAGAGTTCATAACTACTGTTATGATAACACTGGGATTGTCCTTTCTTTGCTCATTTTCTTAAGAGTAGACAGTGATAGTCTGGGTTGCCACTTCCTAACTTTGTAATGTTTGTTTGGCTTTTTTGTGCCTCTGTTTCCTCATTTGTGGAATGGGGAAGGTGATATATAGCAACCCCAGAGGATAGTTGTTAGGTTTAATACAAAGTCATCTCTCAGTTTAATTTAAATTACTCCACTTTGTACTTTGCATGTAGGTAGAACTATATAAACCTTAGTTACTGCTGTGATGACGAGATGGCTGAATTATTTTCTTTTTAAATTACAAAACAGCTAAATACTCATTTTATAAGAAAGAAAGTAGAACTAAATTAAAAGGAAAAAGGAGAACATCCTGAAAGTCTTACCCTAAAAGTCAGGAAATTAACAATGTTATAATTTTGCTGTGACTTCTTCAAGGCTTTCTAGTACATGAAAAGAAGTTTTCTCTTTACTTCCTTTCCTTTGCCCCCTTTCTAACCCTTCCCCATTTATTCTACCATTTGATCAGTAAATAGCAAGCACGTGCTCCATGCTAGCTACTGTGCTCTGAACTTGTATTACAATGATTAACATTGACATAGACCATGTCCTTTTGGGACTCATAGTAGGAATGACAGATTTTCTGTCAGGATAACACAGCTGGTTATAAACTGAAGATATCTTCTATAAGGGAAGTTTGAAAGTTTGTACAGAAAGACTTGATCTGACCTAGTCTGGGTATATGTTTTCCTACTGGTACACATCTACAAACTGGAATGAGAATTTAAATAAAACTATAGTTATATAAAAATAAATTGAAATATCAACACACGTAGTTACATAAAAGACTTTAGTAAGTGAAAAATATATTTGCAGTTCATATCACATACATGAGACTGATTAATGTAGTGGTTCTATAAGTAGATAACCAAAGGGAATTAGGAAGGGTTATGAGTACATGGAAACATAAATGACTCTTAGAAGTGAAGAAGTAGGCTCAGCTTCCCTTAAAAGGGAAATATAGTCACACTTTTCACCTGTCAGATTGATAGAGGTCTAAGAATTCATGAGCGACAGAGTTAGGGATAAACAAGCACATTCATACATGCATATGCGTAAAACAGTAGGTAACATCTGTAGAAGTTTGTCAATGTGACAGTCATCAGTGCACATTCCCTTTTTCCCAAGAAGTTCACTTCTAGGATTTATCCTATAGATGTTTATTATAGCATTATTAGTAGTGATAAGAGACTGTCCATCACTACGGTACTGCTTCAATAAATAATGATCTCTCTGTATCATATACCACATATCAATTATACTTTTCATATTGTGATAATTTATGCACTGATAGATGTGAAACAGTCATGAACGCTAAGGTATACTGTGACAGTAGGTGCAGAATTGTGTATTGCATGCCACCATTTGTGGAAAAACACATTTTTAAAAAGATTTGTTTATTTATGCATACATGAACTGGGGTATAGAATGAGAAGATTCACCAGAGACAGAGTGGGGAGCAGAACAGGTGGATCTGCTGGAATGCACTGCTGAGAGGAGCAGTGGGTGAGTCAGGAAAGGTCTGCTGTGCCATGTGGATCACCCTCCTGGCTGGGGATCAAATTTATGCTGCAATGGCTGCGGATAGCTTTGTAGTCCTGCACTTTAACCCCTTTTGCCATTAGGGAGGGCCCCTGGAAGGTGTATTTTTAAATACATACTTAATTATGCATAAAACAGCTATGAAAGACTATTCCAGAGATTGATAACTAGTTCCCTCTAGAACAGGTAAAGAGGAGGTATGTTTTCACGGATATATAGCTTTTCCTACCTGTGATGTATTTGCAAAAAAAGAAAAAAAAAGTTTTTTTAAAAGTCAAAGGGGAATGAATACAAAAAAATATAAATAGTGATGATGCAAATAATTTCTGGTTTGAATTTTCTTTTTCATTTTCAGCATCTTTAAGTATGATTTCTTCAGTCTTCTGTCTTCTTTGAGGCTTTGTTCTCCTACCTGAAATGGTTTCTCATTCTCTGTAGTTAGGAAAAATGAGATTGACAATCCCGTGCCGTGCAGTGACTTGTACACATCTGCAGTGTTTTGATGCTGCCCTTTATTTGCAAATGAATGAGAAGAAGCCCACCTGGATTTGTCCCGTGTGTGACAAAAAAGCTGCCTATGAAAGTCTAATATTAGATGGGTAAGTAGAGCTAGTAGCTCTTAGCCATGCCATCCAGATATTTGTGTTTTCTGACTTATACTTCATTATATTGAATCTTATTTTTAAACTGTGATTAGTGTCCTCTTTATAACAGTTTGTTGGGGGTATGAGACTTGTGGTTTCCTTTAACTTATGCTTTTTAAGATTGTATTTCATAGCACATTAAAGATGAAAATCCAGTCATTTTGCTTACTTAGAACTTTTGAAGAAACAATTAGTGTCTCTACAAAAATACACAGTAAATAGATGGAGTTGCACAGATGTTCAATTTGCAGTTGGAATTAATGCATAGATTTTTCTGACTTGGAGTTGACTCTCTAAGCGTTACGTTGCATGTGTAATATAGTTGTCAACAAGTGTGATATACCCCTCCTTTTATTGAATAACACTTAAAAAAAATTGGAATAGCTTGTGTCAACCAAGTATCAGTATATGATTTAGAAAATACAATTAATGAAGATTAAGATAATCAAAATCTCATCCTATGGTGGTGAATTTTTTACTGACATATTAAAAAGATTGAAACCACACTTTGTATAGTAATTTGTATGTACATAGGATTTTTTTCTCACCAAATAATTAAAAGCCAGTCTAGATCTTGAAAGATTCTTGTACAGCAAATTTTTCTTAAGATTTAAAAGAAATTTGATAATGATGAGTAAGTACAACTTGTTTCTCTTTATGTATTTTGCTAGATTTTTACTTGTTTCATCTTTTAAACTTATTTTGAACAACTTTCAAATATAAAAGAAGTTGCACCTGCAGCAGTTTCCTGTATAATTTGACCCAGATACCCATGTGTTAACATTTTGCCATATTTGTTTCTTCACCTTCCCATTCATGCATGTGCGCACGCACACACACCTTTCTGGTGTATGTGTTTAGAGATGATGATTAAACTATTTTCAAAATTTTTTGAACCATTAATATTTTAGGGTATGTTTCCTAAATTCTTGACATTCCGTTATGTGGGTATACTACTAATAATTTGAATATTTTTCTGCCATTCTAAAGTATTTTTCTCTGCTTTTTCTGTCTTAAGTTACCTTGTGGTAACATTTTTGAAGCTGTTTTTTGTATATTTCCTTAAATCCTTAGATACTGAAATACAGAATCAGATTATAAAATCAGAATTTTAAGGTTTTGCTATTTATTATAAGATATTAAAATGCAGAATCAGATTATGAAATTAGAATTTTAATGTTTTTACTATTTATTATTAAGATACCTTCAAGAAGGACTAAACTACTTTCATAGTAAGTTTGTTCACTTGCTTGTCAGCATTGTTTAAGTTCTCGGTCTTCTTACCAACTGATCATATTAAATACTGTTTTTAAAGTGCCTCTTATCACTTGTCTAAAGTGTGCAGTGTAAAAATGCCAGAGCAAACATTCATTCTTATATAGTAGTGTTTCTTTTGTCTCCAAGGTACTATGTATTACATTATTATTTCATCTTTGAACAAAGCCATTGATTACACTTAAGTGTTTTTTAATTGGCTTATAGGCTTTTTATGGAAATTCTCAATGACTGTTCTGATGTGGATGAGATCAAATTCCAAGAAGATGGTTCTTGGTGTCCAATGAGACCGAAGAAAGAAGCTATGAAAGTATCCAGCCAACCGTGTACAAAAATAGAAAGTATGTGCAGAGGGGCAGCAGGGGACAAAGCACTGAGATGTGGACAGCATTCTCTTGTACTGAGCTTGGCCGCTAGGACTCCATTTGCCATTCGCTTTGCTGACTTTATCTCTTAATCATCTATTACATACGTGATTTTTCTTAAATTAGTTTTATTCTTTAAGAAGTATGTTGAAGTTTATACTATTTATAATCTACTTTCTCATAATTTTTTTTTATATAAAGTAAATGAAACAGTCACCTAAAATCATCTTTACATATGGTGTTTCTTATAAGAAGAGAAGAGATAAATGACATTTCTGTGGACAGTTATTACGTTGTCCAGGTGGAGGTGTGGCTAGACAGACTATCGTCCATTGCTGGGCAGGTGGCCACGGGTTGATTGCTTAAAAACTGAGCAAATTAAAAAAAAAAACAAAACAAAAAACTGAGCAAATTGGTTCTGTTTCTTTGTGAAATAATTGACCATTGCTTTGGTTACCCAGGATGAACTTTCAGTTTAAACTTTCTGCACCTGTCCATACTGAGTGGGGCAATTAAGACCAGTCTCAGTCATCGAAACCCATAGGTGAACTGAAAGTTTCTATTAATCTGACATAGTCTACTTACTGCAACTGAGTTTTGTGTTGACTATATTTGACATTTTATCAATGTAATAATAGCATATAATGTCCAAATGTAATAATAGCATATAATGTCCAAACTAGAAAGAGGAAAAGTAAAGGAGTCTTGTCGTTAAGGGTAGAACAGTCAAAGTTTCCCTCATCTTTGAGGAAAACAGTAATTTAGTTGTTTGGTTGCTCCTCTTATCAGTTATCATTCATTTCCTGCTAAATAGTTTATATTTTCCTATGAAATGGCAACTATTCTGGTGAGCAGAAGAGAGGTACAAAGAGATGAGCAGATAATTGATAATAAAAGGTATAGATGTCTGAGTAAGTTAAGTGAGCAGTTTGGAGTATTTTCAACTTTAGAAGGTTCTGTTTATCTAGTGCTGGCTTAAGGTGAAACACCTGCGTTCCTTTGCTAGCCTGGAACTGATTCTGACTTAACATTGCCACATGTCTGTGAGAAGACAAAGCCAGTGAAGTCAAATACTCTCATCCGTGGCAGGAGACCTTCCTCCTTCCTCCATAAGTCTGTGAAATGATTCTTGCTGCTTATGTGGGGAGACAGTGTGAGTAGCAGGTTCTTTGCCAATTCATTGACAGCACTGGGAAGCAGCTAAGGGCAAGGTTAAGGAGGCTTGATCCTGAGTCAAAGCATAGAGGGCATCTTTCCCCCCCAGATCAGCAGTCATTTTATAGACAGATGTCTGGAATTAGGGAGTTGGTCTCTGCCCATGGGGCAGTTTGTGGCTGTACTGGCTATGCATTCTTCTTGCTATACTGCACAGTTGAATTCTTAAGGACTAGAGTTTGTATTACACCTTTGATATATATTTTTCTTTTGTTTTCTAAATGCAGGTTCAAGTGTCCTCAGTAAGCCTTGTTCTGTGACTGTAGCCAATGAGGCAAGCAAGAAGAAAGTGGATGTTATTGATCTAACAATAGAAAGTTCTTCTGATGAAGAGGAAGACCCTCCTGCCAAAAGAAAATGCATCTTTATGTCAGAAACACAAAGCAGCCCAACCAAAGGGTTTGTTAATTTATAGTTCACTATTGTTTATTATACTTGGAACTAACTGGTCTTGGGATAGATTTGTAAATGTCTCTGTGAGTTTCATAACTATAGAAGGCTGTTTTAATTTGCCTTTATTCTATTGAAATGTTTTCAAGTGAAATGTTTATAGAAAGGCAAATTTTGATGAAGAAAATGTTCCCATCTTTGGGAAGTGGGAGTCGAGAGTTTCTCATGTCTAAGTTATCTTATATTTGTTTTATTTAATACTTGGTACATTTTCTTGAGTCTATTTATAAGGAGTAAATTTACCATCCCAGACCAATCTGAGGAGGCATGGTGTAATGATGTGGAGTGGGGAATCTGGAAAGTGGATTTCAGTTCTGGCACCTCTGCTTAACTCTTGCTCTGTTATCTTGGATGAATACTTAATTTGTTTGAGTTTCCTTTTTCTCTTCTGTAAAATGAACTTGAATAATGCCTACCTCATAAGATTATTTTAAGGTTTCAATAGATGACAAAAGAATTTAGTTTCAGTGTTAGGCACATGGTAGTTTCTCTATTGCCTTTTCTTCTCATCCTCCCCAGGGCAAAATATGGACAAGTAAATGCATTCTAGCATATACTCTTTATAATTTCTCTGGCAGAAACCATTAAATGACTGGTCTAAGTATTTAGCAATACTTGCTTCTTATATGGGGATTTGGAAACCTATAAGAATGTGTCAGAGCATCTCTTGACATCCCATTACTGCAGATCTGAGCACGCCACACTCATCACTAGTCTCTCAATGCACTCATGTTTTCTAGTGACTTCACTGGGGTATAATAAACATGTCATAAGATTCACCAGTCTTAAATATTCACCTGTACGAGTTTAAGTATTCACCTGTACAAGTAAATGATTTTAGTACGTCATCATCTCATTGTCACAGTTAAGTTGCAGAATATTTCTAACACTCAGAAAACTTCTTTCATCTTCCTTTCCAGTTCATTATCACTCACACCCAAAATCTAGGCCACCATTGATTTTTTTTTTTCCATCTTTGTAAATCTTATTGTTCTATACATTTTATATAAGTAGACTCGGTGCACTTCTTGCACCTTTTTTTTTAATCAGTATTTTTGAAACCAATAGAATTAAATGATTTGTGCTGCTTTCTTCATTATTAAAATGCTTGTATGTTCAGGTGTGACCTACATATCACAGTAATGATGTATATTTTAATCAGAATTTTTTTTTGTTGTGGAACCAAAATGCTAAAAATACTTTGAAAAAATACTTTTTTCCTTTTTTTTTTAAGAAGACTTAGGACTTACTGTTTCTTTTAGGCAATTTGGCACTTCTAGACTGTAAATGATAAAAAATGAAGCCTTTTTTTTTTTAAATGGTTGCTGGAGGAAGAACCAGGGTTATGAGTACTCACATATGATATTTCCAGACTTACTCTGTGTTTATATCCTTTAGAATATTCTGGAAAAACATGGGTTGCATGATGATAGACATAGAGATGGGGGACCTCACGGATTGAGGTGGCCTTGGAGGGTAGATCTGGTGGCATACTGGAAAGGTCTTGGCCGCTGTCTGTCCTGTAGTATTTGATGAGGACGTGAAACCTAGAGGAATACCATAGATATTTGATGACAGAATCTTAAATCACCACAAGGAATAAAGGTAGTTCATACCTGTGGCCAGCTACCAGAGAGATAGATGTAAGACTCCTCATCTAGATGAAAAAGAAAATGAAAATTAACAGTGTTAAGCATAAGGTAAAAATTTGACTAAATCAGCAAATCTTGGTTAAAAAGCTCTAAATTGCACCTACATAGCTAGCTCATCCCATAACTCAGTAGGACTCTTCGCACCCAAACTAGATTTACATTTCAACAGCCATTCAGAAAACCCTTCTGAAACAGGCTCACATGGTAAGATAAAAGAAAGTTCTGAATTCAGTCTTGGGAAATCGTTTAATTATGTATTAAAACGGCATCCATTACCAAGTAAGGGTTTATTTGAGAATGCTTTAATATCAGAAAATACAGAAGATACAGTGATAAAAATTAAGAGTGTTTTGAGAAATGACAAATTCTAAAATTAAATTGAAAAACAAATAAAAGTAAAAAAGGAGATATGTTGATAAAAAATAAATTTTATATAGTTTTCTTAATAGATGCAAGCTGGAAAGGCTTTCAGTAAATTAATAGCCATTCTTGATAGAATCTCTGAAATATCAGAATTCATTTACTAGGTTTTTTTTTTTTAAGGATTTATTTATTTATGTATATAGAAGTGAGTACAAGCCAGAGGTGCAGGGGCAGTGAGAGGATTCACCAGAGACAGAGTGGGGAGCAGATCAGGCAGATGGACAAAGTAAACTGCTGAGGGGAGCAGTGGGCAAGACAGGAGAGGTCTGTCACGCCATGTGGGGCACCTCCAGGGCAGGGGATCGAACTTGCACTGAAGCTGCTGCGGCTCATTTGCAGTGCTGCGCTTTAACCCACTGCACCACCAGGGAGGGCCTCATTTACTTGTTTTAAGAATAACTATTCAAGCTGATTTGTTCTTAGGCAGCATAGTAGAAGAAATACAGTGTCTTGGTTACATACTGATTCCATTTTCGTTCCACTTTAAGCTAAATAGCCCTCATTTGGAGCATTTCATCAGTGCTGCTCATTAAGGCTAATGAGGAAAGCAGAGGAGGATAACCGGGGGGGGGAACACGCCACTGTCACGATGGGAGCAGTTAAAAGCAGAGCATTATGGGCCCTTCCTGGTGGCGCAGCGGATTAAAGCACAGCACTGAGAAGCTATAAGCCACTTCCGCATGAGTTCGATTCCCGCCTGCCCCGGAGGTGACCACAAGGCGCGGCAGACCTCTCCTGACCTGCCCACTGCTCCCCTTAGCAGTGTACTTCGTCGATCTGCCTGTTCTGCAGCCCACTCCGTCTCTGGTGAAGCTTCTCACCACCCCTGAGCCTCTGGCCTGTGCCCCCGTTCTGCATGCACAAATAAATAAATCTTTAAAAAAAAAAAAAAAAAAGCAGAGCATTATGGTGATAGCTACCTTGAGTTCTTAAAAGAGAGACGTTGATAACTGGGATCAGTTTAGTCTTTGTTACAACTTTTGGCACATTTAAGTCAAGTAGAGGAGCATGAGTGAGCCTCTCCAGTGCTGTGGGAGGACTCTGGTTACATCACTTCTGCAGAACCTTCCAGGTATTACATTTCTGTGGTTTTGTTCTGGTCCTGTTTTTCATACCCTCTCTGGTGGCTCAGAATCTAGAACTTTAATGGTTTTTCTCTGCTTAGTTAAGTTTACTGTAGAAAGACTTGGTCAGTAATAGCAGAAGAGAAAATAAAGTGGTATGAAAAACCAGGAAAACTGTTGCAATTTAGAAATGATGTGAAGTTACTTTTTAAGAAGTATTGTTTTAGTGTCCTTAGAGGTTTGCAAAGCACCAAAAGAAAGATTCATTCCTCTTGGAGCAGCCACTGTTAACCTTTAAAAGAAAAAAAAAAGATTTGGGGCACAGGCCAGAGGGGTGGGGGGTGAGAGTGTTCACCAGAGACAGAGAGGGTAGCAGAACAGGCAGATCGACGAAGTACACTGCTGAGGGGAGCAGTGTGCGGGTCAGGAGAGGTCTGCCACTCACATGGGTCAGCTCCCTGGCCAGGGATTGAACCCATGCTGCAGTGACTGTGGATAGCTTCATAATGAGGTGCTTTACCCTGTTGCACCACCAGGGAGGGCCTCACTTTTAACCTTTTGATGGTAATCCTTCTAGTCCCTTCCCTTGGACATATCTATTAGAGTGTTTAAAATCAGTCATATAACATCTATGGAAGAAGGTATCATAATTTAAGACCTTCTTTAGAAAATGTGTAGTATTTTTCTTCATCAAAAGATACATTAAAATATTATACCCTTTGCCTAGAAATTGAATGTTTGCTTTTGTCATTAACAAAGAGGTATTCTAAAGGCAGGAGCAAAGAATAAGGATAAATAAGCATGTCTCCAGAGTAAGAACGATTAAAATTGGTATCAAAGTTAGATTTTTTTTTATATAGTTCTATGGTTATAAAGTGGAAGCACAGTGAATTTCAGATTTATAGATTAAAAATTAAAGTTTCTGAATTGTGAGCTCATTTTTCAGACCATCTAAGTCTGGGCCAAATATAAGGAATTTAGTGCTCCCAGCATATGGTCCAGAGTACTAGCATTTGCTGTCCATTGGCATTCCATTATGTGCAGGTTATTATAAAGTATGTAAAGACACATGCATAGTGCATGGTACTTGCCCATGTGTGTGTTTAACAGTCAGCAAATATTAAAATTTATAATTACTTTATAACATATGTTTTATGCCCATAATTTCACCAGATGGTGCTATTTATATTACTCCATGGTCCCCTATTACTCCACATTTATATTAAAGCATCTAGTTTTTTGCACAGGCTTTGGGATCATTGAACCTTTCTGAATTTTGAAAGTTCTCTAAGAACGAAAGTCTCCTACCAGGACATAACGTGATGGTCATAAAAAGCCACTGATTTCACCCATTCTGTATATAGCTGAGTTTGTGTTAAAAAGTTGTCAAGTTCAAATAGGAATGAACATACTCTAAATAGTTTACCAAATGTTTGCTAAGAGTTTTGATTGAATAACCTGTAAAATCCATTGGATTTTAACATTCCCACATATTGTGACAGTCAACATTTTTTATTGGAAAAATGAGGGCTAGTCACATAATTACTTAAAGTACACTTTGATGTAATGAGAATGGAACATGGTGTAATGAGAATGGAACACATACCAAGTTGGGTATCACTGTGGTGACAGAAAGTGTGTGGAGACACTGAGTAGACTCTTGTCTACTCTGATAGCAGCCAGGTAGCAGTTTTCTCGACTTGTGAAAGTTGAAGGATCAATGCAAAAGAAAGTAAATCTCCAAAGGGAGACATCAGTGAAAGAGATGGAGGGCCAAGAGGAAGGTACATACTGTGTTTTTCTTGTAAACCTTAAGTTTTATAATCAATTTTTTTCAGTGTTTTGAGAAAAAGTGATAAAGTGTGCATGTAAGCAGAAAATTTTCAAAATAAATCATGTGTGTTGTGTATATTTTCAAAATGGATCTTAGATTTAAAAAATAAAATAAAATTAAGAGATTAATACCATGAGGCAGCCAGAATTGTGGGAGCAACTTTTTAAAGCCCTTCCCTGGCATTGACATAGACCGGCTTTCCCCCCCTGTTCTGCTGTGTCTCCTTGCCCAAGTTGGTAGGCATTCCTGTGTGAGAAGTAGGGACATGTGTAACTTAGACTTTTATTCCCGTAGAGACCACAGTTTGCAAATCTTCAGGAAAAGATGAGTTTTGTTTTTTTTTTTTTAATATATAATAGCTTATTTTCCCATCATTTTGTGCCTTTTTCCATCTCAGTTGTAATCCCCGTGGTGATGGCTTCCCATCACTAAATCACCCATGTGCCATCAACGTAGTCCACTGCATTTCCCTCCCCCCAGTTTTTTGAGCCCACTCTCCACTCTACCCCATAAAATGTCTCTGGTATTTAGCTGTTCATTACTATTGTTATTTTCTCGCCTGGTCCCCGTTCTACTCCTATGAGTGAGACCATCCGGTATTTTTCCT
Organism: Condylura cristata; assembly: GCF_000260355.1. Classification (NCBI taxonomy): domain Eukaryota; kingdom Metazoa; phylum Chordata; class Mammalia; order Eulipotyphla; family Talpidae; genus Condylura; species Condylura cristata. Next base: position 29,754,661 of record NW_004567117.1, on the reverse strand, counting down.
TTGCTTTCTGGCTTATTTTACTAAGCATGAAAAAGATGAGTTTTTATACAGTTTAACTTACTTGTTTTCATCCCAAGGTATCCTGATTTAAATGTAAAATCTTAGGAGTCCTCTATTTTAATTGGAGGTTTCTTAATCGATAAAATTACTAATACTATCCACATATATATCACATACACATTGATAAAAGGAACTGTAAAATGTTTTTGTATTTGTGGAACAAAGTGTGATATATTAGTCCAGCACTGTACATTATGTTTTAATGCCAACTTGCTCTTATGTCACAGCTGCTGTTGAGAGCCAGCATACATTCATGTTAAAAATGAAGATTGTTATGAAAGAGGAGAGTGGAGGACTGTGTAGTGAGTAGCTGCCATGTAGCTGGTATTGAGATGCAGTGACTTAATGACTGAGTATGCCCAGTGGTGCAGCCCTGTGAACTAACAGCCAGATTGTTTGTAATTTTCCATGCTATTTAAAACAGGGTGCTCATGTATCAGCCATCTTCTGTAAGGGTGCCCAGTGTGACTTCGGTTGATCCTGCTGCTATTCCGCCTTCATTAACAGACTACTCAGTACCATTCCACCACACGCCAATATCAAGCATGTCATCAGATTTGCCAGGTATGTGCAGTTTTTTGTTTCATTTTTACCTAGTTTTATTATTTATTTTCACTCTTAATCTGTGGAACAAAATGTTTTAAATAAAAATGCTAAGGGAACTTGAAGTCTTTGTGGACAGATAATTATCTGTTTGATAGGACACATTCAGACCCTGTCTATATCACTTCAACTACAGAATAATCTAGATGCCTGATAATGGGTAAAACAGTAGGATAGTAGGGCAGTCCGAAAATTTTGTAGGTTTTATTCTCTCTCGTAGATAATTTGTACTCAAGTTATTTTTCCTTCTATCCTAGAAGTGTCACAGATTAGGGATAGTATTTTTCCATGCTTTTCTTGGTAGCCTATCACTTCATGCTAGCCCACCAGGACTTTAGAATATACTGGTTCTTGTGGGATCACTAGTATCTACCAAATACATTTAACTCTTCAGATTTTTTTTCCCTACAAAGATGGAATATACTAGCCATCCTCCTAAAACACTGCTTAAAGTTTGGGACCTAATTTATATATATATCAACTCTATTTTTAAAAAAATTCAAGTTTGCTTGAATTACTATAGTACAAAGACCTGATGGGCAATCAGCAGCCATGGAAAATGTCAGCTGCTCCTCGCTCCATAGCTATTGTTTTCCCAGACCTTTCTTTTATCAGTCATATTTGAGAAAGTCAGAACTAGTACCTTAATACTCATGGCTCTTTCTTTTCTCAGAAAAGCCCTTTCAGTGGAATACCGTTTCTTTCCTTCTGTTATTACTTTTCTAAATTTATGAGGTTAATTTTAAACTGTGATTATCCTTCCTATCCCTCGTTAGTGAGGTCTTCATTTTAAGCACAATATTTATTCTGTTGTGCAAAATTCATGTTACTGAAACAGTTAAGATTTGTCTGACCCAGTGTAATTTTAACACTTGAAATTTTTTGAGCTTATTTGAATAAAATTTAATGGAAAAGATGATACTAAAAGTTAATATCCATCAAAAAATATAAAGACTTTGTTTTTTAATACATATGTTTACTACATATGTATTTTGGGATTGGTATTTTAGTTTGTAAGCCCAGCTAGCACCAGTTCCAGAAAGCTTTGTGACATACAGACTTGATGCTAAGGTACAGGTTTAGTTTCATAGTCAGTGACAAAGTCCTAACTGCCATGTTTTGCTTTAGCCTTGATTAGTTTTGAGTGAAATTGAAGAGCTGTCCACAGCTCATTTTAGTGTTTTAAAAAAGCATTCCAGAAGGACTCATTTCCAGAAGATTATGACTTAAAAATTATTCCTTAAACAAACAAACAAAAAATGCATTTGTATACAAAAAGTGACTTTTGGCCATTTAGTAACAGATTAGAGGCACTTTATAAATCATTTGCTCTGTTTTCAAATTATCTGCATTAATTTTGGAGAATTTGAATTAATTTGTAAAATGTGGACATTTTAGAAAAATGCAGTAAAGTATGTTAACTGTATTTCATAGAGTAAATTTCAGGCTGGTATCAAGGAACTAAAACTAATATACAGGGCTGATACTAGTGATTAAATGTTGAATACTCTCTTGCCACATGATAATATGAATAGTTAAGATCTATTGTACTTCAGAAGAATAAGCAGTTTATTGGCATTTATGAATTATAAAGCAGCTACTACATCTAAATAGTTTTTACTCTGGTTTTATTGTTAATGTACTCTATAATTAGTAATTACCTTGGTTTTATTTTGTGCATAACTTCTATGTAATTAGTGTAATTTTCATGTAATTACTTTTGATATTTAGAATTTTAATAATTTATAATAAAATATTAAATAGAACACCAAGAATGGAGATATGACAGAGTTTTAATACATTTCTTAACATTCCTTTTAAACATCATAAACATGAATCTTCTGAATCTGCAGGAGAACAAAGAAGAAATGATATTAATAATGAACTGCAGCTTGGAACATCTTCTGATACTGTGCAACAGTGAATACAAAATAAAACAAATTATTTGTGTTTATGGAATGGAAAACACCTTGATTATTTCAAGAAAAAATATGACTGCCTTATTTTTGCTAGTGCCATATTGTCAGGTGCGAATGGTGCTCAAAAGTTGTATCATTAAAATTTGAAAGTGCTAAACAGTTACATATATTAATTATGTAGCAATTATGTTTTGTTACAAGTTCATGGCTCAAGTAAGGAAAATGTGTTGTTATTAATGAGAGAAAACACCTAACTGAGTCCATTTCACATAAAGAAACATTTAAAATTAAACACTAGTTTTGTCAGTGTTAAAAACATTTAGAATGTACTACCAGAATTTTTAATACCACCTGCTTTTTAGTTAAAAATAAAACTGAGCATTTTCAACTATGAAATACTTAAGAGGGCACAGAAATCTACCAATATATAACTTACTGCAATGGAAAATTTATGGTGAAATAAGAACATTTTGCTGACTGTATAATAAAGCACGATGGTAACATTTTTAGTAACAATCCAAGAAACTTCATATATTTTATATGGAGTTTAATAGTTCTCTTAAAATGTAAAATACAAGACTGATAATAGCTTGACATTTTTTTATTAGGAGGAAAGACGTCTGAATTATATCAAGTTTCAGTGTTGGAGTTGAGGAAAAAAATGATTTCAGTGAGAAATTTGCATTAAACCTCTTGGTTTTTTAGCATCTGTATAATGTTAGGGAGGAAGTTGAGAGCTTCAGAGTTTTAGGAAAATTTCTAGGTATTTTATTCTAGCATTGTATAAGCTATCATTCCTTATGAATAAGGTATCAAAAGATAAGGCCAAGGAAATGTCTTAAATCTTTTCTCAGTAGTCCATAAAATTGCTGGCACAGATGAACTAACTATCATCAAAGAAAACTATCACACATCCTAAGAAATGGGAATTGAAAGAATGAAAACATGAAGAGCCTTTCTGCCTTGAAAGTACCGGAGGGCAACCTACAGTACTAGAGCTGAATAATATATCAAATTGTATATTTTTTTAAGTTGTGAAGTTATGAAGTAGGCATGGTTAACGTCTAGACACAGAGCATTTTTGAATGATTTGGCTTTATTGCACACTATTCCAACAGATGTCAACCCTCTCTTTAGATTCATAAGGAAATTACAGTTATTCAAATCAGCTAAGCTATTTAATAATCATTATGAAGTGAACATATAAAATTAAACTATAAAAAGTAGAAGCTATTATAAGAAGCCTAACAGAATAAAATCGACCGAATAAATGGCATGCCAATAAGCTATTTTTATAAATTGTATAGTAAAACAGCAGTTACTACTAATTTCTGTGGAAAATATTTCTGAGTGTCCCAGACCCACAATATAACCTGCCAAACCATACCAAATAACACATCACGCCTCAAAACAGCATGGATGTGAAGGTAAAACAGGGGCGACGCACAACCTGAAAGGGCGGGAGGAGCAGGGCGGTGTCACTTCCGCTGGAGGCGCGTTCTCCCGTTAGAACTAGCTGCAAAAGGAAAACTCTTCCCCTGTTACTTTATATTGTAAGAGTGAAAGTCCTCCTTGGATTCTTTTGGTCAGCACTAACAGGTTGTAACACAGGTCTTTCCTGAAGTGGAAGTGGCATAAGGGGCACTTCTGAAAAGTGGAGTTATCTGCAGTAGAATGTTTTGAATATAAAGCACTCTCAGGAATAATTATAAGGGCTAGAAGATTTGAATTGTAGAAACAGAGGCACTTGATGGAATACACCAATGTGAAGAGACACTCTGCTGTTGAGATGTCACCCATTGATCATAAATTTTATGGGAAAGTTGTTGGAAAGGTTTGTTGCGCTGCCCGCTGTCTCCTGTATCATATAGTTTGTGACAGCCACATGAAGTCATATCAACAATTAGGAAAAATGCTTTAGAAATTGAGTTTTTCCCCTGATTGTTGTTATAGCTTATATCATTTGATCATAACCTTATATCCTCTCTAGAGATTATAAGGGAATAAGTAGACTTAAAATTTTTGATTTATTTTACTCATATTGGTCATTAAATATTTTTAATGTCCCCATTAGTGTTCTCTATTTTGAATAATGGCATAATGGTATCGTATCAGACTTTTACTCTATGTGATTGTTAAAGTGGAGGTGATGTGGAATCCAGTATATAGAAATTCAAAGAATCAAATAAAAATAGGCCTGTCTTAGTGACCTAGTACATGATTTGTTTTAATGTTTTGAAATTTAGGCAAACTGACTTTGAAGTTTACTATTTGATTTTTCAGACCTGAAATTTACTACTTGCAACTTTAATACTTCAAAATGGCAATACTGGGCAATCTTGTCTACACTCCTATTTGTGAAGTATAATTGGAGAATCCCAGATCTTTGGTTTAGAAAGCACATTAGCTTACAGCCCAGTAAACTTGGATAAGATCAGCTTGTTAGTGAGCTGAAGTTAGTGTTTGCTTTGTGCAGCGAGGTGGGCTGTGTGCGACTTGATGGACAGGGACAGAGAGCTATCCATGCAAAAGACGTCTGTTTAAAAAGTGGCATTTTAGATAAAGTTCAATGTGGTGCATTTCTTAAAAAATAAATGTGAAATATCTTATGAGCCTAAGTATGTTTTTTTTTTTTCTTTTTTGGTTTCTTACTCTGTTAAGTGGTGAAGGGGAAAAGTTTACCCTGACTAGTTCCACTTCTCTGGAAATTTTTGAACTGCCTTAAAGTCACTGGGAGGTGTTTTTCCAGTTATTTTGTCAGAAAATATGTTTATTTGGGGGTTTTGTGCACATGAAATATCACTGATTCATGGTGTAGAACGTCCCTATGGCAAAATGGTAAGCTCTCATTCCCAAATGTTTTGTGACTCATGAAAGTACAAAATGACTTGGGGAGATAAATTCTTGTCTCCAGAATAAGAGACAAATATTAACAAAGCATTTTTGTTTTAGGTTTGGATTTTCTTTCCCTTATTCCAGTTGATCCCCAGGTATGTATCCTGAATTTAAGCAACTAATTTGTATTTGATTGTTGGTTATGTCATACTAACTAAAAATGACCAGTTGCATAAAATCAGGACAGTCCACTCTCAATTATTCAAACTGATAGAAAGGAAGTACTTTATAAAAATTTACACTTTCATTTGGAGGAGTAAAGTTTGCTGTTTTTAACGATAATTTTTGCCTTAGTGCTTCAAGTTTTAAAATGATGTTTTACCTAGTGTATAACCATTTGACTTTTCTTATGATTAAGTGATGAGAATGAAGGGAAGAAGCAATGCCAGAGGGCCAGAATGTAAAACTTAACAAAGATAATTTGTAAAAGACTTTGTTATGTAAGACATGAACCATTAGCTTGATTCTCCCTTATTTTTAAAAGCAGATTCAGACTGCAGATATCCCAATCTAAAGTTGGTATAAACCAGTTCCTTTTTTTCTGTCAGAGATAAGAAGGCCTGGGTATTCTAAGTTCAGACATGAAGACCTTGCCATGAGCTTGGAGGCCACTGCCAGGCTAGGGCGGAGGCAGAGCAGAGGAGTACAAGGCATGACAAAAGCCTAAGGGGAAGTGAAGCAGAGGGACTCAGAGAATTGTTGAAAGAAAACAGTCTAAGAAGAGCGTGGGTCCCTGCTTCATAGACTGCTGGGACCAGCTAGTCTCTGGGCTCATGTTGTCAGCCAGAGACAGCACTGGGCAAAGTGCAGAAAGTGGAATTTCTTCTCACCCCGAGTTCACTTTGTTACATCAGGAGATTCTGTAGCCAAGAAGTTGCTGTCTGTTTTTCTAGGAAGTGCATTCTTTTGACTTACAGTGTTGCTCTGAACCCCTTTTATTAAAGAAGTGATCTCAGACCTGAAGATTTATTTCATTAGTGCTGTTTGACATACTTAGTGGCAAGCTAACAATTGAGAAGTGAACAGAAGAGTAAGCTTGCACCTTCCATTTTATTTTAGAAATCCCATATTGCCTCCTTAATACCTGCTCATCCCTCCGCAGATATTTGCAGATCACATAAAGGGTACAGAGTTAGCAGTAAAATGGCTGCAACTTGAGTGTAATTGAAGGCATAGAACCTGCTGGTAGCCTACAGCTGTAGTATGTAGCATTCAGTAACTGCCTGAGAGGTAGCAGAAGTGAAATGTAAGTTTCTGGGCTATCTTCCTCAGTCTTACTCCAATTTCACTGGAAAGTTGGAAATTGATTTTAGAGAGGAAATTCAATACCTGACTATCTTCAGAACTCCTGCTCCGCCTTAGCTACTGTCCCCTGAATCTCTTGTGTGTGTAGCAGTCATTTTATTGACAAGCTTTCTTTTTTCTTTTTGAAAAGCAGTCTGAATTTTAACTTGTTGCTTTTCTACTGACTAACAGCTTAAAGATGGGCTGTTCTTATTGAATGGGCCTTGAAGATCTTGTAGTCTAAACCAATTCAGTTTTAGATTACAGTTTTGGAGTTAGTATCTGGAGTGATAGACTAAATAATACATGAATTTAAAATATTGTTCATATATCTTTAGTGATCGTTCATAAAATTAACCTAATGACAGACTTAGGACATCTTTTACACTGTTTACTAGATTTCACTTGCTCAATTTACTAAAACAATAGCAGTTGTTTTTCATATAAAATACTCTACAATGATAAAAAGTTTTTAGCTCTTCTCTATTTCTCTTGGCCAGTATTAGAATCATAAACTCAGATTTGAATTTGTCTAAGAATCAGTAACTAAGATGAGAATGTAACTTGACATTTAAACTCCTGGAGAGATGAAAACGCATCACAAGGAAGACTAGATTAGATCTCCTTTGAGATTCATTCTGAAATTTTGTGATTGCAAGAGAGGATTCTCTGATTTGAGTAGTCTGCTGTATAGCTACCCTCCATTCTCTACCCTCCAGTCTCTAGTTTGTAACAAATTCATAGGTATTGTTCTATTACATGCAAGGGAGTCAAACACATCAACATGTCTGTTAGGAAATTTTGAAAGATTTGAATTTTCTATTAGCATTCAGCTTAATATTATAAAAATAGGTCTTTATTAGCCTTTTGCAGTGTGACTGAACCTGGTGAATGAATTCTCTTTGAGATTAAGAGTCATAATTGTGGACCAGCGTTTGCTATTAACTAACTTCAATTTCTGTTGACATTTTTGTACTTGAAACTTTATCATTGGTCAACAACAAATTCTGCAAGTTTTGGGAGAATCAAGAAAGTGCTACATTCATAAAATGGATGTAACATGTTCATTTTAACATAGTTAAAATTTGTGCTGCCTTCCATCCACAGATGTGAAGTTTTGGAAAAGTTTAAAATCTCACTGGGATTTAAATATGTAGCTGTGGCTTGTTCATATCTAACAATTTCTAGTCTCTTTATTTAAAATAAATGTAGCCTTTTCCTCATCGGCATCATTGTTTGTTTCAAGCAGTACTGTCCTCCTATGTTTTTGGATAGTCTCACCTCACCCTTAACAGCAAGCAGTACGTCTGTCACCACCACCAGCCCCCATGAAAGCAGTACTCATGTTAGTTCCTCCAGCAGCAGGAGTGAGACAGGGGTCATAACCAGCAGTGGAAGTAGCATTCCTGACATCATCTCATTGGACTAAAGGACTCACTCGATTCTAGGAATCATTCATCAAAACTGCGCGCTCTCGGATCTCTGGTCCATGGAAGCTATATATATTTTTTTGTAACAATTACTTTGATATTTATTGAACTGTCACATGGATTCTTTTGCTTTCTGAGAAAACACAGATAACTACAGCAAGAACCAAGTGACATGCAAGGATTTTTCTTATTCAAGCTGTACTCTGTGCATCAGATATATTCAGCCATAACTGTTACCTTCTTGAGAAATGGATTTCAATTTCATGTTCCTGAAAGGATTCTACAAACCAGTTCAATTTTTTTTTGGTTGTAATAAACAGCAATAAAATTATGTAAATATTCAAGTAAACCTTTTCTAATTAAAAAGATGTAATCAATGATTCAAAAATGACAGCAACTTCTGCTTAAGCTGATGTGAAGGAAAACTTTCATGGAAAGAAGTTATGTTTGCTGAATGACCTTTCCACGGAGATTTGTTCTATTTTATCGACGTAATGAAGTCTTCATATGTGGCCAAAACTTGGATTCTGCTTTTCTTCCTGCAGTTCTACTTTTCTTCATGATCCCATCAGAGAAAAAAAAAAATGGCTTTTGTGTTAAGATTTTTCCCTGGTTGTCATTTACCTTTTGACAATGTTCGCTAATGAATGTGGAGTTAAGTTCTGGAATTGGCTGTCCTGTATTAGTGATTGTGTTGAAGAACACTACGCAGATTCTGTCCTGACTCTCTTATTTTTGGTAATTGCATAGTCTCAATCTAGAGATTTCTATAGCTTGGGCTTGCCTTCTCAAAAAAAATTCTGTGCAGCCATTAAATGGAATGCTTTTGGTATGGTATGGCTGGAATATTTATCAGAATTTTGTTGGTGCTGTTCAGAAATAACGAGAGCTTGAAGGCAGTGGAAATACAGATTTAGGGGAGATCGGAATAACAAAGGTTCAGTTTCTTCCTAACAGCTTTTTTTGCTTATTTGTTTTACAGAGTAAATTAAAGTCTTTGACACTTTCCAGGGCTTAGTAACATTGACAGAATGTTAGGTCTGGTCGTTGTTCCCACCAATGTAATTTCAGTCTCAGAACAATGAAAACTTGAAAAGCAAACAGTAGGAAGGGCAGGGGACAGCATCAGACTCTCTGTTTTTTAAAAGGAAATCTTCCCCTGAAACCATGAAAAGCAAAATATAATTAGCAATGTTTGAATTTAAGAAGAATGTATTGAGGAGGATGGACTTCAAGCCCACCTTGAGACCCATTCTCTAGCTGTGTGTTTGCCTTTAAATCTTTCAGGAAGCGGAGTTATTTCCTTAGATTTTATCCAAGTTTTACATATTGCTTTACTTGGCCTCCTGCTCAAGGAGTTAAGTGTGTTTCCAGTGTTTAGCTTGCTCTACTTTAGATGGATTCACCTTAAAAAATTAAAAGACTTACTGATTCCTTAAATGGAAGCGCCCGGTCTAGGACTCCGCCATTCGCAGTTAGAATAGGGCCGTTGTGAGTCGGTGCGCGGACCTGGGACTGGCTAGTGGCTGCCTGTGTTTTTAACCATCTCTTGCTTTCCTGAGCTCTGCGCTCCTTTTGAACTGACTCAATTTCATGTAATTTTTCATCCATTCTTTGGCTTTATCATCCCCTTCATGTTTTGCCTGTCCCGGAGAGCTATTTATCACTAGCAGTGCGGCGCGCCCACCTTGCCATAGCTGCACATGGTCGCCAGTGTCGCCTGCTCGGCCATTAGATTTCCAGTTCATGCTGCAGTCTTTGGCCCAACTAGAGAATTTCTCGTCAAATTTTATGTTGCTGCTCTAAATACAGATGCAATTTCTGTTAACTTTGTAATCCGAAAAAGTAACCTGATTTGTGTGATATAATTTGTTAATAAAGAAATGATGTATATTTGTTATCCTTTTGTTACCCATTAGATTCTCAGACACTCCTCCTCCCCAGCTGAACCAGCAAAGTTTTATAAGATAAATGAAAATATTGATAGAAATTAGTTTATTTACTTGGATCTTATAACTGTTACCTCTGTGCTTTTATAGTTGTACTTGGTTTCTCTATCACTATTTTTTGTGAACAGTTTTAGTGTTTGTTTTTGGTGCTTTACATTGGAATTACATGTATTTTAAAATTTATCTCATACAAGCAACTAGCATTTTAGAAATTCCACTTTTAAGTTTATAATCCTTAAGGTTGGGGCTTACTTTGTGTGTATCTTTGAAGGTGAGTGATTTTCTTTATGCTGTTGGCCTTCTGACAGCAACATGATTATTAAGCCATTTTCCTTCTTTTAGTATAGTGACTATAGTGTTTTTACCAAGACTCTGACTTAGCGATTTATTTTGCTAACTGAGATTCTATTTAGCCAAGTTTAGTGCAGCTTCACATGAGGTCATCTTAGCTGATATTTAGATGTCAGTCAGCCAGCCAGTGATTAAATGGAACTTCTTGTGTAAAGAACAGAATTGCAGTTGCTGTTCTGACCAACCAATACATTTTTACCTTTATTCACACTTTAATATTAAGGGCTTTCTTGTTTTGGTAATTCCTGACAATGTAATTGGTGCTGAATATAACTCCACGCCTAAGGCCTGCTTATATTCACCACTGGCCCTTATGTGACTAGCCCCTTGGGTATTTCATTTCCATTTCTGCCCTGAAGGACAGAGGTCTTGACATCTGTCATAGAATAATTACAAAGGCCAAATGAAACACAGGTAAGTTTAGGTTATGTGGCATTTATCAGAAAATGTGTTTCAGGAAAACTAGAGTGCAAATAACCGTGCTTAAATGAGAGACTGTGAATACAAGTAAGCTGATCCACAAGTTTCCCTAGGGTAGACTCTTAATTTGAAGAAAGGCAAAGTGTTGGATTTTAGGTGACTTGGTGGCTCAACAGACTATTCTGACTCTGAAATTCAAACCTTTCAGACTCCCTGCTGTGGGCCAGTCCAGGACACTTGTCATTTAGTAACCAGGTTGTCTTTTTCTTCAATAAAGTATTCGTTAGTTACCTTTGTCTTGATTTTAGAAAGCATCAGCTTACTTGCCAGGTATGCCTTTCTTCTCCTCACTTGGCTGTCTCTGTACATGTACACCTGTACAGGAACACTTCCCTGTAGTTTTCATCGTGGAGCATGTAGAGCAATGTGCCATTTCAACCCGACTCTGGCATATTTGTGGTCCTGGACCCATGTGTGTGAGAGCTTGGAGTTGTCGTTTGGATTGGTGGTCATCGTTTATTCAGTCTGATTCACGTAAATGTGAAACTTGTAGAAAAGACTTAAGAATTTCTCTCTGCCTTTAAAAAAGTCTGATGCTCCTGTCAAATAAATGACTGGTTTTTGAGTCCCTTTTGTTGTCATCAGGAGCCATACCCCAATTGCTGGCACACACAAATAAGGCTGTGAGAAATGTCCATTCTTCTTTAAAGTTTGCCTGATTCAGTGTGTGTGTGTGTGTGTGTGTGTGCGCGCGTGCGTATGTGTGTTTCTTGTTAATGTCCCTAACATGTACTTATTTTGGAAAAACTAGACAATATGGAAAGGGAAAAGTAAAAATAATAACTAGTTGTAATTCTAATACCCAGGAGGGGAAAAGCACCTTCCTATTCTTTCCATGCATTCGCAGGTCTCTCTGCCACTTGTGCATGTTTTGTTTTGTTTTGTTTTTAGCATACTTCATTCATTCACAGTATGATTCATATCTTGGTGGTTTTTTCCCCAATTTATAGGTGTTACTCCATGTCATTAAAAATTATGTCAGCCTCTATTAGTTGTGTGGTGTTCCATTATATGGAGGTGCTGATTGTATCACCTTTCTTCACTGGGCATTTTAGATCACTTATTATAGTGTCACAAATGAATGCCTCTGTGCATAAATTATGTCCCTAGGATAAATTCCTAGAGGTCAAGTATGAACACTGGTAGGTCTTGATTCACCCCATTTTTCCAAGTGATTTCTTAATTTATATCCAACCATTTGGTATGAGAAGAACTGCTTTTCCAAGAAAAGGTGCCAGTGACCACTATATAGCATCTGCACAAAGAGCCTGTACCCTCCTTGCCTGGTGAGCTGGGCTAACTTGCCAGTAATTAGCAGAGATTTCCTGGACTCTCAAGGCTGTCTTTGAGCTGTTTGTGAAACAGCTGCATGTGGCTATCCATACAGTTTTTCACATAAATACTTGCTCTGTGAAATAGCCTGATGTCAGACTACATCTTCCATTGCTAAGTAAGAGAAAACTTAACCATTTGTGCCTAGGACCAGCCCTTAGTAGCCAGCTGTCTTTTTTCCTCTCCTTGTAGGCTCCATTTTGACCTTTCTGAGCTCCCCAAAGCCAGTAGGATCTCCTGAGCAAAGGCAGTCCAATCCCAACTGGAAACTGGTAAGGCTGAATGAAACAAGGGCCAAGCTTTGCTTGTTCCACCTGGTGCTACTTTATGTTTCCAGTTGGATCTTGGTGTTCTAAGGGTGGATGTGGGGAAAGAAAAACATGGCATTCATGTTTAAAATGTATTTTCTTGACTGACCTACCAGTGTCTGTCATTTTCCAAACTGCTTTTTTATTTTGGAATGGCTTTTAAAATTTTGTGTTCTTTGAGCTTAACTCTTAAATGAAGAGTGCTGTGTTATGAAATTGCATATACCTCTTATTTTGGCCTTCAGTCTATTCAGCCACTAGTTACTTGATAGCTTGTTAAGTGTGCGTGGTATAGAATAGTATAGGAGATATGATTTCAGACTACAAAGGGCTTAAATCGAAATTTCAAAGTCAAATCTTACCTCCTAACCAACACTGGGCTAATCACAGAAATTTCTCATTCCTTATAAACAGCCTTTTGAATATAAGTGTATTACCCCTATTTTACAAACAAACGGATTTGGATTTGGGGTCTGAAGTAGACTACCTCAAAATCTCTCCAGTTACACTGAGGTGATGCCAATGGACTCGGCTGGTTAGGAGACTGAGAGGGAATCTAAACAGGAGAACTAATCAGAGAGCCACCGGAGTAAGGAAGAGGGATGGTGGAGCCATTTCAGGGGAGGCCTCGGGATTTAGTGTCTGATAGAGGAGTATTTAAGTGCTAAGTCTACCCAAACCTGGCTAAGTGGGGTAGTGGTGCTACTCGAGGGGATGGGTCAGATGCAGATTCGTCATTTGAGGGAAAGTGATGAGTACATGCTAAACGAGATTTCAGAAAGGAAGTGATACTTTAAAGTTTTTTAAGAAGTGCAAACCTATCCACCACTTTTTGCCACCAGTTGCCTATTCTGTACACACTCAAGTGACTCCCACTCCCCCATCAGCCCGTTCTCCTTAAGAGAAATGCTGGGCTGCATTTCAGCCTGTTTTCTCCTTACTACCTTACCTGGTTGTGCCATTCCCTTTGGTTCTCACCACTGTGGGCTTGTTCTTGTTCGTGTATCCTAAGACTTGCTGCCTGCCCCTTGTAATGTCTAAATTGGCCCCAACGCCCTTGACAAGAATCTGTGCCATTGCATCATGTGCCAAGAGGTTATGCTCTCAGCTGCCTCTGCTCCTGTTAAGTAATTGATCGCTTCTTGTGGTTGGCTGAAGACTTTACTTCCTGACTCACTGGCCCTGCCATCTTGAATTCCTTCCTCTTCCACTGCTGCTGTGTTGTGACAGGTTGTCCATCCAGCTGTCAAGCATACGTGCTATTTTGGTTACTACAACTTTTTCTTTCACTAAAACTCCCTGCCACGACTTAATTCCTTCTGTTTTCTCTGTACTTTGTGCCCAGTTTAGATAGCTTTGTACATATGCTCAGACCTCTTTTTCTGAGTTACCTGTTCATCACATCACATGCTCCTCCTACTCATCCTCATTGGTTTTCCAGACTCTGCCCTGCCAGACCACGCCCCTCTAAGCAAATGACCTTCCTAATACAACCAGAAGGCAGTACATAAGCTTTTCTCTCTTGTGCTGCTTGCATCATTGCCTTGTTATTCTTTGCCTTGTTATTCGAACCTTGGAGTATGGAGGGAGAACCTGAGGGCCAGTTTAGCCGTATGGGCCTTTGACCACCCTCAGGTTGGTCTTCTTCCACCTTTAGGCTTACCCACTTCTTCTCCATCAGACTTACCCACTTTCCTCCCTGTTTTTCACTTCTGCTGGGTACCTTTTTTTTGAGCTTACAGTTTCACACATCAAATATTTGAGATCTGTTATGGCCAGGCATTGTCAGACACTCAGAACACAAGATAGATAGGTATGTACCTTCACCAAAGTTGTACTCTAGCAGAATATACAGATTTGTGAAATGGGGTGGTTAGGATGCAGTGGTAAGAAGCAAGAATTCAGGGCACTACAGGTGTAAGTGCACGGACAACTAACTGATTCTGTGGTACTAACACGTAGGAACAGTTGACTGGGACTTTGTCAAGTAGAGAACTGAAAATATTCAGAATGACTGGAAATATGCAAGAAATCACATAGAGCAGTGCAAGGCACCGAAGAGTTTTCATGATCACTGACAGTAATGAGCATTGTTGGGTGTGATGTGATTGTCTCCATTTTGCAAGTGTGGAAACAGTTTTTGAGAGGGTAAGTGATTTGCCTGAGGTCATGTAGCTTGTAAAGGCAGCCAGTCTTCAAGCCAGCTTTCAACCACCTCAGTAGGGTCTTCCGTAGTCATTCTACCTAAAAATAGGCATTCCTTAACTGTTACATCACCATTTATATCCTGTGTGGCATAAACTGCAGCCTATTTATGTTTTGGCTCACTGTGTATTGTCTGTTTTCCCTACTAGATTGTAAGCTCCATGAGGGCAGGGGTGATAATCTTATTTCACTTGCACCCCAGAGCCTAACATGGTATGTGGTGCATAGTTAGTGCTCAATAAATACTTGTGAATGAAGAAATGGTGCATGATTTTGTATTTGATTCACTGACAGTGGAATCATGTAAAACCTGAGCAGCAGGCAATCATTACCAAGAGAAAAACAAGAAAAGGTGTATCTTTGAGGCAGAGGACAGAGATGAAAGGGAGATTCAGCATGCTGACCTTCTAGACTCCAAAGTTGTCCAGGGATAAGGGTTGGGAATGGGGGTGATTAGGAGAACAGTGCATAGGGCAAGCAGCCACTATAATCAATCAGAACACTTAAGTTACTCCTTAGAGGCCCAGCCTGTGATATATAGAAAAGGCTGGGGAAATTCCACATAGAATCGCCATACCGGTGTTTACCTCATCTGGGTCAGGCACAACATAATGAGTTATACCATACACTCTGATTTGTCTTCCTCAGTTTTTCCAGGCTAATTACTTGATCTAAGTCATTATTGGACTCAGTACTTTGGAACTGGGACAAGAAATCAGCAAACCTGCTGTCTCTAGAAGTCATGCCGACATGCTAGTAGATGAGCTACATTCTTGTCCTATATGAGTAGTACTAAAGCCATTAAGGTGCAGGAGTCCAACCATAGAAGATGAATGAGAAAAGATCTAGAAAGGAACACAAGGAGATTAGGAAGAGGCAGCTGAGATAGGACTGGTAGTTATCACAGGCAGAAGTATTTCCAGGAGGTGGTGATCAGTGGAATTAAAAGTTCCTGGTATAGACATTAAGTACCTTTTAAAATGCTTACTTTCAGAAACTATGTTTAGTTGAACCTATATACTTAATTGATTATAAGGCAGCTATATATCAACAAAAATTAGATTGATGATAATTGCTTTAAATTAATTGTAAGAGGTAGTAGCCCACTAAAATCGGAAGGTACAAATATGTGTCTTAGAATTTAAGAATCACAGCAATGTTTTTCTCCCTTTGGTTTTCTCAGTCAGGCCATATCTGGTCATTTCAAGAACGATTTCAGTGGGATGATGGCAAATCTAGATTGCAGTGGGGTGAGAACTGCAAAGGAGAGAAACTGGGCAATTGGACAGCTCACAAATTGTATGTAATAAAGGGTGAGACTAGCAGTAACCTGGTGGAGGGAATTTTTAATTGGGAGAAACTTGAGTATCAATTACCACACTAATTGGCTAGAGAGATGGAATCACTCTTTGACAACAGTTATTTTTCTGTCTTCATGAACTTCTTTCTTGGAAATGTAAATGTAGGTGTAACTACATGTACTGGGTAGCTCTTTCCTCGACTCTTGACCCACATTCCTTGGCATGCTCAGGTCCTAGAAACTAAGTTTTAGGGCTAGGATTTCTCTTTCTTTTACTCCTTCAAGTGTCCAGTTTTGACTCTCAACCTCGCTATGAATTGTGTTTCTTGTAGATGGCATATTTTGGTTTTGGTAGCACCTTTATTGAGATACAATTCATGTATTGTTTTTAGTTCGCTAGCGCTGTTAAAAACAAGCTCCACAAATGGAATGACTGAACCAAGAGAAATACATTTTCTCATGATCTGGAGGCTCCAAGTCTGAAATCAAGTCGTTAGCAAGGTTGGTTCCTTTTAAGGGTCCTGAGGGGTCTATTCCAGGCCTCTGGCTTGGGCTTGCAGGTGCAGTCTTTGCCCTGTGTCTGTCACATTGCTTTCCTTCACTACCTACCTCTGTGTCCAAATTTCTCCTTTTTATAGTAACACAAATTGTACTGAATTGGTATCCACGTTAATGAGCTCATCTTAATTGGATTGCCTCTGTAAATACCATCTCTCCAGATAAATTCGGAGACTGCAGGTTTAGGACATCAATGTTAATCTTTCTGTGTGGGGACGCAATTCAACTCTTAGTATATAACATGCAATTCACTCACTTGACATGTATAATTCAGTAGTTTCTAGTATTGGTACAGAGCTGTGCAATTGTAACCACAATCAGTTTGGGAACATTATCTTCATCCCCAGAAGAAACTCAGCAGCAATCACCCATCCTTAATTTTCTGATCCACCACATAGGCAACCACTAATCTACTTTCTATTTTGTCTCTTAGTCATATAGTATGTTTTCTTTTGTGACTGACTTTCAAGTAGCATGACACTTTCAAGATTTTACCTACCTTATAGTATATATACTACAACTATAAACATTCATCTGCAAGTATAGCATACACATTTTTATCCTTTTTAGGTAGATACTTAGCAGTGAAATTGCTGGGTTATATGGTGATTCCATGATTAACACTAACCCCTTAGTAGTTAACCCCTACATGCCTACTTTCTTCTTCATTATTATCCTCTACCTAAGTGGTCCATTCGTTACAACTGATGACCCTACATCAGCACATCATAACCATCCAGTGTGTAGTTTACATTAGTGCTCACTCTTGGCATTATACATGATACGGGTTTGGACAAATATGTAGTGACATGTCTTGATGTTTAGCTATCAAAGCATCACAGTGTTTTCACTGACCTAAAATTCCTCTTTATTCCTACCTGTTGTTTATTCCTTCCTTAGCCCACATCCCCAGCAATCGCTCATCATTTTACTATCATTTTAGCTTTTCTGGAATGTGAATCTCACAGTATATAATTTATTTTCAGATTGCTTTCCTTATTTAATAATATGTGTTTAAGTTTTCTCTGTAGTATGCTAAGTGCATGTTTAGTTTTATAAGAAATTGCCAAACTGCTTTCTAGAATAGCAGTGCCATTTTACATTCCCAACAGCAGTGAATTTGAGTTCCTGTTAACTCCACATTGTTGTCAGCATTTGATACTGTCAGTATTTTGGATGTTAGCCTACTCTAGTAGATGTATAAAATAGTTTGTTTTTAATTTGCAGCCCCCTCATGATCTATGATGTTCATTCCATGTGCTTTTCATGACATCTGTATGTTTTTTTGATGAGATGTTTGATCAGCTATTTTGCCCATTTTTAATTGGATTGTTCATTTTCTTCTTACTGAGTTTGAGGAGCTCACTGCATATTTTGGAAGGCAGACCTTTAGCAGATAAGTATTTTGCAAGTACTTTCTCCCAGCCTGTGACTTGTCTTCTCATCTGTTGGCAGTTCTTTTGCAGAATGGTTTTTAATGTTAGTGAAGTCCAACTCAACAGCTTTTTCATTCATGTATCATACTTTTGGTCTCCAAAAAGTTGCCTAAAAACATTGCCTAAGCCAGTGTTGTCTAGAATTCCCCATGTGTTATCTTCTAGAAGTTTTACATTGAGGTTAGGATACATCTTGAGTTAATTTTTGTTTAAACATGTAAGGCTTTGTCTAGATTCTTCCCCCCCCCCCATTAGGATTTTTTCCTTCAGTTATTCTAGCATCATCTGTTGAAAAGATTATCCTTTCCCCATTGAATTGCCTTTGCTCCTTTGCCAAAGATTAATTGATTATATTTGTGTGGGTCTACATCTGGCTTCTCTCTTCCACTAATCTACTTGTTTATTCTTTTGCCAGTGCCACACTGTTCTGATTATTATGGATTTTTATTAGGTCTTAAATTGAGTAGTGTCAGTGTTTTCTTTTTCTCCGACATTGTGTTATTTATTCCGGGTCTTTTTTTCCTTTCTATGTAAACTTAGAATCACTTTTGTCAGTCACCAGATAACTTGCTGGGATTTTGATCATGATTCTGTTGAATCTGCAGATCACATTTTAAAGAACTGGCATCTTAACAAGTTTTCTCATCCAAGAAAATGGAAAATCCATTGATTTATTTTCGATGATTTTTTTCATCAGAGTATTTTAGTTTTTCTCATAGCTCTTCTGCATGATTTGTTAAAATATGACTAGGTAATTTTTTTTCTTTTGGTGCTTTTTTTTTTTTAATTCTAGTTGTTTGTTGCTGACATGTAAGAAAGCAGGTGACTTTGTATATTAACCTTGTATCCTACAGCTTTCCTATAGTCACTGTGTAGTTCTAGGAGGGTGTTAGTTTCGTGTTTGTTTTGTCCATTCTTTTGAATGTTTTTAAATGCAAACAACATTGTCATCTGCAAACAGTTTTATTTTTTCCTTCCCAATCGGTGTATTATTTATTTATTTATTTTGTGGTCTTACCGCACTAGCCTTTTGCAGAACAGTTTTTTTTTTTT
>NW_004567117.1:29716956-29734708 GCF_000260355.1 Condylura cristata | reverse complement strand
ATATGAAAAACAATATGGGTAGGGGGAGAACCCTCTTCTGCAGGTGTAGGATAGGGCTTCGTAATCTGAGGATCTCAGAGGTGAGAAGGATCCTCACTGGATTCCAGAAGAAAAGAGAAAGAATGGAAAGGGAAGAACATTTAAAGGTAGCTTGAGAATTGCCAGATATCATTCAGGAAAGGAAGAAGTTCTAAACAAATCTATACCTTGACATACCAGAATGAGATTTCAGAGCATAGAATCAAAATAAAAAATGATTAAAAATCAAAGAAAAAGTAAATGTCTTTAAAAGATTGACAGTTAAACTGAGATTATATCTCACCTGCAACAATGCAAGCTAAAAAAGGGTAATTCAGTGTATTCTGGGAGAAGAATAACCAAACTGAATGAAAATCTTTTCAGTATGAGAGTGAAAATAAATTCTCATTTAGACAAAAGTAGCTTTTGCCTCAAACAGTAAAGACCTTCACTTAAAGAAGACACAAGCCAGATAGGATAGAAGGAAGAGATGCCACAGGGAAGGACTCAGATACAAATGGAAATGGAGAAGATGGCTCTTCACGAACAGGATTTTCCTGTGCTTTTGGGGGGAAAGTGGGTCTGGAGAAAGAGAAAAGAAAATCTCAGACTGAACCCGGGCAATAAGGATGCTCCTTTGTGCATGAAACTTGCTCACCTAGGAATACCCAGCAGAAAACTACAAGAGCTTCTTTGTCTTGAGGCCATAATAGAGCTCTTAGAGAAAACATAGAGGAGGAAGACCAAGCTGAAATCCACATCTGTGACAAAGGCCTCACTCTGCTCCCTAGCACAGTTTGCAGGGAACAGCCCTAAATGTAAGCAGCCCTAAGAGTTTTCAGACTTGCCAGATTTGCCAAACTTGCCACTGTCCCCGCCCTGCAGGGCCTGAGGATGCTAATGGGTTAAGCACTTGTACTTAAACAGGTCCTTATTTAATGATGCATCATCAGAAAATGACTTACCAAGATTTCTGGAAAGAAAGATACTTTACAATTTAAAGTGGCCACTTTCAACTTTAGGTACACATTTGAAATGCCCAGAGAGTTAAACCCAAACCACACTCCAGGTCAATCAGAAGTCAGGAGCCCCGTTTGGAGAGCTGCTTTCAGCTTTCATGTGAATCTGGGCCTCGACCTGGATGAGGGCTGGAAATGGCCTCTGGCCTCTGAAGAGCTAGCAAATCTCAGTGTTCGAAATTATTTCTATTTCTCTATGCTAGTGACAAACCATTAGGAGATGAGGCTTAAACAGCTTCTCAGTAGCAGAAAAACAGCTTTCTAACCAGGGGGTTATGCTGACAGAAGTATGTCATAAAAGAGAGATTTTACTTATGTGGAATATAGAGAAAGGAGTAGTAACCTAAACCAAAATGAACCCTGGAAATCTGACTGTAAATTTGAGGCAATCACAAAGGAGTTAGGATAGGAAAGGGGAGCAGATGGGCTCATGAGTCCATGGCATTTGGTGGAGGATTATGGCGCATTGGTAGGTAATGTGCATCTGAAGGGATGTGGACCTATGCCCTCAACTATATGCAGTGCTGTAAACCACTTTTACCTCAATAAAAATAATAAGAAAAAAAGATAATGGATTTGGCCATGGTACATAGAGGGATATGTTATGAAACAAGCATAGCAAAATATTAATAATAGAATCAGGTGATATTTAAATTCAACATTTTTTTCTGTATGTTTTAAAAATTTTAAAGATTTATTTATTTGTTCATACAGAACTGGGGTACAGGCCAGAGGCTCAGGGGCAGCGAGAGGCTTCACCAGAGACAGAGTGGGGAGCAGAACAGGCAGATCAATGAAGTACACTGCTGAGGGGAGCAGCGGGCGGGTCAGGAGAGGTCTGCCGCGCCATGTGGTCACCTCTGGGGCAAGCGGGGATCAAACTCATGTGGAAGTGGCTTAAGCTTCTCAGTGCTGTGCTTTTAACCCACTGCACCACCAGGGAGGGCCTGTTTAAAATTTTTTATGACAAAATCTTAAAAATAAAATTTTGAGCCTGTTCCTAGGTTGTATTCACTTTTATGAGAACATACACATGTAAAACAAGAATGTGTAGAAAAATGTGACCAGGGTAAAAAAATATATATGAAACCATTCTCTAGTGAAAAGAACCAGGGCTCTAGGTTTCTTGGAGAAATAGCTAGGTCTAGGGCCAGCACAAGGTATATACATGAGGGACTAGAGCAGCTTGCAGTGCCAGGAAGGAGATGCTGAGAAGAGCCAACAAAGCAAACAAAACCTAAAATCGGCAGCTCTGCCCTCCTGTGATTATGCAGTTACTTCTTTTTTCTTTCCCCTTTTCCTAAGATGGCTATCCTTATTAAAAACAAAAACAAAAAAAATCACTTGTGTCAAAGCAACACAGGAAATGACAAAGCTCCCAAATGGCTAACTCTGGAACAGTTTGTGCAATAAAGTTGCATTTGATTGTAACTGAAAATCTATAATAAATATCCATGAGTTCATACCATTATAAAGATATGATTGAATACTTAAACAAATGGTGGAGAACAGATTGTCTATGCAGCAAAAGCCACATAATGTATGTGGGTACACTAATAGAGGAGGTGAAGTATAACTCCAGTTCTTCCATGTGACTGGACATAGAGATTCTTTCCAAAGAGTATAGAAGAGAAAGGGGGAAAGTAACTGTAGTAGAGAAGCTTGACAAACACTACCTCAGCAGGTGGTCAAGGTGAAAAGCAATAGCCATGCGTCATTGTTGACAGTATGGACCTTGGTATAATATGATGACAATGACACTTTACCTCTGTGTTCTTGCCCCAAACCCTTAATCCCAATCTAATTATTGAAAAACATCAGATGAGCTAACTGAGAGGCATTCTACAAAATCCTTGAGCAGTACTCCTTAACACTGTCAAGTTCATCTTAACAAGGAAAGCCTGAGAAAATGTCACAGCTGAGGGGAAGCTAAGGACACATAGTGACAAAGTGTAATGTGTCGTGAATTGGGCCCTGAAACAAAGGACCCTGTGCTCTAGTTAATAACCGTTTATCAATATTGTTCCACTCATGAACCTTTCTGACATAAGCTACAGACAATCAGGGAAGCGGAAGGTGAGGTATACACAGGCACTCTACTCTCTTCATCATTTTTCTCTAAAACTTAAAAAAAAAGTTTATTTTTAATATGCCATTTGCAATAAGAATGTAAAATTCTTGGGAAGAAATTAAATGAAGTTGTGGAAGGCCTCTACGCTGGAAATGATGAAACATTGCTGAGAGTTGCTGAACAAGATGTGAATAAATGGGTAAGTGCTCTATCCGAAGATTTAATAAAGTCAGATGTCATGTTAAGATGACAGTCCAATAGTAATCCTATCAGGAGTTTCATAGAAATTGGTAAGCTGAGTGTAAAGTGTGTATGAATGGCAAAAGGACCTAGAATAAGCAAAATAATTGTGAGGACTGAAGTTGAAGGATTTATACGGTCAGATTTCAAGACATATTGTTAAGTTATATTAGATATAATTAGCATTTGGGTAATTAAACAGATTAATGGAATAGGATAGCAAATCTAGACTTAGATTTCTGCATGTGCGTAATAATCTTCAATACACAAAAACATTTATGCATTTCATAGGGGAAAAGAGCTGTGTTCAATAAACAGTATTGAGACAACACAATATCCTTACGGAATAGAACCTCTACTCATACCATACACAAAGATTAATTTGAGTTGGGTCATAAATCTAAATACAAAAGGCAGTCTATAAAATACCTCGAGTAAAAAGGAGAACAACAGCTTTCCAAGCTGGGGGTGGAAAAATAATTCTTAAAGCATCAAAATCCCTGATCATAAAAGAAAAAAAGAAAAAACAGATAGCTTTGACTTCATCAAAATTAAAAATTTCTACTAACCAAATGACTTTGTTAAGAAATTAAGACATAAATCACATTCTGGAGGAAAATATTCATAAGCCCACAGATACCTGAAAAAAGACATGTTTTCAGACAGTCACTGATGATGGGAGGAGAGGCGACTAGTCCAGCACCTGTTACTTTACTTTAAAGCAGGATGACAAAGACACCTAACTATGAAATTTGCAAGTCTACTTTGCAAGGGATGGAGAGGAGAGAGAATTAGGGGTCAGGTCTGGAGAGGTTCCAGGTAGGGACCCAGCATGGGAAAGGCCTTCACACACCCTTATGTTATAGGGGAGAAGTCTGA
Organism: Condylura cristata; assembly: GCF_000260355.1. Lineage (NCBI taxonomy): Eukaryota > Metazoa > Chordata > Mammalia > Eulipotyphla > Talpidae > Condylura > Condylura cristata. The sequence continues at coordinate 29,730,481 of NW_004567117.1, read as the reverse complement.
GAACAGAGAGGGGAAGCACCTTGCCCATGGTCACACAGCTTATTGACAGCATAGAAAGAACCAGAACCCTGATCTTACCGCAAAGCCAGTGTTCTTTCTGTGCTAAATGGCCTGTGTTCTCCCGCTTGCCCTCCTAGCAAACATTGTGCTCAGTATAGTTTCCAGTGCCACTTGGCCTCGGTTCCCCAGGCCCCTCACTCAGCATCACCTCTGACTGTGGACGGAAAGGCCACATGGTGTTGCTGACCAACGAAATGTCTTTAGGACCAGGGGCGGGGATGTGGCCCCTTGAGGCATTGGTGGGCACAGGCCTTAACCTGGAGCAGTGGCCTGCTAGGCAGGCCAGGAGGCTGACCCTGCGTGGTGATTGTTATTTTAAGTAATTCATGTTGGAGGGAGGAAGTGACTGAGGAAAATGTGAAAATGAGTAGCTATTGTGAGATGTGTGTGATAAATGAAACAGGGAACATAAAGACAGACGAAGAGGCACATCTGTTATTTTTGCTCCTTTTTATAGCAACTTCTAAGGCAGACTTTTCACACTAAGTAGGAACCCCTTGGCGGTTTCCGGACCCCAGCCCTCATTAACCCTGATAGGCGCGGAGGAGGATGGATGCCAGTGGGGCCCCAGAACAGTGTGAGCCCTCAGCCAGCAGCCCCCACGCACCCCGGGTCTGAGGCTTTGAGCCAGAGGACTTTAATGGGATTTTGATCAGCACTTCCCTGGCTTCCCCTCTATTTATTGAAGGGAGTGCGTTACATCACTTAGTCCTCAAGCTGAGGGACACCTGCCCCAGAATGTCCTCCACAGGCGGCCCAGAATGCAGAGAGGCTTTTTTGCAGAGAGAGACGGACACTCCCCGCCCTGTTCCAGTGTGGGGGAGTACTGGCACTCCCTCTTGCATCATTTTTCCTCTTTTGGAGGCAGATGATGTGCTCGATGCCCATGTGCCAGTGGGAACCAAGCATAGAGACTGGAGGATGGAGCTGAGACTGGTTTCCCCAGGGGCCAGCTGCTCAGAGGTCCAGCAGCTGTTATGAGGAAGAACCAAAGGGCTGCTGGAGACTGGGGAAAGCAAATGGGGGTGGCAGAGCAAACCCAGCTGCTGCTTGGTAGCGCCCGAGCTGCAGCTCAACTCTGTGCACTCAACTCTGCTGTGCTGTGCTGTGGCCAATTCGGGGGGGGGGGTACAGGGGAGCTCTCCTCTTGCCAGGGCGGCGGGCAGCCCTGGTGGGAGCTGGAGCTGCTTCGGAGCAAGGAAACGCAGGTCTCTGCAGATGAGAGGGGGCACAGAGGCATGACCTGCCGGGCCAGGGTGGAAAGTGTTTTGTTGACTGTGGGCCCCCTACCTGATGGTACGGAAGCCAAACCCATGCTCTTGAGAAAAGAACCAGTCTGAGGTCAGGTCATCTGGGAGGAGACCCGGGTCAAGGCTGTGGAATCAGTCTCCCGGGGGGTGGGGCTTTGGGCAGTATTTATGGGGCTGAAGAACAAACCTATAAAGCTCTAGCGGCAGTCTGGCTGGCTGCTCTCCGGAGTCATGCCGTAACTCGGGTTTGGCCTGGGTTCGGGTCCCATTTCCACCTCTGACTTAGCTGTGTCACCCCAGAAAAGTTACTTGCCTTCTGTCACGCCGCATCCTCGTGCACGTGGGCAGCGTAGCTTTTACCTCATAAGGCCGTGGAGATGAAACGAATGAACAAGGGAGGCACCAAGCAGCACCTAGCATGCAGCAAGCACTCAAAACTGCCGGTGCTGCCTCTCACGGAGCTTGGTGGAGAAGGTAAACAGAGTGGGACAAGGTCAGGGGTGGAGATGAACAAGAGAGATTTCCAGAAACCATAGCACCAGACTTCTCTTCCCTTGACCAAATAACCTCTTGGGGAAGGCTCCCCTCCTGGAGGCACACCGAGGCTTCTCCCCTCCTGTGATTTGCTTGAGACTCTTAAGTTTCTAATACAAGGAAAGGCCTGATCCTCCTCTTAATAAATGTCTAAACATCTTGGAAAGAGGGGGCTTCTCCTCTGAACCCCTAATCACACATGCCTGTGATCTCCCAGCCTGAATGGGGTCACTGCCCAGTGTATCTGCTGGGTGAAGGTATACACTGCCCCATCTTTGCTGACATGGCAGGATGGAGCCTGACTTTGACTCACTGCCCTCATCCAGCCAGCCAGGGGCCTTGTTTACTACTCCAGGCTGGTCCCCTGCCTGGCTGCAGAAGCTGCCTTGTCCTGACATTCCGCCTGGCCCTGGAGGGTCCCACACGCGCTGTGCTATTTGCTCATTGGTGTCTGCTGCTATTATCAGGCGCCATTGGAACCCAGTCTTGTGGAGGGAGATGTTTTATTAGCTGATGTCATAAAGTTGGCACCTGTGTGTCTGTTTAGGAGAACTTCTGGACAGGCTGACACATGTATTTGTGAGGATGGTGGTGAATCTGGATGGCCAAAGGAGAAGCAGTGGAGGGTGGGTGGGCAGGTCTGCTTTCCCTCCTTGATCTCAGGAGATGCAGTGCAGCTTACAAGCTGGCCCAGCACAGAGTCCAGGTGTCAGCTTCACTGTGCCCCTGCTGTGACGCCGGGCAAGCCGTTTGACCAGCCTGGGCCTCTAGTGTCAATCTGTGAGTGTTGTTTTGTGGGGCTTTCCAAAGTCTCAAGCAAAAGAAGAAAAGTGAAAGTGCAGTGACTGTCATAGGCCAGCACATAGGGAGAGGCCGGGTGTGCGGCAGTTACTGTGGGAAGGACAAGAAGCTGGCAGCTTGACCGTGGGGATAGTGCTTGGGTAGGAGTCACAGATGTCACTGTCCCCTCCCGCTCATCTCCACACAGCTCGAGGGTGCGGGGTGACAGCCACATCTTGGTGAGTGTGACTCTGAAGCTCATGCCACTTCCTCTGTGCTAGAAGGTGAAACATTCTCGAAAAGGTCTCCAGGTAGCTGAGAGGGCTGGGCAGAGTTAGGAAGAATGGTAGGCCAAGGAAAGGGTGGCAGGGGGCACCCTAGGTTAAGAAGAGCACCAGATGGGTTCTGGGGGGAGGTGTCCTGTCTCCGTTTTTCTTAGTGGTCGTTACATGGGTGTCTTCACTTTGTGCTAATTCTTCGGGCTGTACACCATGATTTTCACACTTGTCTACACATATGTTAGACTTTCTTAGAAGGTTAAAGAGAAAATAGGAATTTTATAGCAAGAGCTTTTGAGCCCAAATACACTGTTAAAGTTCATACTCACTATTAGTTAGGCGGTTCTCATCTGCAGCCATTCAAGTGACACTCAAAGTTGTGTGTAAGGATGTAAAGATACCCAAACAAAATTCCCTGGGTCTGGATCAACATACAGGTCCCAGGGCTCAAATGCTGGGACTTGTGACCCTTCCTTTGGGCTCGCTAGCACCTGACATGGAGCCTGCCTTTGCTCTCCTCTTCCCTGCCTTCCCCTGACCAGCTAGGAGAATAGTTTCTTTAACCTCACTTGCCAAACAGCCTCTGACTCAGCTAATGAAATGTGAACAGAAATGTTATGTGAAACTTTGGGGATTGTCCTTAAAGGAAAGAGACACATCTTTTCTTTATCTTGTTCTCCATCTTGTTAACCAGATCTTAGATGTGATGGCTGGAGCTCTGGTGTCCACTTTGGAACCCGAGGATAAGAACTCCATCCTTGAGACATTAGGGAAATGAGCTAGAAGGAGGGCTACTTCTTCAAAGAATGGAGTCTTTCTCCTGCCCCTTGATTGTTACATAACGAACTATGTATATATTTATTTTCTTGTCACTTTTGTAGTTTTGTCCCTGAATATTGAACCTAATTGGAACTCATATACTCCCATGAAAGACATAATGCCCTTTCTTCATTCTCTTTGGACTTCACGGGCCCTTTGACTGGCCCCCAACTGGGAAACCAAGAGCCCATTCACCCTGAAAAATGCCATTAACTCCATGAGATTAGGCCTACATAAAAACTGAGTGGATAACCCAGGTGGCAGGATTTAGAGGACCCGGGTAGTCTTCCAGTTCCCCGTTTCACATACATAGTGCCTGAAATTCCATCTTTCCAAATTAATTCATAAGATTATACAGCTGTGAGAACCCCTACTTGATAACAAGATTTCCAGATTGGGGAGCTCTATTGTATCATTTCTAATGCCTGCATGAAACCATTTACCTGGAGAAATTTAAAGATGAATGGGGACCTGGGGGACCATTGAGTCCAGTAGTTTTCAAACTATGCCTCAGCAAGCCCTTGCATTCCATGCTGGTGCCTCGGGGCATTCTATTGATGCTATTGAGGTAGAGAAGGAGGGGTGGGGGGACACAGGGCAGACCTTTGCTTTGAAACCAGCATTTTGATGCTGAAAAAAGTTTGAAAACCACAGTTCACTTTAATTGTATAGGCCAAGAATCTGAGGTTGCCAACAGGGTAGTCAAGTCTGAGTTCAGAGGGCTGGTTAGTGATCGAACGAGACAGAATTCAGGTTTCTGACTCTTTATACTTTTCCAAGAGTCCATATTTCCTCTGGTTAGTTTCAAGTGTGTAGGCGAGGCAGTGAGGTCAAGGTTAGTAAATTTGGTGGGAAGGGCAGATCCTGGTCGTGGCTTTGGCGAGGATGCCAGTGGGTTTGAGCAGGTATCCTGGGCACGTGGAGTAGTTCCATGTTGATGCGAGAAGGGGGTGGGGCAGAGAGGGCCTCCGGTCACTTCTCACATTGCTGAGACTCGACATCTGGGCAGCCCTCCGTCTCCGCGCGTAGTAAGTGATGTTGCTGGCCTGAGAATCACAGAGCTTTACAGTTTACAGTTTACATTCCCACATTGCATCTTGAAAAACTCCTACCTGAAGCGATAGGTATTATGTTTATAATACCTAATAATACCAGTTACACATGAGGACATCAGTGGCTTGGAAAAAAAGAAGGTGTCTTTCCTGGGCTTCCGGAGCTGTGACCCAAGTCGTGTCTGCTTCTAAGTGCTCATGCTGAAGTCGCTCGCCTTCCCGCAGCCCCATCCTGTGCTCCAGGACACTGTCAGCCATTTTCTCCAGCCTTGTCACAACCTCTGCAGCCAGACACTAAGGTGTTCAGGCAACGACTAGAATCTGTTTCCACGCTTGTAAGTCGGGCGACCTGTTGCCTGACTTCTCTTACTACGAGCTTGGTGATTATAGTCATAGGTGCTGGCACCAGTAAGCCAGGGTGCATATGCACAGGTATGGTTGAGGGGCGAGGCAGGACACAGGGCCACGGGTGATGCTGCGCATGGTTCTGAATCTGGAATTTTGGGGGGAAGATCACCTACCTCTCCAGTTTCTCTGCATCAACCAACGCTACTTGATGATACCATTAAAAGGAGGAATAGTGGACCCTCTCATGGCACAAAGGATTAAAGCACAGCACTATAAGCTATCCACAGCCACTGCAGCACAAGTTCGATCCCCAGCCAGGGGGTGACCCACATGGCGCAGCAGACCTCTCCTGACTCGCCCACTGCTCCCCTCAGCAGTGTATCTCTGTCGATCTGCCTGTTCTGCTCCCCACTCTGTCTCTGGCGAATCCTCTCACCCCCACCCCCCACACCTCTGGCCTGTACCCCAGTTCTTGTATGCATAATTTTTTTTTAAAAAAGGAGGAAAGGGGGAACATAAATGTAAAAAAAGCGCTGCTTTTGATGGTGGAGGACCTGAGGGTTATATAACATCCATTGTATATCCATCTGTGTAGCAGCAATGTGGTTTCTGGAATTGACTCCAACTCCCGGGATGGGGGAGGATTCTTAACTAAACCAACTATAATATGCTACCCCTACATCCGTGATGGGTTCAGGGACCCAGACACAAACCAGTCAGTGCCTTGTATCCCTCTGGTGATTATTATTGGTCCTAAATTGGAGGAGCCTTTACTTTCCCCGCTCCTCTCTTGTCTCCCCCTCCCACCATCTTCCCTTCCTCTCATCCTCCTCCTCTCTTTCATACCGTCTCAATTACTGTTGGCAGTTAAGCATCAGATGACTATGACGATGCTTACTCATAGGAAGAAGCCTAAGCTCTGGATGAAAGAGCAGAGGATGAAAGAATCGGGGTTCTAGAAGTACTGGTTAGGGAATTGGGGGGTCCACCCCATTTGTAGTTTTTCTGATATGTGGGATACCAAATTTCTCTATGGTTTCTGCTGCTTTAGCAGGAGATCCTAACTGACATACTTACCAAAAAAAACATAAGAGGGCCCTCCCTGGTGGTGCATCAGGTTAAAGCACAGCACTAAGAAGCTAAAGCCACTTCAGCATGAATTCGATCACCGCCCTGGAGGTGACCCACATGGCGCAGCAGACCTCTCCTGACCCGCCCGCTGCTCCCCTCAGCAGTGTACTTCATCAGTTGGCCTGTTCTCCCTGCTCTGTCTCTGGAATCCTCTCACAACCCCTGCACCTCTGGCCTGTACCCCAGTTCTGTATGTATAAATAAATCTTAAAAAAAAAAACAAAAACATAAGAACTTGTATCCAGAAGTAATATGGAGTCCCATCCAGCAACCCACGTTCATCCCTAGTGATCAGGGTGATGTATTTATGAGACACTTAGTCAAAGTTCAAGGGCAAATTATGCATGGAAATGTCGTCCTATGATCTCTCAGCCAGACCCTGGTAGACATCTTGCCTGGCCCGAGGGACATGTCTTCTGCAGTGACTCTTCAGCTCAGTGGAGTCAGACTATTTGCACGGGGCTCCATAAGTCATGTGGTGTGTCCCCCGGGTCGGCAAACTGCAGCCATGGGCCAACTCTGGGCACCCCCTCTTGCAGTATTGCTTATATTTTCACACTGTAGCAGCAGCATTACGTGCAGCAGAAACTGTGTGGCCAATAACACGCTATGGTATTTACCACCTGGCCCTCTAAAAGAAGTTTGCTGGTTCCAGGTGCACAGCACTGTCCACACGGTTGTAAGGCAACAACCTGGCAGTCCCACACGTTGTAAGGCTAAGACGTCATGGCGGCAGCTGTGCTCATGACCAGTGTTGAGTGTTCAGGGTGTTCAGGCAGAATACACGCATTTTGTTTACATATCAATATTAACAACGTTGGATGACAAGAAACATTCTTTTAAATCAGCCCTCTTGTCATTAATTCTTACTAGAAAATCAGCTACTACTCCCTGCAGAAAGTTCTGTCCCTGCTAGGTTGCACTGAACCCGTGTGAGGACGTGGTGGAGGTGAAGGTCACGGGGAGATCTGACAGTGTCTGAGTGTCGTGTGGATGTGCATTATTACAGGCACAGATGATACTCCGTCCAGTTAAAATTCTCTCAGTTGGGAGCACTAGAATATAAATGAAAGCTCACAGTCTTCCTAGAGCTGAGTTCTAAAAGGAAGGGGGAGATAATGTTTTTGCAGCAGGAACCTGTGGAGCAGAGGGAACTCCAGGAACTGGCAAAAAATAGTCCTCCTGAGACAAGTTCCCTGATGTCCCAGAGTGAGCTGGGTCAGGCCTGGTCCTGTTTAGCCAGTTTCCATGAATATCAAGTGAGTAATGAAGCACTTAATACCTGACAGCTTTCATGAAGCCACAGTCCTGGGTCTCTACTTCTCGCTTGCTCCCTGGAGGGAGGCAGGGAATTCGTTCTCAAGTTGGTACGATGAGGGATGTGCTGGGGCTGCCTGCCAGTGGGGTGTATATATAGGGGCTGTGGGAGCGGGGAGGGGTCTGAAGCTGTCAGGGGGAGAAAGATAAGCTGTTACATTCATGCCTTTGCTGGCACTTCTCCCTCAAACTGTTCTCCAACCCGCAGATTGATTTATCTAAAATGCAAATTGATCATATCACTCTACTTCAAACCTTGCAATGGCTCTGTGAATAAAATCCCATGGAGCCTTGGCTCCTTCCCACCCGTCAGCCTCACGTCTCCAGCCAAGCTGAGCCAGCTCTGCCACATCTCCCACTGCCAGCCTGTGCCTATATCACTCCTCTGCCCAGCCGCCTTGCCTCACTCCCTTACCTGGATAACTTACCTGTCTCAATGAGGTCAAACAAAGCCTCCTCTGGAAAGCTCCCTTGCCCTTCAACCCTCCTTGCCACCCCCACCCCCACTCCTGCCACCCCCAAATTTGGGTTGAAAACATAAACTATTGGGTATTATCTGGGTGTCTTCCTCATTTACTGCAAACTCCTTGAAGGGCACAGACTGTGAATTACTGACTCCCAGTTCCTTGGCTGGACACCTGGCACAGAGTAGATACTCCCATCTTATCTCCAGAATGCCTGGAGCTTCTAGAATGTAGAAGAGCAGTTAAATGATATGTGCTTTACTGTGACCATGCTTTTAGGATGGGAAACCTTTCCTGGTGCTTTAGAAGTAGTCGATCATAGTGAAATATTTATCCCTTTTCTTAGGTCTCTCAGGAACATTAGGTAGTTTTTTTTTTTTTTTTTTTTTTAATGCAAACAGAACTGGAGTACAGTCAGAGGAGCAGGGTCAGTGAGAGGATTCACCTGAGACAGAGTGGGGAGCAGAACAGGCAGATTGATGAAGTACACTGCTGAGGGGAGCAGCGGGCGGGCCAGGAGAGGTCTGCTGTGCCATGTGGGTCAGCTACTTGACTGGGGATCCACTCGTGCTGAAGCAGCTGTGGCTATGCTAACTACGTATTGCTGTGGTTTAACCCATTGCACTACCAGGGAGAGCCCATTAGGTAGTTTCAAGCAGCTTTATTTATAGGGAATTCTCTCAAAAATCTAACTTGGTACAGACTACAAAGCCTGTGTCTAGTGGCCTGCACTAGGTTGGAAATGAAACCCATTCTCTCTTTGAGTGGGTCCGTGCTCTTCCTCAAAGGAGAGAAACTGATCCCAGTGTTTCTAAGCCAGGGCTGTCCCTTGAAGGTGGGAAAGGACATTCCAGCCCCATTTTGGCCACCATGTCATGGAAAATGTGGTCTGTGGTTTTTTATAATTGACAGTATAGCTGTTTCTGGCCACGCTGTAAGAGTATGACATGTTGGAGGCAGAACTGCATCTTTTGCACAGTATAATTGTGGCAAGATGATGATGATGGTGATGGTGATGCCGGTGATGATGCTGCTGGTGCTGCTGATGATGCCTCTACCCTTTGGTAAAAACTGGATAACTTGAGGCCAGTGCAGGAGATTACCTGGGAGGTGGTGCTAAGACAGAAGGAAGATGTTTCTCAGGTTGCACACGTGGGGGCCATCACACCCAGGCTCAAGATTATTCGCTTAGTTACTTAGAATACAAGTCATCCTTCATAAGGGAACTGAACGAGGTGTTTAAATCATAGCTCTAGTCTATAGTAGTAACTTATCGAAAACAAGGCTGGCAATGTCCAGTGTCTACAGCTGACCATTTAAACCTTGGCTCTTCAGATGCCAACGTTATCACTGAGCATTTCTGCTCACTTGGCCGCAAGATACCCTGATCACTGTGTCCCCAATCCAGGAATCAGCCTCTGGAAGCCTGTCTTGTTAACACAGATCTAAAGAGGCACAAGAACAGCATGTACTTATCACAAACTCCTTCAACACATTGGAGGAATGTCACTTACATAATCTGGCAGGTTGCACTTGTGCCGTATGATACAAACCCCGGCTTTCTTAAGCCAGTAGAAACCTCTGAAGTCTTTTTTAAAAAGAATCTTTCCATTTTGTACTGGAGACAATGCTCACAGCATGAGTAATGCCCATCAGTTATCAGTAATTTAGCAGATTGTGCCAGTGTTGACATTCGTTCCTGGCTTAATTGTGCGTGAGTGTGTGTTTTAAACAATGATGCAGCTGTCCCCATTCCTGGCAATTAGGATATAAAAATGGTGCTCACTGAATCTGGCAGAGTGATCAGTTACCCATGTGTTTACTCTTTTGTTTGCGAGGCCTTCTGAGTGTTTGCTGCAATTCTACAATCAGAATATCAATGCAGCTTAAAATGGAACACGCTCCATGAGGGGAGTGCCAGCAGGGCCTTCGGACTCAAACTGCTGGGCCCCCGGCCTGAGTCCACCCGACGCTGTGTCTGTGTGCGTGTTAGACTTGCTGTGAAGACAGTCAGGTTGAAAAGGCACTAGGATTTCAAGAGCAGTGTCAGCAGATAACCGGCGATGGCTGCTGGTCACTGGCAGTGTCCAGTGATCCAAACACACCCCACGCAGTCTGGCCATGGAGTTCCAACAGGGTATAGGTCAGCCCCAGTCCGGGTCCCTGCTACTGCACGCAGGTGAACTGGCCATAGGTGTGGCTTTCGCTAGCCTAGTTGGCTCTTGACCTGGTGAGTTTCTTGCTCTGAGTCAGTTTATCTTCAGGTCAGCTCCAATGGGGACTCTTTTCTTATGAGGTGTAAGCAAATGTGAATAAAATACGAAAAAATAACTTACCCCTCTGGAAAACCTATTGGCAGTAGTCGCTAAAGCTGAGCATGCGTACATTTTCTCTGACCCAGCAATTTCACTCGAAATGCCAACACCCAGCAGCCATGCATGTTCAATAAAACATACAGTTTGGGGCCTCCATGGTGGTGCAGGACTAAAAGTTTCAGCACTGTCAAGCTGTCGGCAGCCATTGCAGCACGAATTCCATCCCCGGCCAGGGGTTGACCCACATGGCGCAGCAGACCTCTCCTGTCTGGCCTGCTGCTCCCCTCAGCAGTGTATTTCAGGAGAACTACCTCTTCTGCTCCCCCACTGTCTCTGGTGGATCCTGTCACCTCCTCCTTTCACACCTCTGACCTACACCGCAGTTCTTAGATGCATAAATAAAATAAATCATAAAAAAATATATACGGCCTGGAGGCTCGTGGCAACACCCCAACCCCAGATGTCCACCAGCGGTAGAATGGACCAACCAGTAAGTTATGTTACAGTCTAACAAGATATACAGATGGAGTAAACTACAACTGTACCTATAAATGATCAACTGTCTAAACTCTAACACTTGCTAGGTGTTAGTTTTGCATCTCTGTGAGACAAGTTAACGCATACTCAGCTGCTGAGAACTACTCACACGCACAAACTCGCAGTTGCTAGTCTTCCATCTGGACCCAGTGTTGTGTGCTCTGCTAAAGGCCCACTTGAACGTGTCAGCAGCCGGAGCGCTGGGTCCTCTTCCAAGTTCTTCCAGGGTATGGACAGAATTCAAGGTCTTTTTGGGGGTTGGAGGACTGAGGTCTCCTGTTTCCTTCCTGCCTGTCAGCCAGAAGCCAGTCTCAGCCTTTGGAGGCCATGGCCCCTTTGATCTTCAAAGCCAGCGATGTGGAATTCCCTGGTTCCAGTCCTTCTCAGACTTCAGCCCTCTCTCACCAAGGAAAGCCTGGTCCCTTTTCAAGGCTCAGGTGATCAGACCCACTGAGGATAAGCTCCCTATCTTATTGCAGCTGGTTTGGGGGCTTGGGTCTGCAAAATCCCTGAACAGCAGCACCTAGATTAAACCTCAGTTAAGTAATTGACAGAAGGTGTGTACCCAGGAGAGGATACAGAGTCTTGAGGGCACCTTAGAATTCTGTCTGCCGGTTGGATGGACCTCACGATTAATGGTTAGTGAAGGAAGGCAGACCAAAAGAATATACAGGTATGGTGTCGTTAGTATAAAATGTGAGAACAGGAAGCACGGATCTTTGGTATTAGAAGTCCACAGTGGCTATGCTGGAGTCCACAATAGCCGAGAATAGGGAGGAATGGCGTGCTGGGGCTGATAACGTGTGTGTGTGTCCAACTTGGGAAAATTCAGCAAAGCTGCATGCACGTGTTTAGAATAATTTCAGTTCCTTACTTAAAAAGAGATTGTTTTTATTTTTCCAAAGAAATATATATTCAAAGACACCTCACTGTCAGAGTGGGTTTCCAATGGGGGTGGAGAATAAACAGGAAAGAGGAAATGGGATCACCATTCGGGAACTCTGCGAGGGCCACGTATGTGAAGTTAGAGCTGGTCGACGTGATCTGTGGGCAGGACACACTTCCTAATCTGTGTGCCCAGTTCAAAGGGGAGTGTGGGGCTTCCTTGTTCGACCGTTAAGAATGGGAAGACTGCAGAGACAGGTGGGGGTGAGAGACAGTGGCTCTGGTCCCACTCCCAAGAAGCCAGCCCTTCAGATGTGTGGGGGAGAGAGCCAGGCTCTGACTGCAAAGACTTCTTACCAGCAACTAGAGCTTTGGTGTTTTCCACTGTAAAATGGGTTAGCTAGAGGCTAGAAGACTCTGAGTGAGTAATACTAGATGTAAGAGCAAGTACTTTTTGATTCGTAAGATGTGAAACAAATATAGGGACTATTATAATAACTGGCCACCCTAAGGTGTCATTTCTTTAATTGGTTAAAAAAAAAAACAAAACGATTTGCAACCTTCTGGATACTATTTTTTTGAAACATAAGCTTTTGCATATACTTATGCCTTGCATATACTTATGTAAGAAGGGCCCCTTCCACCATAAGAGTAACATGAATTCCAAGTTATTGGTGCGACCCAAGCATGAGATTTAATCTTGGGATCTGTGGTCTTTTCAAGCTCACAAAGGAGACTACCAAAGATTAAGGTCAGAGTATTGAAGTCCGGGCACTTCCCCATCAAAGTCTTTTTCTTGCTGCCATCTGAGTTTCTGTCGAGTTGAACTGACCTGGCTCTAGAACCTCCCCAGTGGCTAGAGGGCCATGAGAAAGGGCTTCCTAGGCTTCACGGGGGGCTCCCTGGTGAGCCCCGTGGGGGGTGGAGAGAAGGGGAGACTGAGGTGTGTAGGTGACAGGGCTGTCTCTTGGCACATGGGAAGGAGGGTGATGGGAGAAAAAAGGGGAAAGCGCATTTAGGGGTGAGGATTTCTGAAAAGGCACGACTTTGGCATTATTTATGTTTATTTTCCCTGGCGAGCACTCTTGAAGCAAACATTTCTAGACATAGTGCCTTAGTAAAGCTTTTGAGGACCGTCGTATCCGAAGGTGGCTGGCTGCCTGACCTGATTTATGAGGGGTTCCAACCATGGGACAAGGTTCCAGTGTCTTGGTGACAACAAGGGCTTTGATAAGCTGCGGCGCGCTGCAGTTGGGGAGGGGAAGACCTGTGGCCAGGGCAGGAAGACCCTGAATTCCTCCCCGCAGGAGCTGGGCACCCAGGGCGCGGGCGGGTAGCCCCGCAGGCCATCAGCATGCAGGAGCCGAGCGCGCCGTCCTTGAAGCGCTGCCGGGCTGACCTTGCTCTGCTTTCTCGGGAGAAATCTCCGGGAGAGCGCGAGGACGCGGCCGCGGCGGTGACTCAGTGCCCTGCGCGCAGCATGCAAATGCTCCGCTCCAGCAAGCCTCGGTCCGCGTCCCCGGCTTCCCCTTACCGCCCCCCAACCCCCCTCCTTTTTTTTTTAATTCCACGATTCAAACCCGGCGTTTTCTGTTCTACCCCTCCCCCCCCTCTCCAGCCGCCTGGCACTAGCCTGACTGTCCGAGCGTTTGGTCCCCACCGCCCACTGCAGAACGCGAGCCGACCTTCGTGCCCCCTCGCTGCGGGCCGAAGGGTCGGACGTGGCCGCTCGGGCCGAGCACCGCGCGGGGCTAC
>NW_004567117.1:29704198-29716506 GCF_000260355.1 Condylura cristata | reverse complement strand
CGCCCCGCCGCGCGCGAGCGGCCGCCAGGATGCGCTACGCGGACCCCTCGGCTAACCGGGATTTGTTGGGAAACCGAACTTTGCTCTTCATCTTCATTTGCGCGTTCGCCTTGGTGACCTTGCTGCAACAGATCTTGTACGGCAGGAACTACATCAAGAGGTAAAAAGTCTGAGCGCGGTGGGGATGCGCGGAGCGGGCGGGCGAGCCCTCAGGTGGCGACCGCGGCGTCTGCCCGCGCGCCCCGGGGGAGAGTGACCGTGCGGTCTGCGCCGAGTTCCGCCGCCGCGTTAGGCTTGGGTCGGGGCGCTCGGAGCGCATGTCTCCTTCCAGCAGAAGAACTGCTGCCCAGCACGGGTCCGAGAGGCCCGACAACTTTGTTGGGCGGTGGAAAATGGGGGACAGGTTGGAATTTCGCGAGACCAAACGGAGGATAAATCCATTTGAATGCCCAGAGCGGCCGCAGGGGTCAGATCGGTGTCCCCCAGATCTACAGTGCCATTGCTGTCTGGTTGGAGGGGAGGCCCTGGGGGTGGAGGGGTCAAAACCCCAGAGCAGATAGCACTGCTGCTCTAGTCCAGAACTTTTGTGGGGATGTTTTCTTTTGGGGGAGGGCGTCCCCCCCATAATTCCCCTCCCCCCACGCAGGTGCGTATCATTAGGTGGGGGTGATCGCTAACTTGGACGATGACTCAAGGATAGTGAATTCTTATAAACCAGTGGCCACTGGATCTGTGAACCCTACAACTCGACCCCCTTCTGAAACAGAAGATTCTTGCTCCTCCTTGGCGCAGAAGGTCAGAGCTGCTGCAGAAGTTAACCCTCCCTTCTTGGGCCTCTGCTCCCACCCGCCCATCCTGGGCCAACTCCTTAAAGAGAAACAGCCTATGTGTGAGGAAGATACACCAAAATGCCAGCTTTCCTTTGTCTCGGTGCTGGAGAAGCAGAAACGCTCCTGTCTCCTGCTGGGGAGCCTCTTTGTAGAGCAGACCCTTCTCTTTGCTGCTGGAGGTATTTTCTTTGCTGCCAGCCTCTTCCTACTCTCACTGCCTACTTCCAGGCTAACCACAACAACAACAACAAAACCTCTCACTATAAACAACCTATCTGCTCTAAACTTCCAAATAATAAAGCAGTTGTTCTCTTTCCTTCGGGTTCCACATCAGTCACTTGCTTCCCCCTGGCTGGACTACCCCACGGAGTGGGAGGGTGAAGATGGATACTCTTCTCCTCCTCCTCCTCCCCCTCCATGGGCTTGGTGAGACCCCGCTGTAGGGGACATTTTTTCCAGCCAACCCCTGCCCCAACCTTCCCAGAGTGTCCTACCCCCCTGGAAGGCCCATGATGAGGTCTGCATGGTGCTGCTGGTGGCTTTAAAAGATTTCAGAGGCTCTTGGCTTGCTGGAACCCATTGGGCCTTTCTCTGTTCTTACTAGCCCCCCCCCCCAACCTGCACAGGGATGACCCTGTGCAAGGACAGCTGTGCCCTAAACGGCCTGCTGTAGCTTCTGCTGGTTGCACTTGTTCCTCAGCAGGGTGGCTCCGGGTTCCTACCCCCTGCTGGCACCTTCCCAGAGGCTGGAGATGCCAGGAGCTGCCTTGTCAATAGTCGAGAATATCAGTGCCCACGGTGAATGCCAGTTGTGCTACTAACTGCTTTTTCTGGCAAGTCCCCCCTGATCTTGGGTGGATGGGCTTGCTGCCGAGTTCAGCATACCCCTTGCCCCTAGCTGCCCTCCATCAGAGACCCTGTCCCTCTAAATCTCAGATGCCATCTTGCAGGCATCACTCTAGGAACTTGGTTATCCAACCAAGCAAAAGAGTTGCTTGTTCCTTACAGGAAGCCATGGGGTCTGTAAATAGGTGATGATGTGGTCCTGGTGCTCAAGGGATTTATTCTGGGAAACCGAATGGTCACAAATGAGATACTCAGGAATGAATGAGGGGGGCAGGTATCCCTGCACTGCAGTAGTTAGGGAAGAGGAACCTGAGTGAGCTCTTGAGGAAGGGTGAGATTTGGAGAGGTGGAGGGGAAATGCATATCCCAAGTGAAGAGGACAGAGCCAACGGGCCAGGAGGAGATCCTGCCTTCCCCCAGCCTTGTGTCCCATTCTCCTCACACTAGCACTTGACTTAATGCTTGGATAGTTCTTCAGGGAGGTTGCCCTGACCCTGAACCAGGTTGTGGTTGCCATGTTGGGGCACCCACGGCGTCTGCTCTGTTTTGTTGGAAATATTTTGTTTCCCACATGCGTCATAATTATGATGAATTGAAGGATGCGGCTATTAGTCTGTCCTGTTTCCACTCCAGAAACTCTCAAGGTTGGACTGTTCCCCAAGTAGAGGTCCTGGGACAGCCTGCATCAAAGCTGACTGGGGGACCATTCCATGCAGGTTCCCGATCCCAAATCTGCTTCTTGGAGCGTGGGGTTCTGTAGCCAGCTTTCTAAGCAGGTTTCCCAGATAACTGGTTAGTAGCTCTCCCTGCTGCTCTGGACCCATCCATGTTCCTCAACCAAGGGCAACATTGTCCCCCATCCAGAGTCTGGGGACATTTTTGGTTATCACATTGGGGAGAGAAGAGTGCCATTGGTATCTAGTAGTAAAAGGCCAAGGATGTTGCTAAAAAGATAGTACAATGTGTTGCTTCCTCCCTCCACCCCCCAATGAAGAACTGTCCAGCCCAAGACATCAGCTATGTTGAGGAGGTGAATCCTACTCTTGACAAAAAGCTCTATGACGTAGGAGTTCATTCTCTTTGGTTCCCAGCTGCACCTTGAGATCCAACTGTGGGGCTTGTCACATAGTAAGTTCTCAATAAATGCTGGATAATGAAGGAGTGGTCGAAGTGGTGTGCCTGTGTGCTCATGTGTGCATGTGAAGCACAGATGCAGAGATAGTAAGTGGAAGAGAGAGTGAAAAAATTGATCTGCTGGTGTTGGGGGGGAGGAGGAGAAGAGGGACAGATGTAATGCAGGTATAATGTTGGGTCAGTGACTCCAGTGGAGCATTATATGGATAGTAAGGACAGTTTGAACTTAATTCATTTGGCCATTGGAAGCCACGTGGCCCTAGAGTTGAGTAATGACGTGGAAAAAGCCAGCAGGAAGGAGGGTTGTCTAGGCCTTGTAGGGAAGGCTTAGCAAGGCCAGGCTGTTTGTACATCTTGGTCAGAGTGAGGAGAAGCTGTTGCAGGCGCAGGTCCATGGTAGGGGGAGGTTCTCCTGAAGACTGTCCTGCTTTGCTTCTGTGCTGAGCTGGTTTGGTAGATACAGTAAAATCTCCACTGTTTGCCACAGTGGGCTCGGGGCACAAAGGTAGCAGACTGTTCCAGTGGAATTAGGACTCACAGTGAGAAGGAAGTGGGGGGTGGCAGTTGATGTGTATTCAGTCTTGGGGCCCACAGCCTCTCCTTGGACTGTATGGTGGCTATTGTCAGGAAGCGGCGTGAGGAACAATCAGAACTCTGGGTAGCCATATTTTGAAAATACAGTCAGGAGAGGGAAACATGGAACAGTGCAGATGGCTTTCTCTACTGGATAGTACATACTGCGAAGATCAGGAGGAAAAGACAAGACGCAAAGCTGTGAAGTTGCCTTTGGTATTCTTGGCTTCCCTTTGTCCTCTATTGAATAAAGACTCACCAAAGATCTGCTGTAGGCTGGACACCATGCTAAGTAGACATGCCAGATGGGTACAGTCCAGGGTCCTGGGAAGCATGAGCTCTGTTGGGAAGACAGAAAGACACATAATGCACAGAGAGCCACAATGAAGGTGTAGACAAGGTCCCCCTGGATGGAGCCGTGTCACAGTGAGTGGGATTGGCCTCAAGTCACGTGGAAGTATTTGAAGGGAGTCTAGAAAAAGGGGAATGACCAATAAGTCTGGAGGGGGTGAAAAGAAGGGAGGTGAAGCTCAGCTTGAACTAAGATGGAAAGTGCAGGGACAATGGAGTAATTCTGTATAACTCAGCTTTGCAGCTCACTTCTAGCTGGGGGCAAAGTGTCCAGGGGCTGTGAAGAACTAACAGGAAACAAGCAGGGAGGAGCATATCTGGAGGAAAGATCTGCTGGGATCCTGCAAGGCGGTGCATTGTGGAGCTTCTCCACAGCCCACGGGAAGTGAACCCCAGAACTGTGGCTGGAGAAAAGTCAGCCAGGCCAGCAGCACAGATGCTGGCGTCACCAGCCATCAAAAGCAGTGTATTTCAGACTTCTGTAATTGTGTTCCACAGGAAAGAATATGTTTTACTCAGGGGTCTACACTCACACACACACCCATCTATAGCAAACTTTTTGTAAAAGAAAACGTAGGTGTATTATAAGAAACACACTTGAATATTCTTTTAAAATATTTATTTATTTGTGCATACAGAACTGGGGTACAGGCCAGAGGTGCAGGGGTGGTGAGAGACTTCATCGGAGACAGAGTGGTGAGCAGAACAGGCAGATGGACTGAAATACACTGCTGAGGGGTGTAGTGGCCAGGTCAGGAAAGGTCTGCTGTGCCAGGTGGGTCATCTCCCCTGCCTGGAGCTGAAGCAGATAAGGATAGCCAGCTTCCTGGTGCTTTTACACATTGTGCCACCAGGGAGGACCCTATTTTCTATTCTACTTCATAAAAACATTCTTTCCCACTTTATTTAAGATATAAATTCAGCCTTGAAAAGGAAGGAAATTCTGACCCATGCTCCAGCGTGGATGTGCCCGGAAGGCATCATGCTGAGTGAGATTAGCCAGGTGCAGAGTACACAGCTCCATGTAGATGAGGCCTCTGGGCAGTCAGATGCAGAGACAGACATGCCATGATGGTGACCAGGTACTGGGGGGCGGGTAGGGGAGAGGAGGTTCATGTTGCATCCTTTGGGGTAAGGTGGCAATGTTCTGGAGAAGGACGGTGGTGATGGTTGCACAACAAAGTGAATTGCCCAGTGCCAATGAGCTGTACACTTAAAAATGCACATTTTGATGTCTACTTTGCCATGATTTTAAAAAAAGAAGTGTAAAAAATTCTGGGGACAAACCACTGAATTAAGTGTATCATTAGTTAAAAACTCTGGTCTGTGTGGTGGGTTTGGATGAAATCACCCTGGGGGAGCAGAGTGGGAGGTGATGATGAACAGGGCACAAAGGAGAAATGTGCGGGCGTCTCAGGGGGCCAGGCCCGGCTGGCTCTGGAAATGAGACTGCAGAGGGGGAGGGGAACGGAAGCAGGGTGTGGCGAGGTGCTAAGGGATAAGCATGGGGCAGAGAGGTGCCCAGAGGGACTGACTGCAGAGGGCTCAGGGAGGTCCGGGCCTACCAGGGTTTGGCTCCAGGGAGGTCCGGGCCTACCAGGGTTTGGCTCTAGAGGCGAAGACTGTTTTGAAGAGAATGGTGGGGACAAGGCTTTAAAAGAAGGAAGTCCTGGAATGCGGGATGTGTATGATGTCCCCTTTTCCTTCCATCCGCCGCTGACCCCCAACCTGCTTTGTTCCTGCTAAAGTCTTGGCATAAGCTGACATCCCCACTGTGTCCCAGCAGTTACACTTTCCCAGAGGGGCAGGGAAAGGGCAATGATTGTAGACAGACAGGACGTTGTGCATTTGTAATGATCTGGCCCCAACCTGCATTTTAAACTTAATCTCAGAGGAAGACCAGATAGGCACTGGTCCTGAACGTCCTCTTTCAATGCCTTTTAATCGAGCTCTATAGTTTTCCATAAAGAATTTGAACACTTTTGTAGGTTTATTTCTAGCTATATAGATTTTACTGCTATTGTAAATATACCTTTTAAAGTGTTATATTTTTTCTAAATATTTGTAGCCTTTATATGGACATAAATTTGATTTCTAAAATATGTTGGTCTTATAATCAATAACTTCAATAATGCATGTAGTGATAATACCTTCCTGGAGTTCTAGAATTTCCATAGACATTTTTCTTTATTTCTTTATAACCTTTATACCTTAATTTATCTTTCTTGCCTTATGCCCTAACTTATTTTTCTTGTCTTATTGTACAGGCTAAGACCTTCAATATAATGTTCAATAAAAATATCATTGTGAATATCCTGACTTTAATCCTGTCTTTTTCTCTTAACAAAAAAAAAAATTGAAATATAGTAGCCCATAAAAATCCATCCATTCATAAATTCATAAAGTTCATCCATTTAAAATTTACCTTTTACTTTTAATATATTCATGCAGTTATTCATTCATTACCAGGGTCTTCTAAAGATATTTTCATTGCACCCCACTGAAAGATACCCTGTAGCTATCCTAATAGAAATTCCCTCTAATGAGCTAAAAAGTTCCCTTGTAGAGTGTACTAAGGAGTTTTGTTTTTTTTCATGTTTGGAAATTAATTTTATTAGATGCTTTTCTAAATCTATAATGTAGTTTTTCTCTTTTAATCCTTTGGTTTGGTAAATTTCATTAGAAGTTAAACTTAAAACTTTTGGAATAACCCCTAACTATTTGTAGCCTTATATATTGACATAAATTTGATTTGTTAATGGGGTATTTTTTAAATAGAATTTATTGATTAATATTTTTACATAGGATGTTATAGATCTGGAACGATAGATATTGGCATGTACTTTTAAAAGACAATGCTGTCTTTGTTTAGTTTTAAAATGAGTCTTATAAATTGAAAATGTTTTCTATTCTCTGGAATTGTTTACATAAGTTTGAAATCATCTGTTCTTTGAAAGTTTGTTCGATTCACCTGTACCATCACAAGCCCACTGTTTTCCTTGTAAGAAGACTTGAAACTACCAGTTGTATTTCTTTAACTAACTGTTAAAAGACTATTTAAGTTCCTACTTCTTCAGTTTTGTATTTTTCTAGTATACTTCAAATCTTTCAGTAAACTTCAAATGCACAAACTTGATAGCATTTTCTATTATATCCCCGTCACATCTTTTAAAAATTCCTAATATTGTTTACTTGTTTCTTTTTCTGTTTGATCAGCTTTGGGTCTTATTGATTTTCCCTTTGTGTCTTTGTTTTCTATTTTGTTCAATTTTATACTTTGGTTTTATTCTAGTATTTTTTTCTAACTCTTTAAGTTGGATGCTTTAGTTTCCAGTTTTTATTATTCTCTAATGTCGACTTTTAAGATTATAGTATTTCCCCTAAATACAGCTCAAGTTGTATATCTTATATTTTGGGATGATTATGATGATAAACAACAGCTGCAACTTGTCTTGCATGTATCATGTGCCAGTTTCTAGCCCAAGTTCTTTAATATAATAAATCCTAACAAGAAATAGATTCTATTACTATCCTTATTTTATAGATGAAAAACGGAGGCACAGTGAGGTTAGATAATTGTTCAAGGTCAAGATAGCTGATAATTATCATACATATTTTTAGTGCCTTTAATTTCAGGTATTTCCTAGTTTCATGATTTATTTTTTCATATGTAAATTTAGAAATGTTAAATAATTTCTAAACAGTCTATTGGACTTGTGTTTTGAATTTTTAACTCAAATGCAGTGTGTTAAGAATATCATATTTATGGTGCTGAGTCCTTCAAATTTGTTGAGATTGGCTTTGTGGTCTTGTATGTGGCTGACTGTTGCAAGTATTTTGTGTGTGTTTGAAAAACGTTATTCTCTTATTACTGGACACAGTGTTCTCACAATCTAGTTCAGCCAAGTGGCTTTGTATTCTTCGATCTTCTATATCCTTACTGATTCATTTTGGTTGGCTTCATCTTTCAATTTCTGAAAGAGGTGTGTTGAAATCTGTCGCTGTAATTGCGGGTTTATCAGTTTCTATTTGTCAGACCACCTTATGTATATAGTGACGTGGTCGTAAGTATATTATATGCAAACAGCTTAGATATATTCATCTTCTCAGTGAACTGAAACTCTTATTAAAATGTATTGACTTTAATTTTAGTAAGCATACTTTGAGCCTTAAAGTCTATTTTGTCTAACATGGATGTAGTGAGACAGCTCTCCTTTGGCTCGTATTTCTCGTCTTGTCGCTCTCCTTTTATTGAACATGTCTGTGTCTGTCATTCCCTGTTGTGTAACCAGCAGATAGTTACAGTTGTTGTATCTAGGCCAACAATCTTTATCTTTTTTGGGGGCCGTTTAGCATATCTACATTTATTGGGATATGCTGATTTCCTTATACCATCCTATTTTATGCTTTATATGTATCTTACCTTTGGGATTTGTTTTTTTTTAGTTTTCTTGGCTTTCGGAGGGGGTTTCTTTCTTTTTTTAAAAAAAGATTTATTTATTTATGCATACAGAACTGGGGTACAGCCAGAGGTGCAGGGGCAGTGAGAGGATTCACCAGAGACAGAGCGGGGAGCAGAACAGGCAGATCGACAAAGTACACTGCTGAGGGGAGCAGTGGGCGGGTCAGGAGAGGTCTGCCGGGCCATGTGGTCACCTCCCGGGAAGGCGGGGATCTAACTCATGTGGACGTGTCTTTAGCGTCTTAGTGCTGTGCTTTAACCCGCTGTGCCACCAGGGAGGGCCAGAGGGGGTTTCTAATGAAACCCTCCACCTTAGGAAGCAGGTTCTGAGCCAGAGGTCAGAGTGCAGGGTGTTTATTAGAGTTTTCTTAGGTCGACACCTGAAGAAGGGAGAAGTGAGACTGGACAGATGGAGAAGTTGAACTGTGCTGCAGTCCCAGGGAAAACCCAGGGGGACCCTGGGGAGCTGCCCCGAGCTCAGGCCCCCCAGTGGGCCTGGAGACCTGCTCCAGTCACTGGGTGGAGGCTGTCGCTGGGCTGAGGTGTCTCTTCTCAACTCACAGGACACATTGGTCCTGAGGGGTCAGCTCCCACACCCCCAGTAAGTTGGGAAGAATATCTTCACTCTTGAAGGGCATCTGCCCTTTTCAACCTGCCATCTTGCCACACATGGAAGTCTCTGAAGGTCTTGATACCCTACACCCTCCCCAGGCAAAACCCCTTTCTTCTTCCCTTGTGATCAGCCTGTGCTGGAAGCCCCACTCTATTTTTTAGATTTTATTTATTTATGCATACAAGAACTGGGGTGGACCCACGAGAGACAGAGTGGGGAGCAGAACCGGCAGATCGACTGAAATGCAATGCTGAGGGGAGCAGCAGGACAGACAGGTCTGCTGCACCATGTGGGTCAGCTCCCTCGCTCTGCAGTGGCTGCCGACAGCCTTAACCCCTTGCGCTAGCAGGGGGGCCCCATGGGGCCCCATTCTTATAGAGGGGCATGACTGCCAGTCAGGTATTTTATTCACACTGTTTGGCCTGATTCTGCCCTTTCCCCATGCTGAGTGCCCCCACTCCCATCACCCTCCTGCCTGGCTCTGAGCCAGACCAAGTCCTGCTTCTCCTTCTGTTCTCAGCCCACAGTGATCCTGCCTGCTCTGCACCCATCCCCTGGGTGTGACGACCCCACACATTCTGCACAACGAGGTGCAATGTGGCTGCACTGCAGACGGGCCCGCAGGCTGGACCGGTTTTGTCCTGCTGTCCTGCCTTGCGAGGACTCTCCTCTATGCTCTCTTTCCGCCAGCCTTCCTCTCTCCTGAACCTCAAGGGTGCAGATCTGGGCTGCTGCCTGTGGTTGGTGCAGGCCTGAGACTTAAGGATGTGAAACTGGGTCAAGGAAAAGTACAGCCTGACTTTGTGCTGTGCCCAGAGGCCTCAAGCCTGAGCCATGTCTGCCCCCCACCAGGGTTCGTCCTACTGCTTGGAAAAACAGGCCCAAAAGCAGGAGGTGGGGGCCATGGGACTGGAGGGTCTGACGTGGTGGCTGTGCAGGGGAGAGGGCCTAGTGGGAATAGGCTGGGGTGGGGAGAGCCCCTGAGAGGAAGAAGTAGCTGGGCTGGTGGCCACCAGGGATGGGTACAGACTGCAGAACCACACAGGTTTGCTGCTCAGAGCAAGTTTCCACTGAGCACCTGCTGAGGGTCAGGGCCAGGGGAGACAGGAGAGGTTCCGCAAGGCTCATTCTCAACTGCGCTTCTATGAATCTGAGAGTAAGGGCCACCTGAGGTCATGGGCGTTAGTGTCCTGTCCCTCCCCCAGTTGTCCCTTAGGGACAGTGCTGCCCTGCTTTGCTCATCGCTCTCTCTGGTCCTTTTATTTTTAACATTGTATTTTCCAGGGAAAATACACCATCCTCTCAGAGAATTTAATGTCTTTGATTTATCCAGGAGCATTCATTTCTTATCCATAATTCTCATCCACTTGATTCTCTGACTTGGCTCTTAACTCCATATGTAGGGTCCCCCCAACCTCTGTGCCCACACACAGGTGAGGAGTCATCAGATAATGATACTATTTATTATCATCCATTATGGGTTCATGAACTAGGCTCTGACCTAAGCAGATAGTCCTAAACGAAGATTATTTCATTTGATCTTCACAGTGATCCTGTTCAACAGATGTAGTCATCCTCATTTAATACTGGGAGAGGTTGAGTAACTTGTAGAAGATCACACAGTTTGTAAGACCTTTCATCTCTGAATACCCAGGACCTAGGACATTACCCGTTGAATGAAAAGATGCCCGCTAAACTTTCCCCTACCAATTGACAGGCATCAGTAGCTGCCCACTCAACTTTGTACCGGGGGATATTACTAAAATATTATTAGGTATGATGCACCTGTAAGGTCCTTAAGGAACTTACAGAACACTGAAAGGGACCAAAATGAATAATGTGTAAAAAAAGTATATAACTAAACTTGCGATTGTGTGGATATACAATATATATAGGTATAGGTACTTGTATGTGTATATGTATATACACATATATAATGTGTATCAACAAACCTGCAATTGCCTGGCACAGGTGCCAAATCTTGCTGATCTCAGAGGAGACAGTGATGAAGGATGGTGGTGCTGAGAGTCACCTGTCTGGTCTCCACTGATCTTAGGCCAGTTCTGATGGTGTGGCCTACAGGGTGTGCTCTTCCAGCGAACACCTCAGACGAGGTCGCATCAGTCCTCTTTGAGCGAACGCACAGGTCCTGCAGAGACCCTAGACTGTGGACGGGGCTCTGGCAATGAGGGAGGTAAACCAGGAGATGTGTGTGTCGTGGCAGGCACAGAGGATGCCGGGTTACTGAGAAGACAACTTGCATCCATGCACGCCAGCTGAAATCATTGATTTGTGTAGTTTGTGCTGAATGTCTGAGCAAGAGAAGCCCATCCCAGCTCTCTTTTCTTCCCCAGAAGATCAGTCCAAGAGCCAGGACTTCCCAGAATCTCCATTGCTATTCCCTACAATGAACCACCAACCCCCTCCCGGAAGAAAGCTTAAAGGAGGCAAGAATTCCCAAGTGCTTTCTCTTTCCTTCCACGTCAGGCTGGATAGATATCCTGCTTTGATCCAAACTCATTTCTCTGTTTGCTTCCTGCCACTGATACTGCAGAGTTGATGTCCCGTTCTTAGGGGAACTCTGCGAGTGTCCCCTGGCTGGTGGAGGTGACATTCACTCTCAGCCCCACCTCGTTCCCTCATCCATGCATGCATTCAGTCGTGCCTGTCATTCATCCAGCAAGCACAAATTGCGTGCCCTTTATGCACTAGACCTTAATGTCCAGTGCAGTAGCCACTAACCACTGGGACTACTGAGCCCTGGACAGTGACTTGTCCAGGTTCACTTGTGCTGTCTACTAGTTTAAAATACATGAGACCTCAAGCTGTAATATGAAAAAGAGAATGCAACCTATTCGTTTTTACATGTTGATGATAACATTTGGGATATATTAGGCTAGAAAAATGGGGTAAAATAAATTTCACCTGTTTCTTTGGACTTCTTAAATCTTTGAGAGTCACAGAGTCACATACATTTGTAAGAAATAATACAGAGAGAACTTGTATATTCTTATTCTCTTTCTCTTATTTCTGCATTGGCAACATCTGGAAAAACTGGTACCATGTCACAACCAGGACACTAATGTTGATATGGTCCTCAGCCTTCCTCAGCCTTCGCCAGTTTTATATGCACTCATTTGTATATCTGTGTACTTAAATCTATGCAACTTCACTATGTGCATTTTAATTTTTTAAAAAGTTTTATTTATTCATGCACACAGAAATGGGGTACAGTCAGAGGTGCAGGAGTGGCGAGAGGATTCACTAGCAAAGAGTGGGAAGCAGAACAGGCAAATCAACAAAGTACACTGCTGAGGTGAGCAGAGGGCGGGTCAGGAGAGGTCTGCCACGCCATGTGGTCACCTCCGGGGCAGGCGGGGATCGAACTCGTGCGGAAGTGGCCTCAACCAGCTTGCAGTGCTGAGCTTTAGCCCGCTGTGCCGCCAGGGCTCTATTTTTTTTTTTAAAGGTTTATTTATTTGTGCATACAGAACTGGGG
>NW_004567117.1:29701373-29704068 GCF_000260355.1 Condylura cristata | reverse complement strand
GTCACACCATATGGTCACCTACGGGGCAGGCGGGAATTGAACTCATGCGGAAGTGGCTTTAGCTTCTCAGTGCAGTGCTTTAACCCGCTGCACCATGGAGGGCCCGGCTCTATTTTTTATAAGGACAACACTCACATTGGAGTAGGGTCACACACTACTTCAGTATGACTTTATTAAATAACAAACAGCGGCCAGCCTTAAAAATTCCCTGAGCAGACAAAATCAGTTTAGTCATTCAAACTTCTGTTGAGCTTATTTTACAAGGTGAATTTGACCTGGGTCCAATCTTGCTGATGCCTCTGGAAACCATGTTATGCCTCTGCAAAGCATAAAACTGCTTCCCCAAAATGATAGGAGGTGAGCACTAACCAACTCCTATTATTTCAGAAAATCCTAATATTATAACTAATCTCTGTGATGAATAAAAATCACTGTCTCCTCACTCCAAAAGCAGCTCAGTAACAGTGCCCCCCTGAGCCTCACTGCACCCCTGAGCCTCAGTGCCCCCCTGAGCCTCGGTCCCTGTTTCGGTTTGCACACTGTCTTTTTGGTGTGTGCACAACACACCTTCACTAATTACCTCTTTGGCGAAGCATTTGTTTTACTTCTATTTTTGAACCTTTGACAACCTCATCTTAATTTAACTAATTATATCTGCAACAACCCTATTTCCAAATGAGGTCACCTTCACAAGCACTGAGGGTTAGGACTTCAACATAAGAATTTTTGGTGGGGGGAAGGGGTGCAGTTCAACTCAGAGGAACTAGCTGGAGCAGACAGGGACGGGCAGGGAGAAATGGCTGGAGAAATTCAGCTCGGCTGGGTCTGGAGGAGAGGAGGGCGCACGTCAGAGGTGTCTGCACACAGCCCTGCGGTGTGTAATCAGGTGGAGGAAACAGAATGAGTGGCAGCTCCTGACAGAGAGTGCGCAAGGGTGATGGGAATGACTGCCTGGCCCCGTGTCCCTGTCACCACATCGCTCCTCTGTGTTCTCATCACTCCACTGCCTTCCAAAGAAGGAGGGGCTCCCCGCTTAGCCCTCTCCAGCTCCTCCTGCAATCCGTCCCTTCTTGAAATAAACATGCCAAGTATTTAACAGGAGTAGTTGGAAGGGCCATGGCATTATTCGATGCCCTAAGGTGTCCATTTGTGTCTGTCCCAAAGGAAGTTGGGCAGGCAGTGATTCTGGAAGCAGACCAGGGAGCAGGGGCATTTGGAGGTTGCCTGGGCGGGAGAGCCTGACCTCATCTGCAGTGCAGAGGCTGGGTGGTGAGGTGGTCCCAGAGCCGTGCCTGGGGCTTGTCTGGTTTTTCTCTCTGCACCCTGCCCTCCCCCAGCCTGCCCCCTGCCATGGTCGGTTCCTCCTGCTGCATGCCCCTTGCCCGCCCTGTCTGCCACTGTCAGCACTTGGACTGACTTCCTGGACCTCCAGGATTCTCCTTCTTCTCCTTTAGCAGGCACTTCTGCAGAACCAAGGACGGGTTAGAACCCTAGAGGCTCCATCTGTTCATGGGGACTCTGGTCTCAAGTTTGTGGGGCTCTCTGGAGACCAGCCCCCTTACCCCCCCCCCCCCCCCGTCGCTGTCCACTGCAGCACCTGCCACTCGCTGCCTGTCTCCTCCGGTCCCCTCTAGGGGCAGGGAGGGCTCGGGGGCCAGCCTGGGGACCCACCTCCCATTTCTCTTCCCTCACAGTGCTCCCAACCTGCAACCCCAAATGAAAAGCCCCCCAGGGGAGTCTTGGGGAATGAAGCCATTTCCCTCTCCCCTGCCCGTCTTCAGGGGGAGAATGCCACCATCTGCTGTTTCTCGGCGAAGTGATGTGAGTCACCAGTGAGTCAGGAGCGAGGCAGGCAAGGGAGGACATGAACCTGGTGATTATGCCCGTTATTCCCACTGAAAAGCCTTCCCAGCTGCCAGGCATTTCCGCTTTGATCTGGAGGAGAAGGTTCTGGCACTTTCTCCGAAAGACCTTTCCTGATCACCCCTGCCCCCTTCTTATGTGGACCTGGGGGAGGCAGGGGACTGTGGACAGTGGGGGAAGCAATCTGGTGCCCCTGGGAGGGCCTTGCTAGGTTGTTGGTCGCTGGCATCCTGTTTGCTACCTGGCCCCGGGCTCTCCTGGTGGGGTGAGGTGGAAGCCTTGGGCAGAGATACCCACGCAGAAGATCGCCAGGCCCCTCATTGATACCAGATCATTGGAAAGTTTTTAGGAAAGACAGAGACGTGTACATGTGGCCCAGGTCTCTTCCAGCCAAGGGATGGGTGGCAGTGGCCAGCCCTGGGGACTGACAGTTCATGGGTCTCGCCAACTTGATGGATGAGGAGAAAGGATGGCAGCGTCGTCACTTGTGTCTCTTCGGCTACCAGTGATCTTAAACACACACCAAAATTTACTTTCTTTTTTGCGAAGGTGATGCCCACGTGTATAAGATTCAGAAACTACAAAGGCATGTGGGCATGGGCAGAAAGGCTCCTTCTCTCACCTGGCCCACCCTCTTCTCACCTGGCTTCTCCATCTGCTCTGAAGCAAGCAGCGATTTAGATGCACTTAGCGTTGCTTTGGTGCGTTGGTTAGTGCGTGTGCGTCTGCTTTGTGGGCTGCTTCTGTCCTCAGATGGAAGGTTGTTCCTGCCCTCTGACAGGTGAGGCCAGGTGTGGTGCACTTTGTGGAGGACTGTGGGCTTGGGGTTGGG
>NW_004567117.1:29697472-29700463 GCF_000260355.1 Condylura cristata | reverse complement strand
AGTGGGAAGCAGAACAGGCAGATTGACAAAGCACACTGCTGAGGGGAGCAGCGGGAGGGTCAGGAGAGGTCTGCCACGCCATGTGGGTCAGCTCCCTGGTGGGGGGATTGAACTCGTGCTGCAGTGGCTCAGGAGAGCTTCATAGTGCAGTGCTTTAACCCGTTGCGCCACCAGGGAGAACCCCAGACTGTCCATCGATGGCACTGTTCTGGCCCACTGGACGGGGAAAGTATGAAACCAGGAGCCACCTTCCTGTCCTCTGCTGGCCTAAAGAGTGAGGCTCAGTCTCCCCTCCAGACGAGGAGTCCACAGCCGAAGCACGACCCTCCTGGAAGGGGCTCATGAGGATGGTTGAGGGTGTCACTGCATCCTGACGCCCCTGCTCAGCTGTTAGGTGGTCGGGGCTGTACCCTGGACCCCAACGGACTGAATACTCAGTGCTCGGAGTCCTGGGCTCTGGCACTGGGAAGCCCTGGTGCCACCATACCCAGTGCCCCACAGATCCACACTGTTCTGGCTCCACCTCCCTGGTGACCCCACACGTGAGTGGGCGCTTCCCGTGGCCTGGCCGGGGCCCACTGTATGCAGCAGCAGGTTGCGTGATTACCCACGCAAGGCAGATGGAGAGCAGCGGATGCTCCCCACACCCACAACGCCCACAAAACATCTCCATTGATTTCTGCAGTGTCAGAAGTCCCATGTTAGAAATCTGTGATTTGGGGTCTTCAATCAAAATGGGAGAAAATTCAGGTAGATTTAGGAGGACCCTCTTTGAAAAATTGTAGCCTAAGGTTTTTAAGATAGATTTCCTGGGCCCACCTGGTGGCACAGGGAGTTAGGGCACAACACTGTGGGGTGATCTGCAGCCACTGTGCCATGAGTTTGATCCCTGGCCAGAGAGGTGACCCACATGGCACTGTGGATCTCTCTGTCTTGCCCGCTGCTCCCCTCAGCGATATACTTCGTCATTCGGCCTGTTCTGCTCCCCACTCAGTCTCTGGTGAAGTCGCTCACCGCCCCTGTACCTCTGGCCTGTGCCCCAGTTCTTGTATGTGTAAATAAATACATCTTTCAAAAAGATTTCATGAGTGAGTGATTCACAGCAAAGACAGCAACTTTAGTAATATTAACAATATAGGAATTTTTCATTTTGGTGGAAAAATCCTGGGGCGCGTGAGGCAAAAGGGGAAGAGGGAAAAACAAAGAGCTCTGGATCAGGCATGCACTTGAATACTTTCTCTGCTCTGTCTACTCCTGGTTATGAATCCGACTTCTTTAGACCTTAGGCTTATCAGCTCTGAAATGGGGTGACCCATTAATGTGGTCTTAATGGGCAATTTGGTCTGTTTTAAAATTGCTTCTTGGGGTCAGATTTTGGTTTTTGCCCTGGAAGCCGATGCTGGGAAGCCTGGGCTGTCCAGCACACTCAACCGCCTGCAGGGTTTATTGCTACAAGAGCAAGAGGGAACTGTGGTTCACCCAGCTAAGCAGGGGTGCATTCAGCAGTCACCACAAAAGAGAGAAAAGCTGAGCCTCACGGAACCTCCAGATAATATGAAAATCTAGACGAACGCTATTTTAATTTTAATAGGCACATAACTTTTTTAAATGAAGATTTATTTATGCATACAGAACTGGGGTACAGGCCAGAGGTACAGGGCTGTGAGAGGCTTCACCAGACACAGAGTGGGGAGCAGAACAGGCAGATCTACTGAAATACACTGCTGAGGGGAGCAGCGGGTGGGTCAAGAGAGGTCTGCCACGCCATGTGGTCACCTCCGAGGTGGGGGATCGAATTCATGCTGAAGTGGCTGTAGCTTCTCAGTGTTGTGTTCACCTGCTGCGCCACCAGGGAGGGCCCAGTTTTAATTTTTTTAAGGCAGCCTCGATGTCTCTAGCGCCGAAGACGACCAGGTGAAATTACCTATTGTTTGAAAGGACACATGAGTAACAGATCAGTGGGTGCAATTTTGTGGGGACCTGGAATGGTCATCAGGGCTCTTCCAGTCCTGCCCCTTACTGCCTGGTGCCTGTTACTAACCTGCTGTGGTTATCACTCATCACATTCATCTCCTGGAGTGGAGGTGTGGAAACACCCCCGTCCACAACCCCTTCACCACCCCAGGAGGGTTTGACCCAGTGAACAATAGGTCGTGCGTGTCAAGCTGCCCACTCTGCTACTTAACTGAGGTAACACTGGGTTACAACACTGTGATTCAGAGACACAGGTCCACCCTCTTGAGACGTTTGTCACCACAGTCCACTTGTCCCTCCCCCCACTCCCCTCTCCCCTTCCCTGGGTCCTGCAGGCCTGCGCTTCGTTCCTCTGTATTCGACACAGGAGTGAAATAATCTGTATTTCTCTCCCCTCCCCCATTTCTGCCACTTTCCTGGCGTGAATGAAGACCTCTTGCTCTCACTTTCTTCAAGGAGGGTCCGGGGGATGACGGAATTCAGAATCCTGGAGTTCTGGAAGTTATCTTTAGCCAAGTCAGTCCTCTTCCCCCACTCTACTTGGCTAAGGGATATGAACAAAATGATTTGGACTCTGGTTTAGAGAGAAGGCTTAGTTTCTGCCCTAGAGAGGACTGGACATGACAGACACAGGGGAGTGGGTGGGGGGGGTGAGGGGGGGAAGGGCAGAGCCTCAGGAAGACTGAGAGGTCACTAGGGAAGGCAGGGCTTGTTTTCAGATGGCAGGCCCAGGGGCCGGGGCGAGGAGACTCAGGGAGGCCTCAGGGAAGAGCTTGAAGCTGCTGAGATTTTAGGTAAACATGAGGCTCTGGGGAAGACCAAGAACAAAGGTTATTCACCAAAATGGCAGGGGCAGCCTGGGATGCTTGTCGCTTGCAGAGCTGAATTACAGGGTGACTGCTGGACAGGTCCTGTGTGAAGGGTTGGAATTTGCCTTTGGGCAATAGGGATTCTTGGAAGGTTCTGGAACAGAGGAGGGGTGTTATATGCTCTTCGTGGATTGTTCACTTTTTTTTT
>NW_004567117.1:29695738-29696757 GCF_000260355.1 Condylura cristata | reverse complement strand
CCTTTTGAATAAGCACAGAAATGAGCTGGCACTCCACACTTTTCAGTGCTCAAGGCCTGTATCTGAATCCAGCCTGGAATAGCTCGGTGCAAAGAGTTCTTACATGTCATAGTTCTCTAGGTTGAAGACAGCTGTAATGTCAGCTTCCCCTGCCGAGTGCAAAGATTCTGCAAGCCTGGGGTGGGGGGCGCAGGAAGTGCCTGCCCTGTGCTTCTCCCAGGCCTTGACGGTGATGCTGTGTTCAACACAGAAGACAGCGCTTGATTTTAAAAAATCATTGTAACATCTTCTATTAATAAGAAATCGAGTCCAGGAAAATATAGAGAATAATAAAACAAGCACCCATAGAATTGTGACAGAATTAACGATACTAAACATCATGATCCTTCTGTCATATTTACTTCAAATCTTCCTTCATTGTAAAAGAAACAAGACACAAACAGCCCTTGTGTTTTTAGCTCGTGGCTTTGCTCTGTCCTTGCCCTTGTTTTCATGTGGGTTAGTTTGATCACCTCAGTGGCAGGTAAGCACTTTGAAAACAAGAGTCACGCTCCCTGGCTCCTTCTCAGTGCCTAGCAGTTTCTGGCACATAGTAGATACTTAGCAAATGGTTGATGAATGACTGAGTGGGTGAATAAATTTTCTTTTCCTTTGTGAGTCTCCTTCATGCCTTCATACATCTTCTTGCCATTGGTATTTAATTGACTACTAAAGAACAATTCCTATCCTTAGCTCAGAAAAGGAATTTAAGTTATAAAATACATTTTATAACTGCAGGTTTTCTCCTTCCTTTTTTTGTGATAGATCCAAAGACATAGCTAGGGAAGGAATACACTTTAATCTTATCCTTCAGAGAGCTAGCTTTATGGTTCAAAATGGAACAGCAAAAAAATTGCTACTGCTTTCCTTTTGCAGTTTTCATTTAGTTTATAACACACACCTTTTTGTCAGAGATTTCTCCTAAATAGTTATCAGTGGGGCCCTCCCTGGTGGCGCAGTGGGTTAAAGCACAGCACTGA
>NW_004567117.1:29662783-29695394 GCF_000260355.1 Condylura cristata | reverse complement strand
TAACCACGAGTGGGGGTGGGGGGGTGAGATCTGTCCTGGAAAGGGACACCAGGGGTCTCACCGTGGGTGGGCTGGGTGTGGAGAGACAGCTGCTAGCTGCTGTCTGAGCTGGGAATTGTTTGAATATGCTTGCACACCAGCTAATTTGCAAACTTCCAAGCAGACTGTTGCTTTATTGGCCTGCAGACAGTCTGATAAAGGCTTTTAGTGCAGTTTCTTAGAGTTAGAGGGCCTGATTTTAGCTTAGCCACTTGTAGACTTATGACCTTGGGCACATTACCAAGACTTTCTCTGAGCTGCAGGCTTCATCATCTTTAGGTGGCAATAATGAGACTTTCCACATTCGGCCCTTGTGGGAATGGAGGCGGGTTGTATCCACAAGGCCTGGTTTGTAGTAGGTACTCAAAAAATATTTTCCTTCTGAATAAACCAAACCCAGATTCTCTCTTGCTGATCTCTTTGACATGAAACTTAATCCCTTCAAATAAATAAGTAGACACACCAATAAATTTATATTATAGATGTTTGATTTAAAATTAACATGATAGATTTATGTTTGTAACACAATTTTATAGACATGGCAATATGTGATATTTAGATTATAAATGATATGGAGGCATAAATATACATAAATACACATATAAATGTATGCGTCGCCAGAGACGGAGCCTGTGGCTGAGGCCTCCGTCCTGGGAGCTGCCCCTGTTCCTCGCCTCAGAGTGCCACTTTCAGGGAGCTTTTCTGTCTTCATTTGTGATGAAGGCTGAGCACCCCTCTGCGATGGGGACCTGAGGTCACGTGAAGAACATCAGTAGTCACTCAGCAGAGCCTGAGCACACCATATCTACATCTTTGGCTGTCAGGCCCTAAGGGGCGTCCTTGGCTCAGAGTCTGGCTGGAAGCCAGGCCCAGCAGCTCATGGGACCACCTAGACTGCCCGGGAGGTGAGCATAGGAGACGACTCAGCTTCCAGATACTTCCAGTCAAAGACTTTGGACACCAGACACACCCCTATTTGAAGCCGGGAGCCGCTGTCCTGGACACTTGGCTGAGGTCACTCAGCTCCCAGTGGTGTACCTGGTGGACCAGATGCAACTACCACACATGTCACTGTCCACTCCCTTAACACAGAGGCAGTTTCTTAAAAGGCTTTATTTTGAAAGGTCTTATAAGGGTTTTCTTTTTGTTTCTTTTGTTCTCTGCTCTCAGGCTAGAGCTCGACTCCTGTGCGGGTATCTTTGGTGGCCTGTTCATATTCAAGACAAGTCATTCTCTGGAATCCAAAACAGTGGGAGTGGGGGTGGGGTGTGGAGGAATGCACTGGACTATGGTGATGGCACATGGGTGATTTGGTGATGGGAAGCCCACGGGGATTACAATGGAGATGGACAAATCCACAAAATGATGTAAAAATAAACTATTATATTATTAAAAAAAAAAAGACAATCCATTCTCTAGAAGGCCTTTGGAGCACGGTGGGCAATGTCTTACCACAGTGATTCTCACTATCATTTTGCCCTGTGAGTCCTTGGCAATTATTGATCATTACCACAGGGGTGGCAGGTGAGGGCTGAGGTGGGCATGTAGAGGGCAGAGACCAAGTGTGATGCCCAACATCCTGCAGAACACAACAAAGAATTGTCTAGTTACGATACCAGCGGTGGCAGGTTGATAAACCTGGTATGGGGTGAGTGGGTGGCGCCAACCTTTTCTCTTGACCTGGCCAGGTTCTCCCTGAGAAACCCAGCCCGAGCCAGCCTGTGGGGCAGGGTGGCAGGACCAGCATTCTGCTGCCAGATGCCTCTTTGAGCTGCTTTGAGCTTAGTGTCTCTGTGTACAGGTTTCCCCTGGTATTAGAAGTAGAACTTTCCTTTTGGTTATTTTGGGAATGCTCACAAAATTTCCATATAAATTAATGGAAACAGACTTTCAAGACCCCAAAAATAACCCTCCAAATGACATTAAACAGGGACAGTCTGTAGATAGCGGGAGTTACCCGCATGAAGAAGACAGTGCTGAGCTCTCTGGCTCAAGTCCCAAGAACACACCTCCTGACATCTGTGGGGTGGGCAGGCGATTGCCAGACTGTGTGGATCAGGAATGGGGCCCCTAGGATGTGTGTGTGTGTGGGGGGGGGGTCTAACTGCTTCTTCTATAAACTCCAATCAATACTCCCACTTTCAGTGCCATTTTTCACTCCCACCTTCAGTAGCTCCAGTGAGCTCCACTCTCCGAGCATTCCTATGTTGGGCATGGAAAATAGGCTTGCTTCTTGTAGACAGCCAGGGCCCCATTCGGGTCTAAGGCAGGACTCCACCAGCTTTCCATCTTCCAGATGTTGTCCCTCCTATTGCCCATTCCTTCATTTTCCCCTTCACTGTCACTTGAGCCAGGTTTGGGGAGGGGGAGGCGCATGTGGGTTGAGTCTGTCATCTTAAACCAGGAGGAGTTTCCTTATGCCTTGGAAGCCAAATTCCACTAAGAGCTTTGTAGTGCATCTGGCCTATGAGAACGGCCACATGCTGGCGAATGACCCCGGTGGTGTCGTCTCCAGGAGAAGGGATGGGGCGCAGCAGAAGGAGATAGAGAGCTCCAGACCCTTGATCTGGCTAAACCTCAGTGCCCCTGTCTGTACAGTGTGTGGCCTGGCCCTGCCAGAGGAGAGATGAAATGGGATGGGCGTGGATGTGCAGGGACCCTGCCAAGTGCTGTGCCCATTATCAGCCTCCTCCCTGTCGGAAGCCCCCTCTTCCGCACTAATGCACAGTCCAGGCGGCATATCACTTGGCACAGTGACAGCGGAGGCTCTGGGAGACGGGCTTAACCCAGCGTGTGAGCATGAGTACCAACTGCCTCGTTCTCTTGCCAGAGGCCTCCAGTTTGGTTGGCAGAGTGGTGACCAGCTGGCCAATTGGACGGGGCTCTTTAATGTCACGGAGGACCCAGCAGTGCAGAGCGGCAGTGTCTCCAGCTCCAGGTACAGACCCCAGCGATGACCAGGGAGGGGGGAGCAGCCTCATGGCCCACTCCCAAAGCGACCCCCAGGGAAGAAGCAGACTTGGCTCCCAGCTCACTATATTTTGTGGCCCCGCCTTGGCCGCTGATGTGAATGAAGGGTGAAGGATAGACTCATCCACAACAAAGGAGGGACTCACTGGCCTCTTTCTGGGGCAGAGGTGGCTTAGGGAGGGAGTCTGCGTCTCAAGCTCTGTTCCCGAGACTCAGATGTCAGTCTCAAATTCTGTGGATGTGTGGGTGGGTGGCTTCAGGGGTCGGTGTCAGGTGTGGGTTCGCTGCCTCTGAAATACCACTGTGCAGGAGTCGCTGCCCTTCCCACAGGTGAGGAGGACCTTGGCTAGGGACCACTTCCCCAAGATGGCCCTGGAATTTGCCATTTACCATGACGTGGTTGTTTTTTCTTGATCTGCTGAGTGTTTGGAGCTCAAGTCAGCAATTAAGGACATTGTATATTCAGTGCGAGTTAAGTAAATGTTCAGTGGGTGAATGAAAATGGAATATTCTCTGTAGGGCCCACTTATTACAGGGGGTCACTGTGGGCATTTTTTCTGACAAGGCAGGATTTCTCTGCTTGGAGTGGGGTGTGCCGCACCTACCCACTAGGGGCTTCCAGGGGCTGCCTGAGTAGCTTGGTTCCTTCATTTTTGCATTTCTTACATATGGGTTAACTCTGAGGCCTGTTACCTTGGGAAAGAAGCCCGCGTATTGCTTGCTGCTAATTTTGACACCAAAATATTAAATTCCCGCAGAGGAGAAGTGGTCTGTTTTTCAGGGATCCCCGCTATATATATGTCTTATTCAAAACGTAGAAAAGTAAAGATGTGGTTCCATTGTCGGAAACCGGGGGTGTCCACAGACAGGGCGTGGGGGCGGCTGCTCATTTGGTCTGGAGTTGGGGTGTCACTGTGGCCTTCTGGGACCCCAGTCCTTCAGTGTATGTGCGGGGGAGCCCTGGCTGCTGGTCCGCCTCCAGGTTCAGGAGACCGGGCAGCATCTGCCCCTAACGGAGGACTTCTCAAACAGGTCACCTACAAGTTTTAGCTAGAAAATGTAAGTCAACTGAGCAAGGAGGGACAGGCCGCTGGGGGGCGGGGAGGGGCTACGGTAGGGGCCGGGCAAGGCTGGGCGGAAGCCCCTGGGTGGTTGGTGAAAACACTGTGTCTGCTTCTAGCCTTTTCTACCATGGGCTGCAACTCTTCCTCATTGGGATGTTTTGTCTTAATTTCTTTGCTTCTCTCCGCCCCTCCCCCCTTCTCTCTGCTCTCCTTCCTTGGCCCACTGTCTTCCTCCCTCCTGTGTCCTCCCTCCTCCCCTTTCTTTCCTATTCCCTCTCATTCCCCTCCCCCTATGCCTCCCCTCCCTCAGTGCCTCCTCCAGCTCCTTCTTCCCAGGTAGTGGGATCCCTGAGGACCAGGGACATGCTGGCCTCTGTCAGCGTGTTTGGAGTTAAGGTGCCCTTTACTCAGTGTCGCCACCAATGGGATTGATTTCCGCCTGGAGAGCTGCCATTTGACCGAGAACACCCTTAGTCACAGAATAAATGGGATGACCACACAGGCCAAATTTGGGGGGGTCAATTCCAATGTCAAATCCTAGTTCCCGATTGACCCCAATGTACCTACCTGCGTGAGAAACCACAGTAGGTGTAGTGGGAGCTTTCACGCAGAAATAATTCCCATCTGAGTGAAGGGAGAGGTGCAGGTGCAGGTTGTTACTTGGGGTGCAGGGGCAGCGTCTGCCCTTTTTAAAATGGATAGGACGGCTCCTGGCTGCAGGGTTGCAGCCTCGGGGGAGGACCTCTTGAGGATACCAGGGAAAGTGCTCTGGAGTGGGAAAGTACATCGTCCCAATTAACAACTCTTGGTGCCTGGCATCTGTGAGGAACTTCGCGGTATTATCCAGCTATTGAATAATTCAGTGCATGGCATATTTTGCTATCTCTAGTCGTGTGGCATGTAGACGAGTGGGAGAGCCTGCTACCATTTATTATTCACCGCGTTGGAAGGGAAATCAGGAGGCCCCATATAAAACTGGAGGGAATGAGGGGCAGAAAAAAGCAAATGACTCATAAATTGTGGACTCTACGAGGAGCCACAAGGAGAAAGAGCAGCTCCAAATAACTGGTCTGGAAAACTCAAAGAGCACCGCAGAGGAAATGCAGGACAGTAGTGCTTATAAAAGCCATGGGCAGAGCCTCCCCTTGGGGGAGGTCCAAGCCAGAATGGAAAGTGTGTGAGTTTTAAAATATATACTGA
Organism: Condylura cristata; assembly: GCF_000260355.1. Lineage (NCBI taxonomy): Eukaryota > Metazoa > Chordata > Mammalia > Eulipotyphla > Talpidae > Condylura > Condylura cristata. Next base: position 29,690,121 of record NW_004567117.1, on the reverse strand, counting down.
CGTACAGCTTTATTAATTCCAAGTCTAGGTCTAAAAGTGTTGTCCATTAAGTGTCCTCAGGGGAACTGCTTTAATGAGCAGATAAGAATAATTTTTAATCGGCTAAGTGGGTACTTTGAACGAGCGGGGAATGTCTTTGAAGACAGGCTCATGTTCAAATGAGGTGCTGATATTTCTGTCTCCCCCACTGAGATAGTGATGCTGCTTCTCTGTACCCAGTGCTCAGCAAATGTTCATTGAATGGAAGAATGAAAGAAGCGCGGTCATAGTACAGGCCTTAGTGAAGAAAGCAAGTGGTCCCTGGTTTCTCTCTTAGGGATTTAATCCTTTGCATTCAACCTTGTCTTCTTCCCCACACCGTCTTTGGAAATTAGCCCCCTGAAGGGGGAATTCTTGGGAATCAAAAGCTCATTCCCAAATTGGGATGAGTAGAGATTATCTCTTGAAAATCCTCAGTGGTGGGGCACTCTGAGAGTTCTGGGTAGCAGGATGGGAAAGGGAGGCTGGGAAGAGACATAGAAAAAGTAGAGAAGGCACCAAAGGAAGATAATATATTGCTAGTGAAGAGAAGACAGTGGAGACAGATGGCATGCTTCTGGGATAACTCCACTGAGAAATGCTCCCAAGCACGTGGAGATTTCGGGACGGGTCAGTGAAGGGGGATGGAGGTGAGCAATTGTGCCCTGTGACCAACCCAGTGCTTTGGTCCACTGCCTGCCTGTCCAGTGATGGCCAGGAGGCCAGGGAGAGGCAGTGGCACCCGTGGTGACCTTGGTCTGGCAGGGTGGACAGCCTTGTCACTGCCTCTGGATGCCCCAGCCCATAGGGGGCTGAGGACAGTGAGGCAGGGGTCCCCTAGGCACTGGCAGACTCAGCCAGACCCACAGCACAAAGGAATTCGCTGCAAACTGGCTCCTGCTCCACATCCAAGTTCTCCCACCAGTCTACTGCCTCCCCCACCTCCTCCTTGAAGCCTTCCATGATTGCACCTTTAACTCTACCTTTTGAAAGATGTGTCTGCATAGAGGACAGAGATAATTAGCCAGCAAGTACACACAAACCCTTCATGTGTGCCCCAGTACCCCCCGAATCCCAAGGACACTTACATTCTGAAGAACTGGGAAGAATCCCTATAAATGAAGCTTTGGGTTCTGCAAACCCTGTACTTCAGACACGGCCCATAGTTAGTCCTGTTGGCCAGCCTCTCTGTCCTCTTCTCCTGACTTGCCACAACCTACGCCCTCCTGGGCACAAATTAATGAACCCCTCTCCTTGAAGTCTAGCACAGAGCTAACTCAGATTCTTGGCCCCCAAGTGTACTATTGCTCCCCCAGACAGTCTCTCCTGCTGCTGGGCTGGCCTCCAGATCAGTGTCAGGGGATTCCCAAGCAGAAGGGTAGTATCAGCTACAAAAGAAAAGGGCAAGTTCCAGAAAGCACATGCCAGGACCAGAGATTCCCCACCCAGCAGAGGAGCGACCCGGTGGTGCCAGCGCCTGAAGCACAGCCTTCCCTCCAGCTTCTTGTCTGCGTGTCTTGCATGCACCGCACGGCTGGGCCTTGGCACCATCATACTTAAGAGCTGGAAAGAACTTGACTGAATTCAATTTGGATCTTTATTATGCTGTATTGAATTGTTCCCTAATTGTTTCAAGACATCTATAATTAGGTAATAAATTGTGTGGTACAGATGACAGGTGCGCCAGGAACTCACCATCAAAGTCAAAGGCGTTTCCGCAGAGGGTAAGGCCTGGCTTGGGTCTGGCCAGGCCATGTGGTGGCCCCAGGCTACTGGAGGCCACTGTACGCCAGGCACTGTGCTGGGCACCGGCTGTAACTGCAACGCTTCCTTTAATCTTCTCCTTTGAGCCTTTGCAGTCTGTAGGGTCATTGTCCTCATTTTAGGAATGGGAGCATTTCAGGAAACTGAGTCACTGCTCCCAGGTGGTGGGAGTCCTAGCACTAGGGACTGTGCTAGACGGAGATACTGTTCCCGGGCTGCGGACGGACCACCCAGGTGGGCTGGGTGTCCTTGGTGCTTTTTCTCGTCTTCTCATACCTTCCAGTCCTGCCTCAGCTCCTGTAACTCAGGACCATGCCGATTTCAGCAGGTGATTGTGTGCATGGTCCCTCTCCATGTTGTTAGCACAGGATGACTCTAAGGCCCCTGCCCTGCCCCGAGCTTAGTGGTTTCCTGATAGTTGTTCTGAAAAAAGCCTCCTCCCACCTGTCCGAGGAGCCCTTGGGGCAGAAGTTACCTCCGTCTCAGGGCAAGAGCTTTCCAAGGTGGGCTTCCAGGTGTGGTGACAGCTGTTGAGGGTGTTGAGGGTGGACAGCAGTGCTCTGACGCCTGCATGGTGGGTGCAGGCTGGCTGAGCCCTATTCTTTCTGGTCAATTTTCACTTCTGTGGAAAAGGATCCAAAAAGGGTGGGTGGAGGAGGACGCAGCTCTTGGGCTCCATCCAGCTGGGAAGAATTTGAAATCAGGTTTGGCAGAATGTTCTGGACTGGGTGCCGACAAAACATAACAAAGATGGCTCAGCTCCCCTTTGCCTCCAGTACCCCTCACAGCAGAGCAGTGTTCTTCGAGCTGTGGCTGTCGGCCCCGGGCATTCCTTAGGCAAGCTTGGACCATGAGCCTTCCTAACCCCTACGCTTTACGACCCAGCACGAGGCAGAACCGGGTCTCTGGGGGGATGGCAATTTGCCTGAATCTTTCTGTGTCTCACTTTCTTCATCTGAAACTCCTGCCTTGCTCAGCCACTGGTGGGGTCCCCGTAACGGACCTCCCAGTTAGAACCTGAACACAGTTTTGGCCTCAAAAGGAGGTGCTTCCTTCTACAGCCTGGCTTTTGTGGGCATCATCCCCTCTCTAACCCAGCTCAGCTTCTTGAGGGGAAAAGAATGGAAAGAAAAGGGGGCTGTGGTGAGGCTGGGGGCTGGAAGGACCAAGCAGCCTCCTGACAATGAACTTAGGGGGGCTTAGAAAATAGGGTCCTGGGCCCTCCCTGGTGGAGCAGCGAGTGGATTAGAGCACAGCACTAAGAAGCTAACGCGACTTCAGCACGAGTTCTATCCCCGGCCCTGGAGGTGACCCACATGGCACAGCAGACCTCTCCTGACCCACCCGCTGCTCCCCTCAGCAGTGTACTTCGTCAGTTGGCCTGTTCTGCTCCCCACTTTGTCTCTGGTGGATCCTCTCACTGCCCCTGTGCCTCTAGCCTGTACCCTAGTTCTGTATGCACAAATAAATAAATCTTTAAAAAAAATAAAAAAAAAAAATAGGGTCCCCTGGGACAGCCTGAATTTTCCACTCCATGTAGTCATGTGTGGTCCACGTCTCCTTCGTCAGTGACCTTGAAGTCCCTGCTGGCCAGTGAGCAATGGGCCTCAAAGACCCTCATTCAGAAGCTGTTCATTTCCCTAAGGCCTTCTTGAACAATGAACTTCCTCACGTGGGGTGCGAGCTTCCTTCACACTCTGCAACAGAGGCTCTAGGTTTGCCTTTGGAGCCTCAGAGTTCTCATCTGTTCCTGCTTCCTCCAGTTTTTTCCTCCACACTTTGGAGAAATCCCACTTTCCTACCTAACCCAGGACCAAATCTTCACACACTCACCGTCTTAATCCATTCAAGCTGCTTTATAACAAAGTGTCACGGACTGCAGGGGCTTATAAGCAATGGTGGCACAGGGATTAAAGTCTCAGTGCTGTCAAGCTATCGCGAGCCACTGCAGCATGAATTTGATCCCTGCCAGGGAGGTGACCTCTCCTGCTCACATGGTGCAGCAGACTTCTCCTGTCTTGCCCACTGCTTCCCCTCAGCAGTGTATTTCAATGAATCTGCCTATTCCGCTCCCTACTCTGGTGAATCCTCTCACCATCCCCGCCCTGCATTCCTGGCCTACACTCCAGTTCTTGTAGCATAAATACAATAAATCTTAAAAAAAAAAAAAAAGGAACAGGGATTTAGCTCTCACAGTCATGGGGGTTAGCAGACCAAGATGGGGGTGCTAATAAGGGTGATGAGAACCTGCTTCCAGTCTGTACCTCACGTGGTGGAGTGAATGAGAGGGAGCCCTCTGGGGTCTCCATTATTGGGGGCACTAATCCTATTCATGGGAGCTGCACCCTCAAAGACCCCACCTCCAGCATCATACTGGATTTTAGCATGTGTATTTTGTGGGGGGAACACAAAGCTTTCAGTTTCCTGCCCTGAGACCATCATGGTCTCCCTTCCTGTCTCACCTGCACCAAAACTCTTTCACCTCCTCCATCCTGTTTCTGCTCTTGTCGAGGCCATGATCTCCGAGTCGCCAATCAGTGAGGTCTTCTCTGTCTGCCTCTTCCCTGAACTCCATTAGCACTGGACAGAGCTGACCCATTTGTCCTGGAAATACTTTCACTTGCCTCCTGTGCTGCTGGGCTTTGGGGGTTTTCCTCCCCCTCCTTCTTGGCGCTTTCTCTCCTGCCACCTTCTGGACATCAGAACTGACCACAGGCGTGTCCGCCGGCCTCTTCTCTCCACCGTCTGATTTCTCTCCTAAGCTCCCATGGAACCTTTTGTCCATTGACTCAGACTGTGTCTCGCCCTGAGTCGGCACTGGGCTGCAGTTGTGCGTACCTGTCGGCTTCCCCATTGTCTCCTCACTGAGGTCGATGAGCCTGCGGGACCTTGGTATCCCTGTTCACCTCCTTAGGCGGTTCTCTGACCCGACTGGTCCAAACGAAAGTCCTAGCAGTTTCTGATAGTTTTCCTGTCTTCCTAAATGTAGCCATTAACATGTCCTGTTAGTTCTAGCCCTAACCTATTTCTGGGTCTCTCCCCTCCTCCTTTGTTCCTACTTGGTGCCATCCACCTTCTTCTCATGCTGCAGTAATCTCCTGTCTCCCTCTTTTCCCTCTTTCCTCCCCGACTCCACCACCCCTTCTTTCTCTCTCTCTGTCTCTCCAATCTGTTCCCCTTACAGCAACCAGAGGGAATTTTTACAATCAGATCGTGTTATTCCTCAGCTTCAATGGTCTGACTGTTTGGGCAGCACCACGGCCAACATGACCTGGCCCTGCCCACCTCGCTGACCGCTCCCTCTCCCTCCCCACACCCACTCTGTGCTGTCCTGGCAGCTTGCCATCTCTTTCTGTCCTCAGAGTGCTGTGCTAACTCCCTGAGCCCTTTCTGGAAGGCTCTTCCTGCACTTCTGCAGAGGACTCCGCCCCTGTAATCATGTCCTCTGCTCAGAGAGGCTCCCTCGCCCCGCCACCATCCCTCCACGCACCCTCCAAACCTTTTCCCTTTGCTTTTCTGCAGCTCTTGCCACTTGGCACTCTGTTGAATTCATGTTTTGTCTGTCTCTGCTAGTAGAAGTAAGGTGAGGATTTTATCTGGCTTGGTCATCACTGACCATCACTGGTTAGCGATAGAATAACAGGACACGTTAATGGCTAGATTTAGAAAGGCAGGAAAACCATCAGAAACTGCCAGGACTTTCGTTTGGACCAGTTGGGTCAGAGAACCACCTAAGGTCTTCACTGGTCATCACTGTTTTGGCCCAAAGCAGTAACTGGCACACAGGAGTTGATCATAAATCTTCAGCACATTGTCCGTTGAGGGGTGCAGACTGGCAATGGGGGAGCTGCACGTAACTTAGTGTAGTGAGCCCGGAGGCTGCCACCAGGCACTGTGATGCTGAGGAGGGAGGGCAGGGAAGGTCGAAGAAAGCAGACCCCAGGCTGACCTCTGATCTGTGAGTAAGTAGCAGATAGGTAGACCCCTAGAAGAGAATTTCTGGCAGAGAGACTAATCCAGGGGAGGAAAGCAGACGGAATCCTGCCACTGGCTGTGGGGTGGGGAGGATGGCAAAGGAAGAGGTGATGTTACAGGGCAGCCCAGAGTGGGCTGGGCCGCCTGTCGGTGGGGACTCACCCGCACGCTTAAAATTCACTTGTCCTGCAGGCGCACACGAAAGGGTCAAAATGGGTTTACTTACAAAAGGGGAGAGGAAAAGGAAACAACAACTGGAATATCCTACTGGCTCGGCTGACTGGGAGCTCTGGTAACAAACTAACTGAAAGCCCGAGTCACACGGTTCCGGGAGCCGTTTCCCGAGCGAGCCTTAGCTGTAGGAAATGGCGCCCTATTTATCCCCCAAAGTCCCAGAATGCTGCTTAGCTCTGCCCTTGGGTCCTCGCAGTTCTCTCCCTGGTGCTGCTGGGAGTTATAGTTTCCAATCACTGGCGTAGGGTGTAGGGTCCTACTCCAGGTCCAGGCCGGAGTAGGGACGGAGTCCACAAGACTCTGCAGAGTTCCTTCAGGACATCCTTCCCCTTAACAGTGAGCCTGAGGGGGAGACGGGCAGGAAGAGGCCTGGGCAGGGGAGGGGAGGGGAGGGTGGCTGGAAAAGCCCACCAGGAGCTGTGGGACCACGTGCATGTTGAAGACTGACCACCCAGAAGGCTGGGCTACTTCAGATTTGGAGGTTCCAGGCTGTGGTGCCTCATTTCACAAAGGGAAGCTTTTCAGGGTTCCCTGACCTGGCCCAGAAAGTAAGGCTGCTGTATATGTGCTTTGGCCAGGACGTTCCAGCGCTGGCTCTGGGCCTGCAGTTTGCTTGCTGGGGTGAGGGAGGGGATAGGTTCCTGCTTTTATTTTTGCCTCTGCCTCCAGCCTTCCGCCCTGCCAGAGACGGCCCCCAGTGAGGCTCACTTCCGGAGGGGATTCGTCTCAGGACTGCCCTTGCAACCTCAAGCTCTTCAGCTTCAGTTCTGAAATCACAAAGCAGCTCTGAGGGCCACTGATGACGAACCCGTGACCCATTGAGGGCAGTGTCTAGCCAGGGGCCCCAGCCAGGCCTCTTCAGCCCCCAGAAGGGTTTGTTGTGAACTGTAGTTGTTAACAGCCAAGACCGTCTCGCCTCTCTCCATACCTATTTGGGAAGACACTCCAGTCCTTTGAGCTGTCAGCTGCAGGTTCCAGGCTCTGATTTCTGTGCCTTTGCTCTGAACGCTGGTGTGCTATCTCGAGACGACAGCTGTTCTGGCTCCAGAAATAGCACCGAACTCCCTGAAGTGCTGGCGGCTGGGGACAGGAGCCGCTCATGGAGTAAGCCCCCAGATGACCGTAGCTTGTCAGAGTCAGGGGCAGGGAGTCACTGAAGTGACTAAGGACATGGGCTCTGGGCCCTCGGAAGCCCGAGGTACCTTTTCTATGGGACCACTTACTAGCTGAGTGACTTTGGGTGAGTTGCTTTACACTCTTGCAATCTGAGCCTCAGGGATAAAACGGGAAAGCAATGCCTGCCTCATGGAGCTGTTGGGAGGACTAAATGGGACAAAATTAGAGAACCTAGGAAAGGTTGCCATGTACAGTTGTGCGGGGTGGAGGCACTGCACAAAGATATTTAGCTGTGGGGTCAGCTGGGGCTGAAATCCCACTCACTCTCACTGGACGAGTCATATTGCTTAAGCATGTGGAGATTAAGAAAAAGGTGCTTTTTCCTAATTTGCACAGAGGTGTCATACATATCCAGTGCAGAATAAACGACCCTGTGGTTCTTGAAGACTGCATCAGGCTGTCAGGAGCCCCAGGGCTTCAGCTTGCTGAGGTGGGGCAGCTCCCTACTCCTGGAGGCTGGTGGAGGCCTAACTCCTGTGCGCCTGCAGGACAGAGGGAACTTCACTGGGCTCCTGTTCTCCTGAACGCCGGCAGCGCCTGGGGAGGAAGGGCAGCATTAGCTAGAAACCTCAGCTTGTACCAGCCAAGGGTTGCCAGGGTTCAAGGTACTTTGGTCCCCAAAGAAGATTCCATGGTTCTGTAGAGGCTCTGGCTCTGGGTGGGAGAACAGGCCAACAGGAAAGTCTTCTGTGGGGCAGACTGACAGGAGAAGACTAACAGGAATGACAGTGTCAGACTGCACACCAGCCCCCGGGGAAGGATGAATGAGGCCACTCAGCCTCCTGTTCAGCCGAGCCCGTCTGGTGGGGGAGGGAGAATAATGTTCAGGGACCATTGCGGTCACCTCTGCACTCGTCTTCTCACTTAGTGGAGGCCTTCACCTGCTGATCAGGCAGTCAGGGCTGCCCAACCCTGCCCCCACATTCCCTGAGGGCACACAGACAGCGGTCAGGGCAGATTCAGTCTGGCACGGCGTCTGACTTGGCTGCCGGAAGCCAAGTGGCATCTGAGATGAGCCAGTCCCTGATCTGGCTGACTGGGACTATTTATACCTGTGAGGGGCTCGAATGTGATGCCACCCCCCCCCCCTTTTAGGCTGGGGTAGAGATCATCTTTCCAGAATTGAAAGAAGACACAGTGACTAACTCACCTTGAAAAGCTAGTGGAATTAAGAACTTTGGAGACACTATTCATTCAATCTTCTGTCAGGTGAAGGGGAAACGAGGTATTCAGGGGGAAACCTATAACTTAAAATGAAAAGGCATTTATCAGTGGTTTCTAATGATAAAAGTATCACAACTCCATTCTAGAAAATAGAGACATATAGCAAAGTGTTTTTAAAATCATTCATATTCCCATTGCTCAGGTAATCCAGCATTAATATTTCACTATAGGCCTTCATCCATGTCTCCATGCATGAATATGTAATTCTTTTGGGGCGTGAGTTTTGTCCACTCAGTATTGTCAGTAAACGTCTTCACTTGTCATCACACAGAAGAATTTACACTGCGTGTTTGATGTCTGTGTAATGGTCAGCATCCAGACCACGCAAGGGTCCCCGCTGACAGCTCTTGCCTCCAGGTTATGGGGCGGCCTGTCAGAAGCAGGGGTCTTCTAGCCACCTTACTTCCTCCAGTCAGTCATCTTTAGAGACTAAGATGAAGTAGCATTGTCCCCAAAAGAAAGGAAGCAAGGGACTTCTTCCAGAGAGACTTTTTCCAGGCTTAATGCCCAAATGTTGACAGTTTGATGACTTCACAGAGATACCACATGGAGGATTTTTGGGGTACCTGTGCGTGGATATCGTGTATGCAGTGAGGTGACTATTATGAAGAAAAAGGTTTGTATACCCAGGTCCCTAGAAACAGGAGGCGGACTCCATTGTGCCGGGCCACTGGGGCCAGCGGAGGCAGGGGAGTATGGGAAGGCAGGCAAGAGCTTTTCTGTGGAAGGAACAGAGAGGGCGGACTACAGAGGCCCAGATTTGGCTGCTGTGGGTGATGTCAGGGGCTCTGGGGCATAGACTGTCTGGTTGCCTGGAACCTGGCCCTGGGGGTGATTAGCGCTGAGCCTAGCAGTCCCGAGTGGGAGGCGAGGTGGCAGCAGCAGAAGGAGAACCCAAGCTGTGGAGTGTTTGTTGTGCATAGGAGGCGTGTGTCCACAGGCACCCTGTCCTGCACTGCCTCTAGAAGGCGGCTATCCCGGGCCCTCCCTGGTGGTGCAGCGGGTCAAGGCGCAGCACTGCAAGCGAGCAGCAGCCATTTCAGTGCGAGTTCGACCCCCGGCCCGGAGGTGACCCACAAGGCACAGCAGACCTCTCCTGACCCACCCGCTGCTCCCCTCAGCAGTGTACCTCAACAGTTGGCCTGTTCTGCTCCCCACTCTGTCTCTGGTGATTCCTCGAACCACCCCTGCACCTCTAGTCTGTACCCCAGTTCTGTATGCATCTATAAATAAGTCTTTAAAAAAAAAAGAAGAAATTGGCTAACCCCACCAGACCCCAGATGTCAAGGTGTCTGAAACACATAGTTAATAGACGAAATCTGCCACAGAGAGGGGCGCCCCAGGGTAGCCCTCTGTGCAGGAACCCAAGGGCTTTGTGCGCAGGGTGAGGAGAGAGGTGTACTGATAGCAGGAGAAAGAAGACGCCAGCCAGCCCAGTTCAGATGGCGGAGGCACTTCCTGAGGTACTCCTGTCTGACTCAGCTCTGCCGTAAGCCAGCTGAGGGCTGGAAGCTGGGCACTCCCGATAGCTCTTGCCCTTTGACAGCCCAAAAAAGGGGAGAAAAAGAGTGAGTATTTCTTGGAAACTTCTGTGTGCCAGGCACTGTGCCAGTGCTTTCCCAGAAATTCTCATCAATAACTTAGCTCAGATGGTTGCACATGCGCTGCATTTTTAATTAGTTTTACAGACGAAGAAACTAAGGCTCAGTCAGCAACCAGCCTACAGTAGCAGCTGATGGGGGTAGAGAAGGGATGTGAACCTGCTTCCTAGAGTCTCGGCACAAGCCAACATGGAGTCATAGTCCTGCGGCCTTGCTTTATCAGTGGGGATGCAGGAAAAGGGGACCCTGAGAGGAGGGTGGTGAGCGAGGGGATGCGTGACACCTTGGAGGCGGTAGAGAGGCTGCTGGAAGGGGAAGAGCTGCTTGGTTTTAGCTTTCTTTGAAAGTTCTTCCTCTTGCTTCTTGTGGGTCATGGATTCACAGTATTTTTCTGGCTTGGTCAGGGAGTAGGAAGCAGTGAGGGAAATGTGAGGTTGTATTTGAGTACCAGGTGGTCCTTTAGCTATTACCTAGTTTGCACAGAGCATTTTAAGTAGGAGAAAAAGAAAAGGCCCAGAGAGGGAAAGTGATTTACCCTGAGTCACACAGCTGGTTTAGAGGCATATACAAGGTGTGTCTGCCAGTGGCCCCAACTCTGTGAGAACTGTAGGATAAGTCTCCCCCTAATTAACTCCTGCATCATTTGAATCTGGAGCTTTTCCTACAGCAGCCTGAGAACATGGCTTCAGATGACTCTGTGGATTCCAAAGAACTTAGTGCCACTAGTTCTGGTTGCAAATGATGCTCTTTGTGATAAGACACCAGACCTCACTTACTGTTGTGTGAGTGGAAAGTGATGTCAGTTAGAGCCAAGGTCATGCACTTTTTTTGGTGGCCTCAGGCTGACCCCTTGTTCTTGGTTCCAGATAACAGAATCCACTTAGTTAAAGCAGAAAGGGATTTACTAAGGGTACAGCTAACTCCACATTGTAGACAAGCTGAAGAAAGACCCTCAGCTGAGTTTCCAGGATTTCCCCCCAAATTGCATGGTGAAATAAAGCCACTGTGAATCTGCTGCCTCTGATGGGATCACAGAAGTGCTGCCGTCACTGCAGTTTCCAAGAGCTGAGCCACCGCGTGACATTGTGCACCCGTGGAACAACACCGTGAACCTCGTCATTCTTCAACTGGAGCCTCGCTCTGAATCCAAGTCTCAGGCAAAGGCCACTGAGTGGTTCAACCATTGGGACCCCTAGCTGCAAGGGAGTCTGGGAAATGTTTTTCGCTTTCTTACCTCCGTAGAAAAGTAACAGAGTCCTTCTGTTTGAGGTATGCACAGTTCGGAAAGGGAAACAGACACGACTTGCTATTACATAACACAGTGTTGTTTGTTTTAGTTAAAGCTACAATGCATAAAGGGGCCCTCGGAGTGGGGGGTCAAGAAGACTTTCCAGAGTAGGGCCATTTGAGCTGGGTACTGAAGGATCAATATGAGTTTGCCAGGTGAGAAGGACAGAGAAAGGAGACCCAACTACAAAGGAGACAGTGAGGAGAAAGAGAATGTGATACTTTGGGGGTCCTCTGTGCCTTGTTTTTATTAACTCTGCTTAAATTCTTTTATGACCTGAGAACAAAGAAGGCTATTTTGTGAATAGGAGTCATTTTATTTTAATATGTTAAAATATGAAAGTTCTTAAATATATAGTTAGGATAGTTTGAAATTAGCTACTAAATCATATTAAACTTAATAAGAGGCACTATATATATATATATATATATATATATAACACATTTAAAAGTATTAAATGTGAAATTATATTGAAAAGTTATTTTAAATGAAATATTTTTATTATTTATTTATTTTTAGAGATTTACTTATTTGTGCATACAGAACTGGGGTACAGGCCAGAGGCTCAGGGGTGGCGAAAGACTTCACCAGAGACAGAGCGGGGAGCAGAACAGGCAGATCGTCGAAGTACACTGCTGAGGGGAGCAGCGGGCGGGTCAGGAGAGGTCTGCCACGCCATGTGGTCACCTCCGGGGCAGGCGGGAATCAAACTCATGCGGAAGTGGCTTTAGCTTCTCAGTGCTGTGCTTTAACCCGCTGCGCCACCAGGGAGGCCTTAAATGAAATATTTTTAAAAGAAGCCTATTTCTTGAGTAACGTGTCTTAGTAAGTCTAAAGCAGCACATACTTAAGTTTGTACATGTAAGTCAGGCATTTGGAATCACTATGACCATAACTTGGGGAAGTCTCCGGCAAGTTCTGGAGGAATGACTTTATTTTCAATCTTTGGTCATGTCTTTAAGGACCCTTGGGTGCCATTCCCACTTCTGATTCTCCAGGCACAGTGTCACGAGGACACTGACCCCAGGGTGACTTGACCTGCGGACTTCTCGATTCTCTAGCGTTAATGCGTTAATGCTGTTATGGGCTCGGACACCTGCTGCTTAACCTAACCCAGCCTCTTCTGAACAACCTCCAGAGAGGCCAGGAGGAGAGGTTGTACCTGACCTCTGCCGGAGGGAGGCCCCCTCCTGCCTCCATGGTCGAGCCCCACAGTGAGCTACAGATTCACCACACTTTACTGCACTTATTTTATTGCACCCTACAGATACCATATTACATGCATCAGATACATTAAATACAAGCCTAAGGTTTGTGGCAACCCTCCGTTGAGCAAGTCTTTTGGCACTGTTTTTCTTCCAACTTTCACTTCGTGTCTCTGGCTCACAGGTATGAAGGAATACACAGTTCTTCAGACATATTACTATGACACATTCACTAGACTACAGTCCAAAACAGCTGTGTGGTCTGTTTTATTGTAATAGTCGCTTTGTTGTGGTGGCCTGCAAGCAAAGCCAACACATTTCGAGGTGAGCTTGCCCTGTTTTGTCTTGGAGGGGACCCTGCACCCAGCCCCAGTTAGGTATGGAGGTGTGGCTAGGGGAGGCCTTGATGTGGCCACAGGGCCTTTCCAGGGGATGCAAGCTGAGCAAACAAGAACAACAACATGGAGATTCTTGGCCAACCCCACCACCCACCATCTGTGTGGCTCTGGGCAAGTGAGCTTACTCCCATGATGCCATCTATCCTGCAGGCTGGCTGTAAAGACTCAGTGCCCACATTCCTGTCAGGTTCTTGGCCCTGAGTTAGCTGGTGGTGGGGGCTCAGCAAGCAGTTAGTATTGTTACCCTGCATGGAGCCATGGATGGTGATCGGATGCCCTGTGCCAGCTGGTGTTGGCAAGGGCTTGAGCTCCTGTTCTGAGAGACATAAGCCAAGCCCTGCCCTCTACTGACAATGTGACCTGGAGTGTTTAGCCTCAGTTTTCTCAAATGCCAAATGGAAAGAAAGAAATGTCAGTCTTAGTCACAATGGAAGCCTGAGGATTGAGAGAGTGCACAAAAATGGAAATGTGTGTGGTAGAAAAAGCAGATCTCAGTTGTCTGTGTCTGCCAGTGGATGATGCTTTTCCAAGAAAGAGGAGAGAGGGGTAAAAGCTGAAAAGAGCAGGGCATGCTGATTGCCTGAAGCTCACCACCCTGACCTGGGCACTGCCTCTTACGGTGAAGAGCCGGAGTGTGAACGCGCAGAGCTGGAACCTTCTCCCCTCACCTTCACAAACACTGACTTGCAACCAAACCTGCCTCTGAATTCTGAATTCATGCGCTGAAGTGGGTTCAAACTCCCAGGGTAGCGGGGTGCTGCAAGCAACCAACCACCCAGTGATTAGGTTGGAGGACCCCTGTGGTCTGGAGGCCCCCACCAGGTCATCTGCTGGAATGGGGCAGGTTTGCACTATTTATTTGACCAGGCTTGACCTCTGCCCCCAAGAGTTCCGGCAGGCTTTTCTGTGTAGTAACCTCTGTTCCTGTTGGTTCCCAGGTACTTTGAATTTTACGAAGGGCCTTTAGAATATAACTCCACAAGATGTCTGGAGCTGAGACATGACATCTTGGAAGTGAAGGTGCTGTCCATGTAAGTGTGGTTGCAGTGGGTGGTGGGTGCCCCGTGCATGTGGAGCTGGGGCAGGGTTCGGGTATGGGTGGAAGGAAACTGGAAATAGGGTGGATCCAGATGGATCAAGTATTAGGTCTACTTTTCTGGCCTCCCTGACATTTGGGGACCCCTGGAGGACTGAAGTGATGATTGTGCATGTTTTATGAACCAAGGCCAAGTTTGCAGGGTCACCTCTGGTGACTCGGGCATTTCAGTCCCCAGCTCAGTTACTGGTCTCTGCGATTATCATCAATGGGCTCCTCTGTATAGAAACTGAAGAGGGTACATGATTATCTCACCTGAAATCCAGCACTCACCCTGCAGGGCTGAGAGTGGCTGCTTGCTGTTGCATTTGAAACATTTTATGTTCATGAAAATACTTCTTTTGTATTATTTAAATGAGACAACATTCAATTGGTACAAAAAGGTGTGCAGGGAACAGTGCTCTGCTCACAGCCACCACCCCCCTCCTCAGAGGCAGTGAGGCTTTCCCCTTCCAGAAGCTGTGCTGTGAGCACCTGCCAACGACTGGTCTGGCAAAAGAGTAGATGCCCCCCACACCCCAAAGTCATCAGTGTATCACATGTTCACATGTGGTTCTTTCATGACCTACAGAAGGAGAAACTCACTGGCTGCTGAGCACTTCAGTGTGTGGGACCCCAGCCTCCCCCCATGGGATCGCCGTGACCTCAGCAGACCTGTTCAGGGGGATTTATGTGGTGTTCATCATGATGGGATCTATCCATCTCTCTACTGATCAATCGATCGATTGATTGACATATGTATATATTTAAAAGCACTTGGAGATGGGGAAGAGATATGGTTTGTTCAGGCAATGTGGGTGCTTGCGTGGAGTCCAGGCCTGTGGCGTGAGTCCAGCTGCTGTCAGCCCTGGCCGGAACTGTCTTCCTTAGATGTTTGATGTAACTTCCAGGTAATGGATTCTAGAAAGAGCATGGACCTTGGCTTCGGGAAGACCTGGGATCCAAAATTGACTCTGGACCTTCTCAGCTCTGCGTTTTATGCAAATCACTTACCTCTCTGAGCCTTTCTTTATGTATACAATGGGGATACTATTACCTATCCTTGAGGCCTTGCTGGAGAGACCAGCTAAAAGAGTGTATGTGAGAGATGGCTACTTCCATAGTGGCGCACATAGTAAGCGCTCAGGAAGTTTTCATACGTCTCCTTCCCTCCCCTCTCCCCTTCATTTATTTTCTGGAACCAGCAGCAACAACTTTTCTGGACTGCCATTGAGACTCCATAGATTGGTAGCTGTGGAAAAGGTCCGAGGATAGACCAATGTCCATCTAGATTAGCTGCCCCTTCCTGACCAGCGATCCTCTGTATCCTCGCTAGAGGTAAACACGGGAGGACGCTCTCTGTCTTATCAGTCCTACTCAGTCCCTGGATGAGCACGTGCTGTGGAAGGTGATCGAGTTAACTGGACCAACAGGATTCCAGATCCGAGAAGCAGCTTGAGCAGAGGCCCTGTGCCAAGAGGGAGCCGGCTGGGTCTCAGGCTCTGAAGGGTCAGGGCGGCTTGCGGCCAGCATGAGAGGGGAGGTAGGAGGAAGCCATGCTGCCAGAGGAGCAGGTAGGGGCTGGAGCTCACAGGCCTGCAGGGCAGAGTTAGGTGTTATCTTTGTCAGAGGGTGATGGGTGGGTGGGGAGATTTTAAGCAGATGGTGGTGGTGTGATGTGAATTATGCTGTGATTTAGTGACATAAATGGCCGTCCAGACTTCAGTCAGGAGTCAAGTTCAACTTCATAATCTCTAAGCAGAGAGCATTTATCTTTTCTCAGATTGCAAAAACCTTAGGTCCTTAAATGTATCACGGTAGAAAGCAAACACACTCTCGTTGAAAGCATACCTTTGAGTTTTCAAAGGGTAAATCATTAATTTTTCAAATGATAAAGCACAGATGGTTTCTTCATCATTACTTCAAGGTCTTGACAAGAAGGTCTGAGAAACCCCATAAACTGATCCTCTGCTGTGTATCCCCCACACATGCTGAGATCAGTGCCTTATTAGTCTACTGTGGCCACAGACTGGGTTGCTTCAGCAATAGAACTTTATTTCTCACGAATCTGGAGATTTGGTGAGATGGAGGCACAGACAGGGTTAGTTTCCTCTGAGGCTTCTCTCCTTGGATTCCAAGAGTCATTCTTCCTCTGTGTCCTAATTTCCTCTTACATGGTATCAGTCACATTGGACTAGAGCACACTCTCTTGATGCCATTTTAAGTTAACTGCCTCTTGAAAGAGCTCATCTCCAGCTACAGCCATTCTGAGGTATCTTGGGATTAGCCTGGAGGGAAACAGCCCAGCCCACAGTCCCTGTCACACTATGCTAGAAGCTGCCTGGGGCCTTTGTTCCCAGCCTACGTGTGTGTGTGTGTGTGTGTGTGTGTGTGTGTGTGTGATATTCCTGCAAGGTCTGTACCTCTGCTTCCCGACTTGGCCTTGCCATGGGCTCCTTGGGTGTCATCTGCTGCTCTCCGTTCTGGCTCTGGTTCTCGTCACTGCCCTTGTGTGCCCTCTCTGAGCCTGCTGAGCTAGATGTTTATCCTCTTTGGACCTCTGGGTCTTGAATGGCCCCATCTCTGCATTGGAAGTTGCCCTCCCTGGGGCCCCCAAGCCTTGAGTGTCTGGTGGCACTGGGAGAGGAGAGGCAGGGCTGTCTGTGGAGTGTTAGTGTGTCAGCCTAAGGGGACACAAGGGAGACGGAGCTCAGTGCCTCCTTCCCTGAGTCCTCAGGTGAGAGTCACAGACCCTAGAGGTTGGAGTCAGAGCACCCAGAGGTTGGTTTCTGGCCCAGTAGTTCTGATGCTCCTTGGGCATCCGTGGCTCTTGCTGTACCCAGCCCAGACCATGAGCAGGGCTCACGGAGACCCTGAGTCATTGAGAAAAGGTTAAATCTCCATCTGTGAATCAAGGGGGCTGGACGGATGTGCACCGAGCCCCTCAGGCACACGGATGTCAGCTGGCATTCGGGCTGAGAAGACTGGAGGTGTGTGATTCATCCGAGAATGATTCTGATCCAAAATTGCTCAAATCAATGGGAAAGATCAGTCAGCGGAAAATTCCCACATGGAAAATGCCTCGTTCCCTGACAATGTCAGACACAGGAGGGGTTACACTGTGATGATTTGTGAGGAAAATGCCTGTCCCTAATACTTGTAAAAATCACTATGCTTGATGTTTGTCATTGCAGAGTGTCTTTCTTTTAAACCAGGTGCTGCCTGTGTTTGCACCCAACTGAGGGTCGTGCCAGGGGCCTCTTCCCAAGGAGTTCACATGCTTTCCCTTCCCCCTATTTTTGGGGTGGAGAAGCCCACATGGAGACTACCCCCCTGGCAGCCCCTTTGTGCCCAGGCATCTCTGAGTCCTGAGTCTGACCTGTAGAGGTTCATGGGGGAGTGGAAGCAGGAGGTGGGCGGGCCCTTAAGGTTTATTCAGAAACAACGAGAAAGGCAAATCGGACAGTGTGTGTCTCATGGCGAGACTCAAGTGCTGGTCCCCATTAAAGGCCAGCACCCCCGATCTACCCTCTGGAGACTTCCTTCTTCCTTTTCCTGGGGTGGGGAAGCCATATCACTCCCTATGGGAGATGCAAGGCATGTTGTGGCCTCATTTTACGATGACCCTCGCGTGGGCACGCTCTTCTAGCTTCCTGACCACACTTAAGTAGGGTTTCGATATAGCAAATTTGACTAATAAAAAGGGACTGTCTCTTGCTCCATGTCCTGCTCCTTTTCACTCTTTCCTCTGACAATCACTCCCTCTCAGTAGTCTCCGTGTTCTGTTATTCCTCTATTGACCCATTTTTGTAGTGTGCCCTGGTGCCTTGCGTGATGGGGCTGGAAGGGGTCAGATCCTTTACAACCCACCAACTCCGCCACTTTCTCTTATTGAGGTTGTTTCTGTGTTTATTTCTATTTATAGATTGCCTAAGTTGCATATTTCTTGTTCTTCCGAATATTGACAATATCTCTGGATCCCTTATTTTGTAAGGGATTTTGAAGCTACTATTAGATTGCCCTTGTAATTCTGACTTCTGGCTCCAGTGTTCCATGAGTTTACTTACTTTTAAATATAAAGACTAATAACACTTATGTTCTATTTGTAACCATCTGAAGGCTCTTTGGGGCTTTCTCTGTATAGGTTGACTCTAAAATTTGAAGACCAGAAAATAGCAAATTCTCTTTGCCCCTACATTAATTTTCCATTTGTTCAGGAGCTTCTAGACAGCTTTCCCCTGTTGAACTCTTTTTCTCTATTCCCTATGTTCATGTTTTCTGGGTGCCCCACATGATGTTTCTCTGGCATTGTGGTGCCCCCCGCCTGGTGCTCTCCCCACAAAGGTGAGTCCTTTGTTCTTCAGGGAAAGAATTCATTCGAAATACAACGTGAAGCTGAACCAGGCAAGGCTTTATGAGATCCATGCATCCCCATGAGTCAGCCAGTGCTGGGAAGGAGATTTTAGCCTGGCTCCTTTAAGGAAGTTAAGAGGGGCTATTTAAAGAGTAATTTCTTGAGGTGGGGTGGAGAGCAAATTTGTTCATAGCATGCTCTGGGTTGGGCTATGCCTGGGCATGTGCGGATGGGTTACATTCCAAGTGCGAAGGTGAGCCTGCGACCTTCTCCTCCCAGGAAATTGTGGGATAATCATTAGTCAGGATCTAACACATTTTGCCTCACTGGCACCTTATGGTCAGTGTTGTGGGCCAAATTGCTTGGGCAGAGTTCTCCAAATTTCTTCTAATCTAGGTTGGAAATTTCTTCTATCTAGGCTGTCTCACTGTCTTCCCTGGTTTCTGCCTCTGGAGATTGGGCTCCTCTTTGCTTGGTTTATTCCTGTATCAGCTTCTATCCACCTTGAAGTAAATTCATAAGAAATGATAGGTGGGAGATAAGGTTTTGAGTCCTCTGTGTCCAACAGACTTAATTCTCCCCTTAAATCTGATTGCTAACTTTTTATTTTAGGTAAAACTCATTGCCCCCAGATTGCTGGAGAGCTTCATTACCCTGTAGCATCCAGAGTTCTATGAAGGTGATTCTAGTCGCTCCTTTGGGGGTGACCTGGTTTCTTTTCTCTGGAGTCTTTTCACATCGTGACAGTTCTGAACGGCCCTGGTACCTTAGGGCACACACCCAAGGTGATATCTTAATTTGGGGCTCTTTTCCAAACTCTAAATTTGTCTCTTGAATTTCTTTATGTTTTCTTCCACTTCCTCTTTCTGGTACCTCCAAGAGTTGCCCTCTGCGTTTCCTGGATAGCTCCTCTCGCACCATCTCTCCTTTTATATTTCTTTGCCCTTTGCTTCTACTTTTCTGAGGAAGTTCCTTGACTTTATCTTCAGTTCTCCAAATGAACTGTCCCTGCCAACTCTTTATTGGTTCTCTGACCAGTCTATTCCTATCTTAAGAATTCTGCAACTTGAATACCTCTGGGCACACTAAGTAGACCGTTTGTAAGTTCTGTTTTGTGCCTCCAGTAGTTTTCTCTGTGGTTGTGGTTTGGCTTGATTTTTTTCCAAGGTTGACCAGGTGATTCTGATTTCTATATTTAAGCCACCTGATTTAAATATTTAGAGCTGATAGGAGCTCTAAGTCCGAGAACCGGCCTTCTTTGAGGGTAATTGCTCAAGACTGCTGATTTTTAAAAAAAATTTTTTTTTTTTACAACATTTTCTGCTGATTTTTTGGCCACTAGAATGCCCATGTCTTTGCACATGGGCATCAGAATGGCATCTCTTTTTCTTTTTAGGTAGGAACTGGCAGTCCGATTCCATCCCCCTGTCCTCTTTGGGTGTTATTTATGGCAGCTTGGGGCTGGGACTGGTGGTCTTGGATGTGGACTCACAGTTGATCCCCATTTTTAGAGCCTTGTCCCTTCTCTACCCTCCCTTCCCCTTTACAGTTTTCCATCCCGGCAGGTCTGTCCCTGGGCTGTGCCTTCCCTCCTCCTTCCATTACATGGTTAAATTCCTTTCATATTGACAGACAACCCGCCTCCTTATCACCTGGTAGGTTTACATGTTTTTGTTCCTCTTCTGGAGGAAGTGGTGTCTTGGGAGAAAAGTGACATGTGTTTGGGACCAGGTTTTCATCTTTCAGATAAAGATGATCTCTTCATTTGTAAAGCAATTTGTAAAATATTTTATACATATTGTCTCACTCGATCTTCCCCTAATCTTTGAGATTGGTAGGGAAGAGCTTGTAATATTCTATCCACCTTCCAGATAAAGATGCTGAGCCCCAAAGAGATGGCATGACTCATCTGACCTTGGGCCAGAGTGTGATAGACTTTCAGTGGGGCCCAGACTCTGGTAACACTTGACCTTGAGCCCCCAGCTAGTCATGCTGTCGGGGCTGTTTCTGGCTCTAGAGGACCGTGGGTTGAGGGGAACAGGGAAGGGAAGCAGTGGGGGGGGGGCAGGGTGCACCGTGTCATGGCACCTCTCCTCTGACATCACATGCGCCCGAGAGATGAGAGTGCGGTGAGAGGCTTGGGAAAGCCGGAGAGGAGGTATCAGGATGGGAGGAGGGGGTCCCTCCAGCTCTTTAAAACTGCTAAGCTGTGTCCTGCTGCAGGCCCTTTGTACCTGCTTCTTCTTTCTGCCTGATACTCTTTCCCCAGATATTTACTCCTGTGTCATCTCATATTTTTGCACTAAGGTCTCCTCTTCAGGGAAACCTTCCCCAATCAACCCTTTTGAAACAGTCACTTTCTGATTCCTTTACTTTCTTTATTTTCTTTACTTTATTTTTTCTTCCTCGAACTTACCACTCCCTGCCCTGACAGGATATATCTGTTTCATAAAAAAATTGTGGTGTGGATACTTAAGGTGAGATTTACCTTCTTAACATGTTTTTTAGCTTTATAATACAGTACTATTAACATCAGGCATGAAGTTGTACAGCAGGTCATCTGACCAGAATGAAAGTATGAGTGGCTGAGAATTTGGGGGAGGCTGAGATCCTAGAGCATTCTGAGCATTTCTGCAGAAGAGGAGGAATCACCCTCAAAACCAAAGCTTACGTGAAAGCAGGAAGGACTTGGAGAAGGTGCATGGGAAAGAAGTAACCAAGGGCAGGGAAGAGAACAGGGATTCTGACGTGTGTGTGTGTGTGTGGGAGAGTGGGAGAGGCTTGGGAGGAGGCTGGTGTCCTTGAGGTTGGACAATGTCTGCAGGAGACAAGATGCCGAAGAGAAGGAGAGTGAGTGACTGAGGCTCGTGTGTGCATTGCTCTGTTTGTGGGTCATTTGTGCTTTGGTATGGTTCGTTTTTTCATTCATTATTGGCAGCTGAGTAAGTATTGTCCCCGGGGCTGGGGACAGTTGAAGTGAATGCATAATTATGCATGCAAATGTAAATATATAACTTAAAAATCTAATTATTTTTGTTGTTTTATCAAAAGAAGACTCCTCCATGATGTAAACATTCCCTCTCCAGAGAGCACTTTAGGACAGTATAAGCTGAGATGTTAACTCCACCTGGCACAAAGCCGTTGCAGGTGGTTGTTCAGACAAAAGGAATATGATTCAAGTTTCCATTCTGTTCTTTTCTGTCATTTTGAAATTGTGCTGTGCCCTTGAGAAAGGAGAAAGAGAAGTCATGCCTGCTAACGTGAGCCCCACCGTGTGCTGAGCACAGTGGGTTGGTTCAGAGACCTGTTAGGAAGCAGGTGGATGCCCTCTGCAGTCAGGTGTTCTGGGGAGAGCTGTGTCAGCCCTTGGAGTTGCCCACACGAGGAAGGAAGCTTTAAAATGTGCCCAGGATTCGTCTTAGTTAGGTATGGTCAGACATGGACATAGAAATGACCATCTAGAAGTAAGACGTTCTTGTCTTTGCAGATCCCTAGAAACAGGAGATGAGGCACATCATGCAGGCACAGAGGATGTGGGGAAAACAGGGGTTTGAGCCCTGATCATGAGTTCTGTGGAGAGGAATAGTTAAGGCAAGGGAGACACAGGTACAGGGTTGGACGCTTTGAATGATTTCAGCAGGCCCTGGGTCATAGGGACTGCCCCTAGTTGTCTGATACCTGACCCTGACATGATCAGGCCAATGGGATTGTCCTGAGAAAAGGTGGTTGAGGGGCCCTCCCTGGTGGCACAAAGGATTGAAGCGCAGCACTATGAAGCTCTCTGCAGCCACTGCAGCATGAGTTCGATCCCTGGCGAGAAGGGAAGTGACCCATATGGCACAGCAGACCTCTCCTGTCTCACCTGCTGCTCCCTTCAGCAGTGTATTTCAGTCAGCTGGCTTGTTCTGCTGCCCGCTCTGTCCCTGGTGACCCCCCAGTTCTATAGGCATAAATGAATAAATCTGAAAAAAAAAAACAAAAAACAAAAAACGGTGGTGGCGGGCATAGGGTCTGGATTGCTCGGTTTGCATGTGAGAGGCATGCTACCCGAAAGCCACTTGCTCTCTCTAGGAATTAGCAAGATCCCAGGTGCCAGAGCATCAAGAATATAGAAAATAAGAAAATACCGTTAACAGACAGGAGTAGGGTTTGGCTTATGGAGGAGCAGGAAGGTGACGAGTCTGGGAGTGATGGCGCTGTCCTGCAAGGTCTCTCACGCCTTCTTCTGTCCTCCCCAAGGGTGAAGCAGTCGGAGCTGTTCGATAGGTGGCGGAGCCTGCAGATGTGCAAGTGGGCGATGAACATCTCCGAAGCCAACCAGTTCAAGTAGCGCTCCTCTCTGTCCTTCCACCCTCTGCACGCGCGGTCCTTCTTCCTGTCCTGCGAGGCCCCAGTGTAGTGGTTTTCAGTGGCACATTTTCAGGAATGTGAAATGTGGATGTTTAAAGTGATGATCCCCACCCCAAGACCCAAAGAGTAGGCGCCACAGCCCCAAACCAGAGGCCTCCTAGCGACTCCAGAAGTGCAATTAGGACCCAGCAATAATTTGCAGAGCCCCTTCTGTCCTGAAAGTAGAATGTGAACTTGAACAAAGTGCAGAAGACGAGAGAGCAGGTTCAAGACCCATTCTGCAAGTGCAGCCTCCGGGCTCTGCCCAAGCAGAGGTGCCGTGAGGTGGGTGGGGCCAGAGCACACTGGGGCTGACTAGCACACAGCTTAGAGGAGGCCATGGGGTCCGGTAGGGTGTTGTCTGCCTGAGAGCTGGTGGGAAGCCGCCTTCGAACTTTGGCAGTGCTCTTATATATAAGGAAATAGTAAAGTAACAGGAAGATGTGTGGCAAGAAACATACGGAGATAAGAGTGGGAGGTGTTAACAGGGTTAGTGCCCCCAGCACTATCCAGGGGGCAGTCTGTGGCCTTTGTGGGGCTTGGAAGGAGTGGTTTCAGGTGTGGGAAAGGGAAGTGAATCAGGTCTCGCCATACTTTAAAGAAATAAATTTCAAGGTCAGTTGATCACCTCCCTCCGCTCTCAGACAAGCTCATTGAACAAGGATGAGATTTAGATTCATCAGAACGTTGTCGAGTGAAATGGGGTGTGACGGGGGAGACAGGCATTGAATACTCTGAAAGGAGGCATCCCCTAACCCTGCCACACACAAATAGACACACTGGCATTCTGGCTTATGTATCAGTCACTTGTGAGCGTGGTTACTATGAGTTGATCTTTCTCAATAGGTTCTCTGGTGGACTCATGAGTCTGAGTCTCTGGACTAGCAAAACTAAATGGGCCAAATGCTGTAGTGCTGACCCATGGTCCTAGCCTGGCCAGGTCTCATCCCTTTCCTCTGAGAAGCCTCATATTCTGAAGCCCAACCTCCATTGGAAAGACTTCTCTCTGTGCCCAGAAATCAGCTAAGCTCCCCATGAAGTTCCTGCAAGAGACAAAGTCCTTAAAAAATTATTTGTATGACATTCCTGGCTTTGGCAAACTGGAATCACAGAATTCCAGAGGTCAGAGGTGGAAGAGTCAAGCTTACATTACACAGATGAGGCCAGAGAGAGGAAGAGAACTAGGGGGCCCTGTAGTTGGTGAGGCAAAGCAGGAACTAGAATCCAGGCCTAACACAGCTCAGTGACCCAAGTCTCCATCCCGACCGTGGGAGCGGATTTTTCCAGAAAGTTCATTCCACAACTTTTGTAAGTAGTCATTGTCCAGGCTCCATGGAGAAGGTGTCCATTCCTCTCTGGTCACCTGAATACCAGAGGTGACCGTGCCAGTGTCAGGAAAGTAGGCCTCCAGGTGCCGCACCTTGCTTCCCCTTGCTGTAGATTCCGCATCCTGATTCAAAATGGTGACAGCTTGTATCCTTCCAGCCCAGCCCCCTGTAGCTGGGACCAAGGGCCCCGTGTCCCCAGCACAGGATCACTGGCTCCCCTTGGAGGATGCAAGACTGTGGACACACAGGCTGCAGGGAAGGGTGGGGTGGGGGGCAGCTGAGGCTGTCGCAGCTAACTAACTTCATTTCCCCAGCCCTTCTGTTGCTCATAGCTGAGTGATTGTGTGAGTGAAAACTGCAGGTTTTTTTTTTTTTTTTTTAATGAACTTCTAAAATCTTCTTGGGGATCCAGGTCACATTTCTGTAGGAAACCACCCAGGGTCAGCTCTCAACCCCAGCCCAATGTCTGACCCTTCTGTGTCCCTAAGGCAGTTCCTGAATGATGGAAATCACTCTTTCGTATTGACCCATTGACAGAGTAAGCACTTTGACTGCAGTCTGCCAGGGGCCCAGCACCCAAGGAGAGTGCTGCTTCCTGGGCTTTCTGGACAAAAAGTGTGTTTTCCCAAAGCAGTGGATGGAGTACTTAGTGGATCCTGAGGGGATCCCAACGGAGGCAGGATTTATTGGCAGTGGGCCAGCCTGGAGGCTAACAGCCGCAGGGGTGAGCCAGGCGGGGTCCCTGCCACCAGGGGCCTTCATTCAAGCAGGAGGGGTTGGCAGGTCATGAAGCGGGCAGCACTGGTCTGGGCTCCAGGCCTTCAGAGGCTAGTGTGGTCATGGCGCCCAGGCAGCTGGGGGTGAAACCACCTGGCTTGTCCTGGAAAGGCAGCGTCTGGGGAAGTGGGCAGGCCCAGGCACTAGGGGGAGTGTTGGAGGGGGAGGGGCAGCCTGAGCAGCCTGTGGGGCGGGAGGGCTGGTCTCCCTAGAGGCCTGGTTCTGGGTCCCCTCTGTTCACCTGCCTGCCTGCTGCCCATAGGTCCACTCTGTCCAGGTGCTGCAACGCCCCCTCCTTCCTCTTCACCACCCAGAAGAACACGCCCCTGGGGACGAAGCTCAAGTATGAGGTGGACACGAGTGGCATCTACCACATCAACCAGGAGATCTTCCGCATGTTCCCCAAGGTGCTGCTTGGAGAGGGGCCATCTGGGGGTGGGGGACAGTGAGGCCAACTCAGGGGCTCTGGCCACGCCCATCATTCACTCTGCCCCCTGTACGCAGCCGTCCTGGTCCTGGCTGGCCACTGTCCAAGGCTCGGCAGACAGGCCTCTGGCCATCCACAGTGTCCTACGTCCTACCTGGGCACAACGAATGCCAACAGGCGAATATTTTAGTGATGTTAGACAAGGAAGTCGCTGTGAAAAGTTGGTTACTGTATTGCTCTGCAGGATGCGGAGCATGATCGAGCGTTTGTCCCCCACCCCAAACATGTCTGCACCGGGTGTGTGCACAAGAACCCCAAGACAATGCGGGGCACGAGACTGCGCACATGGGGGTCACTGTGTCTTTCAGTCTCAGGCTCCTTATCTGTCACCCTGAGGTTTAGATGAGAAGTGGTTTTGCTGCTTGAAACAGCAAATTTAAAGTGTCAGAGACTTAAGGTCGATGTTCATTGTTTTCCTTTCACATAAAGAAGTCGGGAGCTGTTCATTCAGGGCCAGCACGATGGCCTCCTGGTCGTGGGCCAACCACGACATATTCGAATGTCACAGCTGGGGGTGCTCTTGCCTTCTCCTAAGGGGAGCCCAGAAGATGTTGAGCGTCCTCCAGTGCCTTGCTCAGTCCCTGGGACAAAGGTCGGCGGTATCCAGGGGGCTATTTTACCTCATCTCTTTGAAATGCACATTGTACTCCTGATTTTACAAACTACAAAATTTTATTCTGTAGCAAGTTTTCCAAAGCTGAGTGTCAGCATAAGAACCTTGTCCAATGTCCCCTCACTTCATTATGGGGCAAAATCAGGATGAAGTTTGTGTCCTTTGACGAGGGTGTCCACATTCTGGGCACTGCCCCTGCTCCTGGGCAAACTGGGATGTGTCACCCACCCTTGACTCCAGGTCTGTGTTCCCACCTGTGTCACAGGGTCTCCCAGCTCCACCTGCATCAGGCTGCCCAGGAGAGTTAGGGTCAGAGAGGGGCGTGCCTCCTCCTGCTCAGGCCAGGCTTCCTGCCAACTTGCCTGTGCCCCTGCGGGAAGCCAGGGCCCAGACTGGCTGCCACCCGAGGTGGGATGAGTCAAAGTGCTGGCCCTGGCAGCCTTTCTACCAGGCCATCATCACTCAGGGTGAGTCCTGGGCACTCAGTGCTTCCTTTGCAGAGACCCCAGGTGTCCCAGCTTCTCACTGCTCCCTTTGATGTGGCCTGGCTCACCCACCTCTTAATCCCTGCTGCTGCCGGTCCTGGCATCTGTCCCAGTCTGCGTGACCTTCCTGTCCCAGGCCCGTAGCCTCCCTGCAGAGCAGAGGGTGAGTCTGCCACTCTGAGCTGGAAGGGATGAGGACCAGGTTGGGGACCCTCATCCCCAAACTTGCTGCCACTGTGCCCTTGAATATCTGCATTAACCATTAACCATTAACCATGTTTGTACGCTGATTCTAAAAGACACCCGCACCACCATGTTTATTGCTGCTTTATTCACAATTGGAAAGACATGGAAGTAGCCCAGATGCCCAAAAGTGGATGACTGGATTAAAAAGGTGTGGTACATATACGCAATGGAATATTACTCAGCCACCAAAAAGATAAGCTCATGCCTTTTGTAGCAACATGGGTGGAGCTGGAAGGGGTCATGCTTAGTGAAAAAAAGCCAGAAAGAAAAGGAAAAATACCGGATGGTTTCACTCATAGCAGGAAGATAACCGACCAGGCGAGAAAATAATGATAATGATGAGCAGCTATATACTAAAGACATTTTGTGGGGGTGGAGTGGGGAATGGGGTCAAAAACAATGGGGGGAGGGAAGTGCACTGGACTATGGTGATGGCACACAGTGATTTGGTAATGGGAAGCCCAAGGGGATTGCAACTGAGATGGAAAAATGCACAAAATGATGTAAAAATAAACATTGTGTGTGTGTATATATATATATGTGTATATATATATATGTATATATATATAAAACCTTTCACACACACAAAACAGTGTTTGTATACTCACGTCCTAACAAGTCGAGCTTCTGAACATCGCGAAAACCAAAGCCCCAGGGCAAGCTGGCTGCCATAAACTGTGCTCTCTTCTTTCTGGAAGCTG
>NW_004567117.1:29649631-29662597 GCF_000260355.1 Condylura cristata | reverse complement strand
CGCCAGTCCCTCCAAGGCTGACATGGGACCTTGAGCTGGTAGACGCGGACGCCCTGACCGCTGTTTCCCGTCTCCCCCAGGACATGCCGTACTACCGGTCTCAGTTTAAGAAGTGCGCTGTGGTGGGCAACGGAGGCATCCTCAAGAACAGCCGCTGCGGGAGGGAGATCAACAGCGCTGACTTTGTCTTCCGGTAAACAGCATCACCTGCATCTGCACGCGCTGCCCACCTGCCCCATGCTTGCCCCCGGAGACCCCCTCAGTGTCCTTCTGTTGCCCTCTGCCTGATGAATCCCCGCCCCACCCCAAGGACCCGAGTGCTCTGCGGTACCCCTTCCTCACCAGCCTGTCCCTGTGGGCAAGTGGTCGAACCTCTCAGGGCCTCAGTGTCCACCTCTGCAAGTGAGAGCGAGTCTGAAGCAGAGTGATCTGAAGATGCCGAGCCCTGGAGGGGCCCTGCAGATCTGTCTGTGAGGTTCTCCGGGCAGCTGCCCCCCTGACTGGTTCTAGCCTCCCAGAAGCGCTGCTGGAAACCTGGGCAGTTGCAGCTGCATCCTGGCTTTAAACAGGCTAGAGACGGTTCCTTCCTTATGTGCTGTTCCCTTTTGTGTCTTTGGGGACCCTATCACACATATCAAGCTTGAGTGAGGAAGATGGGCTGAAAAGATGAGCATAAAGCAAGGTCCCGGCTTGAGAGTGCAGCGGGGCTCTGTGATGATAGGTCAGGGCTGGGCAGCAGGTTGGCCTGGGTGACCCTGTGGGAAGGTGTCTGGCTGCTTCTTTCTTGAGTGAATAGTGGAAACTTTCCCAGCATGACTGGAAGGGTCGGGGAACCTACACATGCCTTCCTGCTGTTCCCCCACTAAACTCACCAGCAGATGGGCCAAGATGATATCGATCCCCTGCCATGTGTGCCTATCACGAGAGAGGGTCCTGGTCTGTCTCCTGCATCTCAGCAGGAGGAGTGGGAAGGATCATGGGGTGTGGGGAGGAGGGGACAGGCAGCTGGCACCCCGGAATGAGGCTGAGGCCAGGTGGGTACTCCACAGAGCCAGACCCAGAACCACAGGAACACAGGTCTCGAGACAGGGAGGCAGGAGGAAGCAGGCTGCCTGCCAGCTCTGCAGCAGGGCACAGAGGCTGGCCGGCCTGGGTCTCTGGGCCCCTGGGGTCAGCCTCGGCAGTTGCCCATGGACTGGTAGAGCAAAGCCAGCTAACTTGTGCCAGCAAGCTCTCAGGCCCTCTGCTCGCCTCAGGCAGAGCAGGTGAGAGAGCAGGAGCAGAGCGTGGGTTTCCAGCCAGACTGCCTGACTCTGAATCTTGGTTCTGCCACTTACTAGAATGTTTGTTTCCTCATCTGCAGAATGGGGGGAAGTAATGAAACTATGTCCCTCTTAAGGCCACTCGAGTTAAGGCAGGTAACATTTGTAAAGCACTCGGTGTGTTTCTGCTCAAGTGATGTGGTGAATCCAGAAGAACAGCGTTTCATGCCTCAGTTGTCCGAGACTATGGAGCACAGCTCCCCCTGGCTTGGCTCTGGCTTCCTCTCTCCCTGTCCTCCGCTCACACCGGCTCTGTGCTTCAGCCCCAGGAGTCAATCCCACCCGATGTGCTATGCTTCCTCCTGCCACAGGGCCTTTGCACAGGTGATGCCTGGGTTACATTGCTTACAACCTCAACATTCAACCCAGGCATCGTCTTCTTTTATAATGGACTATTGATTCATTTCTTTTGCATTATTTGTCATCGACACAGAATATTTGTACCAGATATACATAAGTAGGAAACAAATCAAGTAAGCAAATATCTGTCAACCAACCACTCTTCCGGGCACCCAAATGCTCTCAAAGCCACTGCAGGCAGATGTGTTTCCTCCCCTGTCTCCTCCTAGCCTCCCTGTCTCGGGGATTGAGTCCCTTGTTGAAAATTGTTTGACCACAGGTGGATGCACCCTTAAACAACTTGTTTTCTTTTGCTTGATTAGAGGCTGTATTCCTTTTCTAATGCCACCTACCAAATTAGCACAACCTAGTAGATTGCCACAGCAGAAATTTATTACTTTTTAATTTAAAATTTTGGATGGGCCACAGAGCTGCACCCAAGGGTCCTGGGAGGGGTGAGAGGGAACCGGCTTCCTTGCCTTTTCCAGATACTAGAGGCCATTTGCATTCCTTGGCTCGGGGCCCCTTCAAAGCCCACAGCAGAGTATCTTCTAGTATCTTTCTCAGTCTTTGAATCTGGGGTTACACCTTCTCTCTGCCATTGTGTTACTTCTCCTAGGGGCCTTATGATGACAGGAGCCCACCTGGACATCCTGGTCAATCTCCCCATCTCCAGACCCTCAGTCGCCTTTGAACAGTCTAGGACTGCACAGATCTGAGGGATTAGGATGTGGACATCTTTGGGGACCATTTCTCTCCCTACCACAAGGGCTTTATATAGATGCTGCTTCTCACGTAGGCTTCTACGTGGTTAGCTTTCTCTTCTAAGCTTCACCTTTGAATCTTTTCGAGCGTGATTTTGTCCCATGGGGCTATAGTAGCTTGTGATGTGACAGCTGGTGGCCTCTCTGCCCATGTGCTTGGAATCTCAGCGAGACCAGGCGCTGTGGCTGTCTAGTGCCTGACAGGAGGCCCACTCTCTTATCACCTGATCACAGAGGTGTCACTCACCTGGCCACCTCTGCCTCCCTCAGCCCATAGAGATGACCACTGCCTCTCCCTTTTCTGCACCTGTGCCCAGCTCCATCTGGAATAACTGACCACATGCGGTTGGGCTGCCTGATCTTCTCCACAGGTGCAACCTACCCCCCATCTCAGAGAAGTACACCGTGGACGTGGGCGTGAAGACTGATGTGGTCACTGTGAACCCCAGCATCATCACAGAGAGGTCAGTAACCCTCTTTCTTGACTGCTAGCCATTAGTGTTGTATGCTGTGGGTGCCGGAATGTCCATGCTGCACATGCCATTTGCATCCCTTGCATGCTGTAGCCATCAAACACATACTGATTTCAAAGATTGAATGTTTGAAAACTGGAACATTAATTTTCATATTGACTACATGTTGAAATGATGGTATTTTGGATCTACTGGGCTAAGTAAAATAGAAAAATGAATCTCTCCTATTTCTTTCTACTTATTTAAGTGTGCTTATTAGAATGCTTAAAATTACACATGTGGCCTGCATTATATTTCTTCTGGACAGTGCTGACTTAGATATCTCTGCCAAAGGTGGGTCCAAGAGCTTTCCAGGGTGTGGGGCAGGCAGGTGTCCCAGCTAGTACTGGGGAGACGCCCTGGCAAAGATCCCAACCGCCCACCTGGCAGCAGCTCCCCTCCTGAAGTCTGTTGGGGAGACCTGAGGGAAGGGGTCGGTTTGCCGTGTTATTCTCCAGCGCCGGGCCTGGTCATATCTGCAGTCAGATGAAGGCTAGTGGGTGGGGGTGGGGAGTGGGGCCGGGGCAGCTGCCGAGGAGCAAAGGCAGCATCCGCATACAGGGGAGAGATGAGCCAACACAGAGCGGTTTCATCAGAGCGGATAAAGAAAAGTGAGGGAACGGCAGCAGGGAGGGCGGGCGGGGAGACAGGCGGCTGCTTGCGGCGTCCTCACTGGGGGCTGGGGAAGACAGGGTGGCCAAGCACTGAGGCTCTGGGGCAAGCCTGCGCTGCCCTGCTTTCCGTCTGAGTCCACCAGGGGCCGCGCTGGCTCATTTGGGGTGAGCAATGCCCTCCCCCCTGCAGCCCCACACTAGATGTTTGCCACTTGGGGTCCAGATTGTCCTTTCCTGCACCCACTTACAAAAAACGGCTGTCTCCAGGAGGCCTGCACATTTATCTGCAGGGGCGACTGAGATGAAGGGGGCAGGGGTGGCCTCGTGGGGGCCGCGAGTCGGGGAGCCGGCCGCTGACTCCTGCGCCCTGTCCAGGTTCCACAAGCTGGAGAAGTGGCGGCGGCCCTTCTACCGCGTGCTGCAGGTGTATGAGAACGCGTCGGTTCTGCTGCCTGCCTTCTACAACACGCGCAACACCGACGTGTCCATCCGCGTCAAGTACGTGCTGGACGACTTCCAGTCTCCGCAGGCCGTCTACTACTTCCACCCGCAGTACCTGGTCAACGTGTCGCGCTACTGGCTCAGCCTGGGCGTGCGCGCCAAGCGCATCAGCACCGGTCTCATCCTGGTCACGGCCGCGCTGGAGCTCTGTGAGGAGGTGCACCTGTTCGGCTTCTGGGCCTTCCCCATGAACCCCTCAGGGCTCTACATCACCCACCACTACTACGACAATGTCAAGCCCCGGCCGGGCTTCCACGCCATGCCCTCTGAGATCTTCAACTTCCTGCACCTGCACAGCCGGGGTATCCTCCGGGTGCACACGGGCACCTGCAGCTGCTGCTGAGGCGGCCCCCCTGCACGCCCGGCTCCCGAGCCTCGCTGCTCCTCTCCATCTGGTGCCGGGCAGTGCCCCGGGCCTGGCCTTCAGGCAGCCACTCCCTCGGTGGAACAGTTTCTGGCGTGCATCCTGCGGGCCCCGGGGCTCTGCTCTGCCCATAACCTGTCGCCAGGCGGGGCCTCCAGATGGGGGACTCTGGGGATCGCAAGTGAATAAAGCACATTTCCACTTTATGTTAGCTTCTGAGAGAGCACAAACCTCAGTGGGCTGTGGCAGCTACGGGAATCTGGACAGAAGGAAGAGGGGGTGAAGGGGCAGGTAAGCGTGGTCAAGCTGAATGCAGACTTCCAGGTTCCTGGGTCTTATGCCAAGACCTCAGCTGGGAGCTGCTGTCTAGAATCTCAGAGCCGAGAGGCTGCCCCTGCAGCCGGGTGTTCAGAGCGGCTCAGGGACTTAGCAACAGAAGTCACCCCAACCCCGACCAACCGAGTCCACTCAGTGACGCTGTGACATCTACGCCAGGCCACCGTGTTGGGATCTTCTCCGAGAGCCTCGGCCTTTCAAACACATCCTCACACTCCCACAGTCTCGGTGCCTCCAGGTTCAATCCTGCGTTTGATCTTTTGACAAGAAGGAAATAAACCAGACCAGCCATTTGCACTAAGGTTGTCAAGCCAATGTTATCGACTCAGTGCTCAGCAATTTGCTTCCTTTCTGTCTCCTAATTTCCAGCTCTGTTTTAACCAGGAGTTATTTATATAAGAGACATTCCTCTTTCTGTTCCTAAATACTGCAGAATCCTGCTCTCTCATGTTGCTGAGTCAGAAGCGCGAGGCTCCAGGCTGAAAGTGCTGACATGTAACTGGTGAGCTTAGGGGACGATCTCGCGACACCAGCATCACCAGGGTTTGGGCCGTAAAGGCGGGTCTTTCCACACATGGACCCAGGGGGCCTACGCTTTGGGGAAAGCCCCGTACCCGGGCTGCAAGGGGCTCGGGAGGCATCTCACCTCTGGTGTTCATTCCCTCTCAGGTGTTTCCGCCATCAATGGGGCTGTGCCTGCTATAGACGCCTGTGGGGAATTGCCTTGGTACTTGGGTTTGTAGGGTCATGGGACGTGGGTGCTGGAGGGACTTCCCCCCCTCCTACCTTCCTTCCTCTATCTCTCCGTCCCTTAAATAGTCCCACAAGCCTGTTCTGCCTTGGTCTGAGGCAGGCTTGGGGAGACATGATGGCAAACAGAGTCAGTGCCTCTGCTTCTCGGAGGGAAGGGCAGGCCACAGGTGTCAGGCTGCTTGCTGAAGCTCTGGGGAGGAAGAGGAACTGTGCACAGAGCAGGGACACCACCTTCCACCTGAGGGCCTCCCCTTACAGGCAGAGCCAGAGGTCCAGCCAGGAGGGAGGGGAGTGCTCCTGCCCAGGGCTCCCAGGGCTCCTCCCTGAGCTCCTTTGGTATTTTGCCTCGGAGGGGGGCTGTGGAGCCGGCTCTGTGCACTGTCCCAGGTGCTGATCCTTCTCTTCCTTCTGAAAGGCTGCCTGGTAAAAGCTCCAGCCAGTCTGGAGAACAGGAAGGCAGCCAATGAGCAGGGGAGGCCCAAATACTGGGTAAATGGGGGAAAAGCACACCAGGACAGTGATGGTTGTGCTTTCTTGGGCTCTGTCTATTTCCCCCAAGGAAGGGACGCCTGGGAGAGGTTCCTGTTAACCGAGCTTCCCAGCCCTTTGTTTGTGATGAATTGAGCCCAGCTCTTGAAGCTCTGGGATGTCAGAACTGGAAGATTCTTAAATACCATTTTAGCCCACTGAAAGAAACAGATCCAGAATGAGAAGGTGACTTGGCTCAAGTGCTCCACCAAGTTCCTGCTGTGGAAACCCTTTGGGGAATGTTTATGTTCCAGATGGGGCAGTGTCAGGGGCTGAAGACTGGTGAGTCGGACATATGGCTCTCACAGCTGAGGGAGCTGGAGATGCAGATAAGGAACTACCCTGTGAGTTGGGGCTTCTGACTCGAGGTCCTATGTCTGCCTGGAGCCTTAGGACAAATGCTGCCTGTTCCTTGGGTGTCAGTTTCTTTATCTCTTCAACTAGAGGCTTAGAAAAGATCTCTATCGTCTCTATAACCTATTTTCTTGGAGGTGTTCATGTGTGGATCTAAGCCATAAGTAGTACTTATTAGTGTGATAGCTAAGATTCGCTGTGCTCTCTTTCTGTGTCAGGCCCTGTACCGAGCACTATCTTTGCACCGTTTCCTCTAGTGAGATTCTTTTAAGAGGGCTTCCACTACACAGGTGAGGAGACTGAGACTGAGAGCCAGTCAGCGATCAAGTCCCCCATGGAGGAGGCTGGCCCAGGCCTGGAGACTCTAAAGCCGGTGCTCTGAGCCCCTGTCCCAGCCACTTCCCAGTCCACATCTCTGCAGGAGGGAAGAAGAGGCCTCCGTGCAGAGATGGCAATGTGAGGCAGTCCCAGCTCCTGCCCTGAGGACAGTGTCTGGAGCCATCCCAAGTCCTAGAGGCTGCATGGTAGTAGGAGGCAGTCTCTACTGGCAGGTGTCTCCCACCCCACCCCAATCCCACCCTACCCCACCCCACCCCATTCCACCCCACCCGCGCCTGTGGTACTGGTACCAACCTACCCACAGCAGAATGTATGCTGTCTGGCGCGGGAGAGGAGCTGAGGCCATTGCTACACTTTGCAGGTGGGAGAGATGCCTGGAAAGGTGCAAGTGAAGTGAGAACTTGTTGAGAGACTTGCCCAAGGCCACACAACCTCCGGTCTCCTGACTTCCAGGCTGAGCTCTTTCCCCTGCAGTCAATGGAGGAAGAACTTTTCCAGAAACTCAGAGGGATCCAGGCTTTGGCTCGGGAATCTCCCACTTGTCCCATTTTGTGGTACAGGTGAAGGGTTAAATTCTTATTTAAGGGAAATCGATTCCCCACAAGCAACACAGCCATCATCTTTCTTGTGCTAAACCCACTGCTCCAGGGTTTGTGCTGAACCCCGCTGCTCCAGGATTGCAAGACAGCAGAAAGAAATACACGACTCAGGGCTTAGTCAAGCAGAAAGGAAGGTGGCTGAAGGTTGCCTGTCGTCTGGCTTCTGTGACGGTTTCAGCAGTGAGGCCTGGTGCTCTGGAGCCGAGTTGGTTGCCCTGGACTTTGCTGAGCCTGGGGAGGAGGCAGGCGGGGCTTTCTGACAAGGGAGCACACAGAATTGGCTTCAGGCATTCAGCGTATGTACACTGAGTGCTCATTTTGTGCTGGACATTGTCCTAGGGGCCAGGGAGCTGATGACCGAGCGGAGGCATCCCTGCCTTCCCAGAGCCGCTGGACGGGTTGGGGTGTCTGGAGGCTGAACCCAGAGTCCCCCAGTGCATGCAGGAGTTGTGCCGAGTCTGGGCGTAACCCCGCTCTGGAACAGCTGGTGGAGACCTCGAAGCTGGCGGGGGTCGTTTCCCAATTCCCAAGGCTGGTGGGGAACAAAGCGGTGGTGCTCCCCAGGCCTCACGGTCCACATCCCTGTGGCCTGGGGCAGGGCGGGCCGCTGCCTTTTTGAGCCCCTTTCTGTGTTTTCTGACAAGTCGCCCTTCCCCCACTTTCCTCCTGTCCCCCCCCCCCCACACACACACACCCACCGCTCCTGCTCAGGCCCCTTGGTTGAGTCTGCAAAGCCTTCTCAGGGTTCTTTTACTCGGAGCATTTCTGCAGAACTCTCACCTGCCCACACTTCCAAGTCTCTTCTGTCCTTCCCCTGCAAGCCACTCCCTCCTGACCCCACACACACTTCCCAAGCAGGTTCCCTGTGGCCTCTGGACCTCTACCTTCCGGCACTTTTCACCTCCACCTGTCCTCAACCTGGCCCCAGGAAGCTGCTTAAGCCCCCTCTCCCCCCCCCCCCATCTGATTGAGGGAGGGAGCCAGGACGCCAGCCTCAGCAGCTGCAGTGATGCTAAGTGGAATGGGTGCGGGCACAAACCAGAGCTCCTGAGCAAAGATGCCCCCTGCTCCTTCCCCGGGAGGCTGCCAGCACCCTGCCCATGGCCACTCAATCCAGACCCGGCTCTTCTCCTTTACCTTCTATGTGCATTTGTTCACCAAATCTTGCCTGTCCCAGCTCATGAGTATCCCTTGAATTCATTCTCTACCTGCATCCCTCATCTTTCTCCTTCCACAGGATAACTTCTGGAAACGCCGCTGGGGGAGCCCACTCTCTGGCTGTACTGTGCATTGCAGACTGCTTCCCAGCTGTGCAGGCCACGCTCACTCCCCTCCCAGAGACCCTGCTGCCTCCGTCCTGCTCCAGGCCCCACTCTCCTCCAGGCTCTGTGCCTTCACACAGGCTGTCTGAAATGCAGCCTCTGCTCTTTTCTCCTTCCCCAGCCGCTCCTGCAGGTGATATTGTGTTATAACCCGAGTCCTCCCCTCTGGATCTGGGCTGGTCACTTTCTCCTCTGAGCTTCTCCCCTGCTCTCTGACGCACTAGGACAACCTCACAATGCACACATGGTACAACGGTGTGGGTGTGTCTCTGTCCTTGCCCCAGGGGCTGTCCTTTCTCAGGGAGACACTGTATCTGACTCATCTGTGTGCTCCCAACACGGGCAGCCACGTGTTTACTGTAGCATTGGGGTCTCTGGTTATCCAGTGGGCTCCAGCCGTTCAGACCCACTAATAAACTGAGAAACGCCCTGGGGATACGGTCAGCATCAGAGTCCTGTGCTGAGTTATTGTTGTCTGGCACCTTCTGTGCATAAAGCACTGAGCTAAGCGGTCTCCTTACCTGTCCTTGGGAAGTTTGGGGCCCAGGAACCTGAACTGTCTGTGTTGGGTGGCTTGCTGGCTCCGTCACTGGCTCCATCACCCCATCTCTTGTCTCCCCCTATTAAAATGTCCTTGCTCATTTGCATCTGGCCCCCTGACAAAACTTTCTCTTTTGTTTAGTTCAAATAAAAGAAGGGAAGCTGTTTTCTTTTTTCTTCCTTTCCTTTCTCTCCCCTCCTCACACCCTTTCAGATTTGTCAGGCCCTCGTGTCCCTCTGCTGAGGTGCAGGCTGGGGCTCAGTGTACCCGAGTTTACAGGCCAGCCTCAAAAACGAGTAGAAAATGCTTTACTTATCGGCTGGAGAACAGATAAGCTGAGCAGTGCAAAATGTCTGCTCCAGATGCACAAGTCCCTGGGGGGCCAGGAGCTTGGGCTGGGAGCTGGAGTGTTCAGTACCCGCCCTGGCCTCTCTCCCTGCAGCCAGCACACCCATGTGGGAAGAAGCGTGTTTGGCATATAGGGGCTGGCAGTGGGGGCTGCTGATGGCCAGGTGTCTTACATCCCTCGGAGGGCATTGATTACCTCCTACCAGACAGAAGGAGGTTTGGAGTCCTCCCAGAATCCTCTGGGTGCTTGTTAAAACCCAGCCTATTGGCTCAGAACCTGGGGCAGGGGTGTGCTGCCAGGGAATCAACATGGGTGCCATCCCCAGGGGGCCCTAGAGCGCCTCAGGCACTCCCTGCGGTCAGGGACTGCTGCCAGGTGAGTGGTGAAGCCTGGCTTGAAATTCAGTCTGGAGGATTAGGCGAGAAAGAGTGAAAAGCAGAACCTGGCACACCACCCAGCCTCCGTGTCTTCTAGAAAGAAGCTCATAAATATAAAGGAGAGCCTGCTATTAGCCTAGCAACAGGACTTAATTGCTCAGGAATCTGTAACAGCTACAAAATATGCTTTGGCCTCAATGTCATCCAAGACCTGTCCTCCCCTACTGTGGTAAAAGACACACAGCATAAAAGTCACCATCCACCATGTTTTAGAGCCCCTCCGAGTAGGGTAAGTGCATATCGCGGTGCAACTGACCTCAGGACTTTTCATCCTGCAAAACAAAATTCTATCCCAGGAAAGGCCTGCGCCCCTCACCCCTCTGTCAGACCCAGTAACCACCCTGCCGCGCCTGCCTGTGTGGGTTGACTACCCTAGCTACCTCGGGTGAGTGGAGTCATAGTTGATTTTTGTGATTGACTTATCCCAGATAGAATCATTTAAGAGTAAGCTGTTCTCGATGACATGAAATGTCTTCAGTGTCCCGATAATACCATTGTGACCTTTGGTTTTGCCTTGAAGCGCTGTCCTGCCCCCATGGCCTGACTTTGGGTGACTGTTGCCTTTGCTGAGAGGCAAGGAGGGCTTTGGTCTTGCTTTGCTGGCCACTGGCTGGCTGGTGAGCTGAGAGCGCAGGCCTGCCTGCCTTTTATACCTTCGCGAGAAGGGAGATAGGGAAAGAGGGAGGGAGGAGGGGAGAGAGACTGAGCACACCGTGCTCGGGCTCTTGGCACAGAGGCAGCAACCAGAGACTGTCCAGTCTTTATATCACTTTGGGGTAAAAGTTTGATTTCCTCTTGAATTCTCAGCCCACATGTGTGTTTTTTTTTAATATTTTTTTTTTAAAAAAGATTTATTCATGTGGAACTGGGGTACAGGCCAGAGATGCGGAGGGTGAGAGGATTCGCCAGGGACAGAGCGGGGAGCAGAACAGGCAGATCGACGAAGTACACTGCTGAGGGGAGCAGCGGGCGGGTCAGGAGAGGTCTGCCGCGCCATGCGGTTTCCTCCGGGGCAGGCGGGGATCGAACTCATGCGGAAGTGGCTTTCTCAGTGCTGTGCTTTAACCCGCTGCGCCACCAGGGAGGGCCACCACATGTGCGTTTTGACATCACCCAGGGAGCTTTTAAATATAAGCCCGCTCTTCACCTTCGCGCAGAATCTGGTTCTGTCAACCTGGGGACAGGATCCTGTAGCCTTAAGCCCTTATTTTGCGTTGGGGTTGAGACTCTGCCCTAAGGAAGCAGTCCTCACCATGTGAGCTAGAAGAAATGCCAGGGCCTGGACCCCGCCCCAGAGTTTCGGATCCAGCCTGAGCGTCCCCCCTCTCTGCAGGTGGTTTAATGGGCAGCCAGTGTTGAGAACCCAATTCTGCACTGGCTGTTCTCAAACCCAAACCTGGATCGGTAGCCCGTGGAGAGAACTTGGTTCTGGGCCCATGCCCAGGCAGATTTGGTGAGCCTGGCAGAAACCACAGCTGAGCCAGGCTGGCGCAGGTCTGAGGGCTGCACCGTGAAGGTGGCTGTTCTACATCATCTTTGTACTAGCTTGGTTTTGTGCTGCATTTTTTCCTGATTGGGGGTGGGGAGGATCTGATTCAGGCCCGAGCCTTCTTCAAAGCACCAAGAGATATTCTTTTTCTGGATATTTGAGTGCTTTAAACAAACCTCATGGAATATTTTGCAAGTGAATATTTATGGTTTCTTGTCCCTGCGTTGGGGGGTTCCAGGCTCCCCGCGTGAAGAATTCGCCAGTGCCCAGGATCAGGATGCATTTTGTAGTAGAGCTCAGGGCTGATGTTTCTGGGGCTTGGGCCCAGCCTTGTCCTGTCCTGCTGAGGGTCGCCTTGTCACTGTGCTGGGGTCAGCTCAGGGTGCCGTTCTGTGCTCTCCGGAGCAGGAACCCCTGGCCCACTGGGGGTGAAAGTCAGGGTCCAACATTCTTTTCCTCCCTTTCTGCAGGGGAATCAAATGCAGAACGAGGTGATGAGCAAACGTCCATGGAGCAGGTGCTGTGACCAGGCCGAGTGTGCACACCCTGTTGCTTGGTGCGCTTCCTCCCTCTAACTTTGCTGGAGTTGGAACAGCTAGTCAGTGTCCAGGTCTGGCTTCCACCTCCTTCCCCTCTCCCTGGAAGCCCTTTACCTCTGCAGACAACCCCTGTGCCAGATCAGAATCCTGTATTCAGAATATTCTGGAATTCTGTACGTGGCCACTATTTACCCAAACCACGATGCGGTGGACAGTTGTCAAGGGAGGAAGTGTGACTTCTAATTGAAACGAGGTGAAGGCACACCTTACTTCCAGGTCCTTACTTCCAGCCCTTCCCCAGCAAGCCACTGTGGCCCTCAGGTAGCTGAGGACTCAGTGAAGGGAAATTAATTTCCAGCCCTTGAAATAGATGCTCTAAATGTCTGTATCAGAGACCAACCGTTCTGCTAACAGCAACCCCTCACGGCATTCACTTTAAGTTCAATTCTAGCAGACTTGATTTGACTTCTAAAAATAAAGCAAAGTGAGAGAGTGGAGGTGGTGTGGATACAGTACGAAGTGGCTGCTACCCCACATGTCCCGAAAGCCCCGGAGGCACCCAGGCCTTTCACACAACTTCACCCTGAGAGGCCACCGCCACGCAGAGACACAAAAAAGCTCCAGCAACCTCTGTAGACACCAGAGAAGCAGCCCACACCCCTTAGAATGGTTTCCATCCCCAAACTCCTGGAGCAATTCCTAGACATCTTGGCCCACAGGACCAGCCCTCAGTTCCCTGGCAGCAGGTAGGTGGGCAGTTCATATTCTGATGCTCGCAGGGTCAGTGGTTGGTTAAACACTTTGCTCTGACATTGCTGTGTCCTGAGACCTTCCTGCAAGAACAGGGGTCCAGAGGAGGGGGTGTGGCCTCTGCCCAAAGGGGTGTTGCTCCCTTGAGGCAGTGATGTTAGTGCATGTCGGAGGACAGCAGGCTTGGGGGCGCCACCGCGGTGACTGTGAAGTG